>NW_006408520.1:23190299-23192792 GCF_000296735.1 Chrysochloris asiatica | reverse complement strand
AACAACACTGTACAGGATCAGTATGAGTTGCAACCGATTTGATGGCACTTAACAACCATCCTGGTGTGGCACTGTGAGCTAATGTGCTGTACTGCAAAGTTGGCCTGAACCCAAGATTGGTGGTTCAAACTCACTAGGCATTCCTGGAGGCACAGATTGAAGGAAACCCATGGAAACCCTATCCAGGGTAGTTATGGGTTAGAACCAACTCAACAGCACTTTAACAACAACAAAATTTAGCATAAAGCAACCCTAATGTCGTAGTGAGTTACGGATTGGACTGTTAACCAGAGAGTCAGTGTTTCAAATCTACCAGCTGCACCACAGGCGAAAAAGGTCATGTTCTTAGAGGTTATGAGTCAGACTGCTAACCTCAAGGTCATCAATTCAAAACTATCACCAGTTCCCCAGGAAAAAAAGACATTTTCTGCTCCCGTAAAGATTTATAGCCTCGGAAACCCTATACAGGATCCCCATGAGTCAGAACCTACTCTATGGCACACAAACATGCTCCCATAGGTATTTACAGCCTCGGAAACCGTATACATGAGTTGCAATTGACTTAACAGCGCACAGTAAAAACATTTGTCATAAACTATAGAAGCCAAAACATAATGAATTGACATCCTTAAAATGCTACAAAGGAAAACAAAGAATTGCTTTATATAAATATATTCTGAAATTAATATATAAGCTGCTAACTGTAGATGCTTCCTAAAAAATACCTGTAGCAGTAATAGAAAGGAGATTAATTCCACTGTATATATCCTTAGATTTTAGACTTTGTGCCACGTACATGTATTTACTTGAATAAAGATTTTTTTTATCATTTTTTAAAAATCCACACAAGTAAGCAAATGAATTATACAAAAAAAATCACCCACTTGAAATTACTAACTACTAGAGAGGAGCACTGGTAGCGTAGTGGTTACGAATCGGGCTGCAAACCTTAAGGTCAGTGGTTCGAAACTACCAGCCGCTCCGCGGGAGAAAGATGAGGCTTTCTACTCCCGTAAAGATTTACACCTTCGGAAACCCTGTACAGGGTCGCTATGGGTCGGACCCGACTCGATGGCACTTAACAACAACAACAACAAGAGAGGTAACATAAACAGGTGTAGGTTTTGAAGTAGAATCACTACGAACTGGGATATGCCATTTACTGATTATTTTGACCTTGGGTAAGTTAATAATTTTATCCTCAGACTTCTTTTTTTATAAAATGAAAATTCTGAAGTCCATCTGTAAGGGTTATTCACTGAATTAAATAATATGCATTAAAATAGGCCCACAGAAGGTATCCATCAAATAGCAGTTAATTTCTCCATCTCTCCTCCCATTATTCATAGTGTTGTGGCTGTGGGATGCTGAGCCTAGTAGAAGTGCTGGGCAGTTATGCTCTCATGTGTAATAGTGTTTCTGATGGTCAAGAAAACATGTTGAAGCCTCTGATGGTTTTACCTATTCTTTTTCTACATCTTCCATACATCCAAGGCCAGCTATGAAACACCTCAATCTTATTTGAAGCTCCATAAGATTTTTTTTTTTTTTTTAAGTAGACAATGAAATTGTCTCAGTTTGAGTTCTATCAGAAGCAGAGCCTAAGACAAAGTCTTAGGTATGGATGGTTTATTTGAGAGGTGATTTCAGAAAGCAGGGATAAAGGAGGCTAGGAGAAAGTGAGAAAAGTAGGAAAAGTGAAAACAAAATCGAACTTTATTATCAAGGCAATGAGGACTTGGTTTGGGCAGGATCTTGTGCAAAGCATGCATAATGGTCTCCAAAACTGTCCACCCAAGGGACAGGAAACTGGAGCATTTAGCCACTAATTTCCAACCCATGTTTTAAGTGTATGTAATTAGTTATAGCAGCAATAGGAAACCAATACACAGGTTTATGATTTCAGAGCAGAGGTTCACTGATAAGGCAAAAAGGGATTTTTCATCTGGATGCTAAACCTAAGCCCTCAATACATAAATAAACACATTTAAAAGTGCTATCAAATATATTAGAAAGCCACTTTATGAAAGGTGCCAAAGTATAAAGGAAATAATTAATCTCTAAAGAAGCATTTAGTTCAGTAATGAGAAAAATGATTGAATTAGTGTAATTATTATCCTCATAAGTACTGAACAGAAAATTTCTTCCAAAGGGGAACAATAACAGGCTGCGACAGATAAGAAGAAAGGCCTGGTAATCCAACTCCAAATATGAGTCAACTAAATGCTATGGTTCACAATGATTCAATGCACAGCTAATCATGGAGATGGGGCAGCACAGGTAGCATTCGGTTCCACTTTGCCTGAGGTCACTCTGAGTTAGGGCAGACTCTATGGCAGCAAACAACAACATTAAAGCTTTTATGAATTTAAAATGTAGTCAACAAAGGTAAATACTACTACATTCATAACCCTGAAATAACAGAACTAACATTATTCTATGAGTGAATATGTAAGATAGACACACAATATGGGTAGAAAGGCAAATGGGACT
>NW_006408520.1:23171077-23189794 GCF_000296735.1 Chrysochloris asiatica | reverse complement strand
ATATAATTATATATTACATAAGTTTGACAAAAGGATATTCTATATACACATTTATGTAGGAAGAAAATATATCCAAGTATACATGGGTAAATCGAAAAGTATTGCTTGTAGGATTCTAGTTCATAAATGCATGTTTATACAAAACATATTTAAACATAGTGGATGACTGTAGACAAGTTCTAATAGTAACATACTTGTCTTAGCTTCATTAGAATGTTTAAACAAAAAAGGAATTTTTTTTTTAATGGCAGACACCCTTTACTCCACTGTCCTCAGTGATAGTATCTTGCTTAGTTACAGTACAATATTACTCTGTCACAACCAGGAGATTGGCATCAGAAGACTTAAGATACAGGCTATTACTCTGTCAGAAAAATCCTTTCTGTTGTATTCATACCCACTTCCTTCCTCCTACCCCTACCCTAAACCCACGTATATACTATTGTCATTTGCTGTTGTCTTTGAGTCATTTCCAACTCACAGAGACCCTGTATAGGGTTTCCAATGAGTAACTGCTGGACCCAAACCACCGACCTTGCTGTTAGTAGTCCAGTGCTTATCCTATAGTGTCTTTGGAAAATATTATATAAAAAGAATCATACCGAATGTGGTATTTTGGGATTAACTTTTTCCACTTAGCAAAATTCCCTAGAGATTCATTCAAGTCATTGCCTGTATTGATCATCTGTTCAAAACGATACCTTTTGAGCCATGGGGAAAAAATGATATTAAAATTTCAATTTTTAACAAAATTTGAGTGAACATCTTCCCAAATCACTGAAGCTTTGCAACAAGTTTACTGAAATGGGTTATTTCTAAATGTCTGCTGTGGTTGTTAAATGTCCTCAATTTGCTTCCGACACATAATGACCCTGTATAGGACTTCCGAGGAGCCTGAACTGTCGACCTTGCAATTCAAACCCATCTTGCAATCTAGCACATTAAATCACTAGCCACTGAAGAAGACTTATGAATAGCAGTGGAACGCTATCAGATAACACCAGAATATGAAACACTGAAACATTATCAACAGCACCAAAATATCATCAGATATAGTGCCAGACCACCACTCGTCTGTCAGTTTGTTGTCCTATGGTGGCTTATGATTTGTGTGATTCTGGAAGCTATGCCACCGGTATTTATAATACCAACAGGGTCACCTATGGTGGACAGATTTCAGATGAGCTTCCAGACAAGGACAGACTAGGAAGAAGGAGTGACGAATTACTTCGGAATATTTAGTCACTGAAAACCTTATGAATAACAGAGAAACACTGTCAGATACAGCGCTGGAAAATGAGCCCCTCAGGTTGGAAGGCACTCAAAATGTGACTGGGGAAGAGCTGCCTCCTCAAAGTAGAGTTGACCATGATGACGCAAATGGAGTAAAGCCTGCGGGAGCTTCATTTGCTGATGGGGCACAACTCAAAATGAAGAGAAATGTAAACATCCACTAATAAATGGAACATAGACTGTATGAAGTATGAATCTAGGAAAATTAGAAATAGATAAAAATGAAATGGAACACATAAACATCGGTATCTTAGGCATTAGTGAGCTGAAATGGACTGGTATTTGCCATTTTGAATCTGACAACCACGTGGTTTATTATGCTGGGAATGACAAATTAAAGAGGAATGGTGTTGAATTCATTGTCAAAAAGAACATATCCAGATCTGTCATGAGATACTAAACTATCTGTGATAGATAATATCCATGCACCTACAGGGAAGACCAGTTAATAACACTATTATTCAAATTTATGCACCAACCAGTAAAGCCAGTGGGGATGAAATAGAAGAATTCTTCCAACTTTTCAATCTGAAATTGATCAAACATGAAATCAAGATGTACTGATCATTAGTGGCGACTGGAATGCAAAGGTTGGGAGCAAAGAGGAAGGATCAGTAGTTGGAAAATATGGCCTTGGTGACAGAAATTATGCTGGAGAACGCATGATAGAATTCTGCAAAATCAATGATGTTAATTTCAAATACCTTCTTTAGACAGCATAAGACACGACTATACACATGGACCTCACCAGACAGAATACATAGAAATCAAATTGCCTACATCTGCAGAAAGAGACAGTTGGAAAGCTCCATATCATTAGTCAAAACAAGGCCAGACGCAGATTGTGGAATAGACCATTATTGCTCATACGAAAATTCAAACTAAAGCTGAAGAAAATAAAAGCAAGTCCACAAGAGCCAAAATATGACCTTGAATATGACCTTGAATATAGACATCATCTGAAGAACAGAGATGATACATTAGACACTAAAGACCGAAGAGCAGAAGAGTTATTGGATGACATCAAGAACATCATACATGAAGAAAGCAAAAAGTCATTAAGAAGACAAGAAAGAAAGAAAAGGTCAAAATGGATGTCAGAAGAGACAGTGAAACTTGCTCTCCAGCATAGAGATGCTAAAGCAAATGGAAGAAATGAGGAGGTATAAAAGCAGAACAGAAAATTTCAAAGGTCAGCTCAAGAAGACAAAGTCAAATTATTACAACAAAATGTGCAAAACCAAAAAGGAAGAACATGCTCAGCATTTCTCAAGCTAGCAAAACTGAAGAAAAATTTCAAGCCTTGACTTTTTTTATTGAAACATTCTCTTGGTAAATTACTGAATGATACAGAAATGATCAAAAGAAGATGGAAGGAATACAGAGTCACTGTACCAAAAGGAAATGGTTGATGTTCAACCATTTCAAGAGGTAGCATATGATCAAGAGTCAATGGTACCGAAAGAAGAAGTCCAAGGTGCACTGAAGGAATTGGCAAAGAACAAGGCTCCAGGAATTGATGGAATATAAATTGGAATCTTTAAAGAAAGTAAGGCAACAATGGTGGCATTCACTCAGCTATGCCAAGAAACTTGGAAGACAACTATCTGGCCGACTGATTGGAGGAGATCTGTATTTGTGCCCATTCCAAAGAAAGGTGACCCAATGGAATACGGAAATCATCGGACAATCTCTTTGATATCCCATGTGAGTAAAGTTTTTCTGAAGGTAATACAAAAACAGCTGCAAGCACACATTGACAAAGAACTTCCACATGTTCAAGCCAGATTCAGAAGAGGCTGTGGAATGAGGGATATCATTGCTGATGTCCGATGGATCTTGGCTGAAAGCAGAAAATATCAAAAGATATTTACCTGTGCTTTATTGACTATGCAAAGGCTTTCAATTGTGTGGATCATGACAAGCTATGGACAATGTTGCAAAGTATGAATATTCCTGTACACTTAATTGTGCTCATGAGGAATGGACCAAGAGGCAGTTAGTTGTTCAAAGAGAATATGGGAACACTGAATGGTTTAAAATTAAGAAAGGTGTGCTACAGGGTTGTATTCTTTCACCATATTTATTCAACCTGCATGCTGAGCAAATAATCTGAGAAGCTGGCTTATATGAAGAAAAACGTGGCATCAGATTTGGAGGAAGACTCATTAACAACCTGCGATATGCAGATGATACAACCTTGCTTGCTGAAAGAAGACTTGAAAATACTTACTGATGAAGATCAAAGACCATAACCTTTGGTATGGGTTGCATCTCAATGTAAAGAAAACAAAAATCCTCACCACTGGACAAATAAACAACATTCTTATCAATGGAGAAAAGATTGAAGTTGTCAAGGACTTCATTCTTCTTGGATCAACTATCAACACTCACAAAAGCAGCAGTCAAGAAATCAAACAACATATTGCATTAGGCAAATCTGCTGCACAAAACCTTCTTAAAGTGTTGAATAGCAAAGATGTCAGCTTGAAGACTAAGAAACACCTGACCCAAGCCATGGTATTTTCAATAACCTCATACGCATGCGAAAGCTGGACAGTGAATAAGGAAGACCGTAGAAGAATTGACACATTTGAGAGATGGTGTGGAGGGGCTGCCAAATGAACCAACACATCTGTGTTGGAAAAAGTGCAGCCAGAGTGTTCCTTGGAGGCCAGGATGACCAAACTTCGTCTCTCATACTTTGGACATATTGTCAGGAGGGACCAGTCACTGGAGAAGGATATCATGTTTGGTAAGGTGGCGGGTCAGAGAAAAAGAGGAAGATCCCCAATGAGATGGATTGGCAAAGTGGCAGCATCAATGGGCTGAAGCCCATCAATTGTGAGGTTGGCCCAGGACTGGGCTGTGTTTTGTTCTGTTGTGCACAAGGTCGCTATATGTCGGTACTGACTCGATGGCACCTAACAACAACAAATAGTGCTAGAGATTAAACTCTCAGGTTTGAAAGGACACAAAATACGACTTGGGAAGAGCTTCCTCCTCAAAGTAGAATTGACCGTGATATTATGAATGGAATAAAGCTTGAGAACCTTCTTTTGCTGATGGAGCACAACTCAAAATGAGGAGAAACAGCTGCAAATATCCATTAATAATCAGAACATGGAACATACCAAGAATAAATCTAGGGAAATTGTAAGTTGTCAAAAATTAAATGAACTGAATAAAGATCTGTATCCTAGATATTAGTGAGCGGAAAAAGACTGATATTGGCCAATTTTAATGTGACAATCATATGGTTTACTATACTGGGAATGACAAATTGAAAATGAATGGTGTCGCATTCATCATCAAAAGAACATTTCAAGATCTATCTTGAAATATAAAGTTGTTTCTGATAGGATAATATCTATATGCCTACAAGGAAGACCAGTTAATACCACTATTATTCAAATTTACACACCAACCTCTAAAGCTTATGATGATGAACTTGAAGAATTCTACTAATTTCTTCAATGTTAAATTGATCAAACATGTAATTAAAATGTATTGATAGTTACTGGTGATTGGAATGCAAATGGGAACAAAGAGGAAGGATCAATAGTTGAAAAATATGGCCTTGGTGCTAGAAAAGATGCTAGCAATCGCTTGATAGAATTTTGCTAGACCAATGACTCCTTCACTTGGAATACCCTTTTTAAACAACATAAAAGGTGACTACACACATGACTCTCACTAGATGGGAATATACAGAAATCAAATTAACTACATCTGTGGAAATAGACAATGAAAACGCTCCATATCATCAGCCACAGTAAGGCCAGGTGCAGACTGTGGAACAGATCATCAATTGTTCCTCTGCAAGTTCAGGCTGAAGCTAAAAAAAATTAAAACAAGTCCACAAGAGCCAACATATAACCTTGAACATATCCCAGCTGAATTTAGAGATCCTGTATCCATTCAGCCTGTGTATTTGTCCATGTACCACCATGCCCTTTCTGAAAGGAGGCCTGGGAGTATAGTAGGTTGTGAGTTGGGTTGCTAACCAAAGGTCAGTAGTTTGAAATTACCAGTCACTCTATAGGAGGAAGATGAGGCTTTCTGTTCCCGTAAACATTCACAGCCTCAGAAACCCAATACAGAGTTTCCGTGAGTCAGAACCAACTCCAAGGCACACAACCACCACTACCACCATGATCCTTTCTGAAACACCTTACTTAAAAATAGCCAATAAAATGAAAATTATTTCAACAAGAACCCAGCATGATAAAAGAATGGTGAAAGGAGTAAAATATGTGGTTAAGCATAAATAATATTGCTAATTTGGTACTGTGACGAGCTGTCACATCAGTTCTGATTCTTATTGGCTAGTTGTCTTTGTGGTTCAAACTGACCTTGATGTCCACTGCTTACTCCCACAGTTCCACATCAGGTCTCCAATGTTGATAATATGGTTATATATTTTAGAGGGTATCAAGTAAATTGGGGGATATTCTCAATACTGATTTTTTCACACACTGAAAGTTGTGTTTTTTTTCTTTCATTAATTATCATTGTTGTCATTAGGGGCCATCGAATTGGTTCTGATTCAGCAACCCAATGTACAACAGAAGGAAAAACTGCCTAGTCTTGCCCCATCTCATAATTGTTATTATGCATAAACCCACTGCTGCTCCCTTAATAATTGTTATTATGCATGAACCCACTGTATCAATCCATCTTGTTGGGGTCTTCCTCTTTTTCACTGACCCTCCACTTAATCAAGCATGATATCCTTCTTCAGGGACTGGTCCCTCCTGACAACATGTCCAAATGTCCAAAGTATGAGAGATAAGTATCACCATCCAAGATTCTAAGGAGCATTCTGGATCTACTTCTTCCTACAAAGATTTCTGTGTTTTTCTGGCATGCAGTGTTACCCTTAATGTACTACTCCAACACCTAACTCAAATGCATCAGTTCTTCTAGGAGAATAAAAATCCTTTTTTTTTTTTTAAACTAAAATTTTGAAGTCGTCTCTATTTAAAAAAAAAAAAAAACAAGACCACAACTCACCAAATAAGAAACCAGGAAAATTAGCAAGCATGTAAGTTATCAGAAATAACAAGGTGTGCTCAAATTTCCTATTAAAGCAAGGGGGCCAAAGGGCATTATCACCAACCTGGTATGTTTTGACCAAGGGTTAAATATTCAGAGGGGCTTTATATTCATTCTGGGAGATAAAGTAGTGATGAAGACCCAGAAAAATAAGTAAAGGGAAACCAGTAGACACAAGCTGAAAAAAGAGCGCAAATTGCATCGTAGGATAAGCACTGGACTGTTAACCACAAGGCTGATAATTCAAGTGTACTAGCCACTCCACAAGGGAAAGGTGAGATCTCTGCTCATATGAAGATTTACAGCCTAGATAACTCTACACAGAGTCATTATGAGTCAGAACTGACTTGGCAGCACCTAACAATAACAACAAGCTGAAAAAAAAAAAAAAAAAAAGTTAAAGAAGAGAAATATTGAATAGAGAAGGAACCAAAACGCCACTCAGACCTTCTGAAACAAAGATTGTTGTTGTTGTGAAGTACCGTGGAGTCGGTTCCCACAAATAGTGACCCTGCCCAGGGGTTTCGAGGCTGCAAATCTTTACGGGGGCAGAAAGCCTCGTCTTTATCCCGCGGAACAGCTGGTAGTTTCGAACTGCCGACCTTGAGGTTAGCAGCCCGATTCGTAACCACTACGCTACCAGAGCTTCTTGAAACAATGATAGGTGAAACCAAATGAAACACACATGGTAATTCTGGAACCCTGAATATGAGAGAAAAGGTTGGTGAAGTGGCTAGAACACTTACTAGGAGATGAGGCTGAGTGGGGGCACGTCTACCAGCAGCCAGACACGATGCAGCCATTTTGATCTTTTTGTCGACTTCTTCAAAGAGGGAAGGTTGGGAGCTCAGATTCACATCAGTGACTAACAACAGGAAAGGTGTGCTTCTTTGTTTTTCCCCAGGCTCCCCTGGTGACTGGAAGTGTGGCCAGCTTCTACCCAAATACACCCCCCATTGCAGCCCCCTGCTGTCTGGGAATTCACAGCTTTGAGGTTCTGTCTTGCACCAGAGTGAGAAGGACACGGACTATACCCTCTTAGCACCCAGATCAGAGCGGGTTCTACTCCCAATATAGAGAGTCGGCTGGAGCCATTTGAGCAATCTTAATCTGGTCCAGCCCCCTGTGACTCTTTGATCCAAATGGCCAACACTTGGGCCTATAGGAACTCATTCAGGGCTGGGAATTTATCCCTCCCCCAGCCACCTTGTGAGCTCCTTGATTAACAGCCGCCTCCCCAGAGTTTGTCTCTGACTCCAGCACCTGCACTGGTTTTTATTCTGTTTGTTTTCACCTTTCTTTGGCTTTCTTTGTTTATTCTTTCTTCTCCTTCTTCTCTCCCTTCCCTTTCTTTTTATTTTTTCTGCCTCTACTATTGAATTTCCTTCTTTACTTTTGTTTATCTTTTAACACTTCTTCCTCTTCTTTCTACTTTTTTCTCTTACTTTACTACTCTCTAGTCTCTTTATCATTTCATCTTCCCTCTCTCTCGTTTTGTCAAGTGTTTTTCTTTCTCTCTTATTTTTATCTTCCATAACTCTTATTGTTCTTTTATCTTCTTAGATATTACATTGTTTTTTCTACCCATTTTTAAATCTGTTTTTCTTGCTTTATTGTTTTCTTTTTTCACCACTATTTGCTAATTTGCTTTGTTTTATTTTCTTGTGTATGGGTGTCTTTTCTTACCTGAAAAAAAAAGACAGAAACTATGCCCACACAGCCCAGACAAAAAACATTCCCTATGTAGCTCCACACACAAGGCAAGAGCCAGTAATACCAGCTCCTCTACCAACTGATCAGCAGCCAATTCCCACCCTAAACTGAGCTGTATGAATGGTGAATAGGGAACTGGGCACACACATCTATTCTCTAATTACATCCACCAGGAGGCAGTTGGCAAGAACCTAAGAATACACCAACATACAAGCATCAATTTAATACCGAACTTGGGGTAGCAGTCCAGTGCTTATCCCACAGAGACACCACACTCTTCAAATTTTGAATAAGAAGGAGGATTTAACACATCTCTGTCAGAAATCGATAGATCAAATGGAACAAAAATAAAAACTTACAAACAGAATGCTTGGACAATGCATTTCGGTTGTTGTTATTGTTGCTAGTTGTTGTGGAGTAGATTCTAACTCATGGCATCCCCGTGTGTGCAACTGCGCCATAGAGTTTTCAAAGGCCTGCCTTCTAAAGTGCCTCTTAATTGGTTCAAAAAACCATTCAGATAGTAGTAAGGCACTTAATCATTTGTGCTGCCCAGAACTCCTATTGCATTTTTTAAAAGTCTGATTTAACTGTTATACATTAGAGAACTTTGTACTGACAGGAAATGCATTCTTTTCTCATCTGTCAGTTTGCTGTACTGTGGTGCCTTGCATGTTGCTGTGATTCTGGAAGCTATGCCACAAGCATTTTAAATACAAACAGGATCGCCCACAGCGGAGAGGTTTCAGCTGAGGTTCTAGACTAACCCAAACTAGTAAGAAGGAGAGATGGAATACTTCCAAATATTTTGTCACTGAAATCTCATGAGCAGCAGTGGAACACTGTCAGTACCAGAAAATTTAATATTGAAACATGATGAAAGTACTGGACTATTGTCAGATATAGTGCTGAAAGATGAGCCCCTGAGGTTGGAAGTCACTCAGAATACAACAGGGGAAGAGCTACCTCCTCAAAGTAGAGTTGAGTGTGATGACATGAATAGAGTAAAGCTTTCAGGACCTTCATTTGCTAATGGAACACAACTCAAAATGAGGAGAAACAGCTGCAAACATCCATAAATATTCAGAACGTCATTATGAATGTATGAAGCATGAATTTAGCAAAATTGAAAGTTGCCAAAAGTGATATGGAATAAACATTAATGTCCTAGAATTAGCTGAAATGGACTAGTACTGGTTATTTTGAATCTGGCATTCACATGGCTCACTATGCTGAGAATGATAAAGAGGAATGGCATCACATTCATCATCAAGAAGAACATTTCAAGATCTATCTTGAAGTACAACACTGTTTGGATACAATCCATATGCCTACAAGGAGTCCTGGTGTAGCACTGTAGGATCCACACTGGACCGCAAGATCTGTTTGAACCACAAGGTTGGCAGTTAACTCACAAGACACTCCTCAGAAACTCTATACAGGATCACTATGAGTCAAAACCAACTCAACAGCACTTAACCAGAAGAGCAAGAACAAGGAAGACCACTTAAAACAACTATTGTTCAAATTTCCACACCAACCACTAAAACCAGTGATGATGAAATAGAAGAATTCTAACAACTTCTTCAGTCTGAAATTGATCAAACATGCAATCAAGATGTGTTAATAATTACTGAAGATTGGAATGCAAAGGTTGGAAACAAAGAGGAAGGATCAGAAGCTATAAAATATGGCCTTGGTGATAGGAATAATGCTGGAGATCACATAAATTTTGCAAGATGAATGACGTCATTACAAATACTTTTTGCTAAACAACATAAAAGACAACCACATACATAGACCTCATCAGGTGGAACACACAAAAATTAAATTGACTACATCTGTGGAAAGAGTCCATAGAAAAGCTCTATATCATCAGCCAAAACAAGGGCAGGGGCAGAATATGGAACCGACCATCAGTTGCTCATATACAAGATTAGGCTGATGCTGAAGAAAATTAAAATAAGTCCACGGAAGCCAAAATGCAACCTTGAATATATCCCACCTGAATGTAAAGATCATCTCAAGAACAGATTTTTTGAATTAGACATTAATGATCAAAAACCAGAAGAGTTGCGGGATTACATCAAGAATAGCATACAGGTCCTCTTTTATCAGGGACCCGTCAACATGGGCCGCGTCCGCACCAAAACTATGAAGAAGGCGGCCCAGGTCATCATTTAGAAGTACTACACTCGCTTTGGCAATGACTTTCACACCAACAAGCAAGTGTGCGAGGAAATCGCCATTATTCCCAGCAAGAAGCTCCGCAACGAGATAGCAGGATATGTCACTCATTTGATGAAGCGGATTCAGAGGGACCCCATGAGAGGTATCTCCATCAAGCTACAAGAGGAGGAGAGAGAAAGGAGAGATAATTATGTTCCTGAGGTTTCAGCCCTGGATCAGGAGATCATTGAAGTTGATCCCAACACTAAGGAAATGCTGATGCTCTTGGACTTTGGCAGTCTGTCCAACCTGCAGGTCACTCAGCCCACAGTCGGGATGAATTTCAAAACACCACATGGAGCCATTTGAACCTTTCCACTATGCTGTAATATTTTCAATAAACCTGGGAACACCAAAAAAAAAAAAAAAAAAGAATAGCATACAGGAAAAAAGCAAAAGGTTTAATGACCAAAGGTCATTAAAAAGACAAGAAAGAAACAAAAGACCAAAATGAATGGATGTCAGAAGCAACTCTGAAACTTGCTCTGCAGTGTAGAGATGCTAAAGCAAATAGAAGAAATGAGGAGGTAAAATTGTTGAATAGAAAATTTCAACGGGTAGCTCAAGAAGACAAAAGTCAAGTATTATAATGAAATGTGCGAAGATCTGGAGTTAGAAAACCAGAAGGGAAGAACATGCTCAGCATTTCACAAGCTGAGGAAACCAAAGAAAAAATTCAAACCTGTAGTTGTAATATTGAATGATTCTATGGACAAAACATGCAAAAGCATCAAAAGAAGATGGAAGGAATACACAGAGTGACAGTACCAAAAAGAAATGGTCAATGTTCATGCATTTCAAGAGGTAGCATATGCTCAAGGTCCAATGATACTAAAGGAAGAAGTCCAAGGTACACTGAAGGCATTGGCAAAGAACAAGTCTCCCAAAAGTGATAGAATACAAATTGAAACAAACTGTTATGGCACTGGAGGAACTCATTCATCTATACCAAGAAATTTGGAAGACAGCTACCTGGCCATCTGATTGGAAAAGATACACATATGCATCCATTCTGACAGAGGTGGCCCAATGGACTGCAGACATAATTGGACAATATCATGAATATCATATGCAATTTAAATTCTGCTAAAGGTGTGGCACTGTGGGTTAATGCGCCAGACTGCAAAGCCATTTGAACTGCAAGGTTGATGGTTCAAGTTCACCAGTTGTTCCGCAGAAATCCTATACTGGGTTGCTATGGGTCAGAATTGACTCAATGGCATACAACAACAACAAAGATAATTTTTAAATGACTACAACAGTGCATCGACAGAGAACTGCCAGAGGTTCAGCTGTATTCAGAAGAGAACATGGAACAAGGGATATCATTGTTGACATCAGATGGATCTTGACTGAAAGCAGGGAATACCAGCAAGATGTTTACCTGTGCTTTATCAACTATGCAAAGACTTTTGATTGTGGGGATCATGACAAGCTCTGGACAACACTGTGGAGAATAAGTATTCTGGAACACTAATTGTACTCATAAGGAATCTTTACATAGACCAAGAGGCAGTTGTTTGAGCCGAACAAGTGAACACTGAATGGTTTGAAATTAGGAATGGTGTGTGCCAGAGTTGTACTCTTTCACCATACTTATTCAATCTGTATGCTGAACAAATAATTTAAGAAGCTGGATTATATAAAGAAGAACTTGGCATCAAGTTTGGAGGAAGACTTGTTAGCAACCTGCAATATGTAGATAATTACAACCTTGCTTGCTGAAAGAGAAGAAGAATTAAAATATTGACTGATGAAGATCAAAGACCACAGCCTTTGGTATGAGCTGCACCTCAACGTAAAGAAAAGAAAAATCCTCACTATTGGACCAACAAATAGCATCTAGATAAATGAAGAAAAGATTGATGTTTTCAAGGACTCCATTCATTAACCATCAACACTCATGGAAGCAGCTGTCAAGAAATCAAATGACACATTGCATTAGGCAAATTTGTTGCACAAGACCTCTTTAGAGTGTTCAAGAGCAAAGATGTCAGCTTGAGGACTGAAGTGTGCCTGACCAAAGCCATGGTATTTTCAATAACCTCACATCCATGTGAAAGTTGGACAATGAATAAAGAAGACCATAGAAGAACTGATATTGGAGATGAATATTAAAAGTGCCATGGACTGCCAAAAGAACAAATAAATCTGTGCTGGAAAAAGTACAGCTAGAATGCTCCTTAGAAACAAGAATGCCAGACTTCACCTTTCATGTTTAAGACATATTATCAGGAGGAACCAGTACAGATATCATGCTTGTAAAGTGGAAGGAAAAAGAGATGACCCCCAGAGAGATGGATTAGCACAGTGGCAGCAGCAATGGGCTCAAACATAGCAATGGTTATGAGGTTGGTGTAGTGTTTGGGCAGTGTTTCATTCTGTTGGGCATAAGGTTACTATGAGTCAGTACCAACTCAATGGCACCTAACAACAATGAAAGTTTTACCAGACTTGACCATATTTATGGCCTCAAATTTTTTTCCCCAGCATTCTAAATTTAAGAGTCATATCTCTAACATATGTTTCAATTAGAACCTAAAATAAGGAACAAACCCAGTGCCATCGAGTCTATTTTGACTCCTAGTGACCCTGGTTAGGGTTTCTGAGGCTACAAATCTTTACAGGAACAGAAACATTAATTTAAATTGAGCGAAAATAAAACTGTAATCCTTCCTGTTATTATTCACCAAAGTAAGCAATTTTCAATTAAATTAGACATTTAAATTTGATAATGAAACCATGTAATTTTTAAATGTATGTAATTGAGAGTGAACAACAGAAAGGAAAAGATTCGACTACGTTAAAATATAAAATTTTTGAATGCCAAAAATAGAAGACATTAAATCGTCAAACTTCAATGTTGGAAAAACATGCAACAGAAAAATAGTTAATGAATTTAAAATATTAAAAGTTTGTATAAGTAAGAACAAAAATGACAAACATCTTCAAAAAAGAGGGATTCCCCTGAGTGTTGCAAGCAGTTAAGAACTCAACTACCAACTGAAAGGTTAGCTGTTCAAATGCATCCAGGGGCACTTCTGAAGAAAGGATGGTGACTTGCTTCCAAAAGGTCATAAACATGAAAACTTATGGAGTTCAGTTCTCTCATGGGGTCCTCATTAACTGACTCAGTAGCAACTGTAATCTCAAAGGAAAATGAAAGTCAAGTGATCAATAAACATTTGTTGTTAAGCGCCATCAATTCAGTTCTAACTCATAGCAACCCTGTATAGTTTCCTAAGAATGACTGGTGGGTTTAAACCACCAACCGTGTAATTCAAACTGACCTTGCAATCCAGTACTTATCCTACAGTGTCACACCAGGGCCTCAGTAAACATCAGGGAGAAAGAATCAACTTCACTAGTAATGAAAGACATAAAAAACTCATTAAAACAGTGATGATATGCTATTTTTTGCCTAGGAAAGCAGTATTGCTATTGGAATGAAAATTGGTACAGCTTTTTAGAGCAGCCTTTTATGAATATATATCACAACCTAAAAGTATGTATGCCTTTTAATCCACATATTATACTCTAGGAAATTGTCTTAGAGACATAATTAAAAATGTGAGAAAAGAATTGACTATAAGAATATTTATGACAATACTCTTAGGAAAAAAATTGATAGTATACGTGTAAATGTGCAACAATGGTAAAGCAGTGAAGCATGATGGTACAAATTAATTATAATGCAGCTACTCATAATGACAGGACTGAAATACATTAGTTCACATGCAAAGATATACTGGTAATGGAAACAAAAGAATTTGAAAGAATATACACAACCATTCATAATTTGTACAGCTGTTCTGTTCAAATGTGTAGAACTATAAAAATCATTTATAGACATACATTTGAATATTTTATATACAAATCACACAGAAATATCAATAACAAATATTATGTACTGTATAATTATGTAAAGTATGTCTTAATTATAAATTTTAATACTAATGATAAAATGTTGTTGTTAAGTGCCGTCGTGTCGATTCCGACCCATAGCAACCCTATATAGGATTTCCAAGGAGTGGCTGGTGAGCTTCAACCGTCAACCTTGTGCTTAAAATCGACTTTGTAGTCCAGTGCAATAACCCACAGAGCCACACCAGGACTCCAATGATATAATAAGATATATTTTAACAATATAGGAAAATATGGTGTATATTATTAAATAGAGAGCCAAGTGGCTCTATAGGATAAACACTGGACTTCAAGTAAAAAGATCGGCAGTTGGAACCCACCAGCCTCTCTACAGGAGAAAGATGATGCTTTCTGCTCCTGCAAAGATTTATAGCCTCAGAAAACCTTATATGGGGTCATTACAAACCAGTACTGACTTGACAACACTTGTTGTTGTTATTAGGTGCCATCGAATCAGTACGGACTCACAGCGACGTTATGCATAGCAGAACGAAACACTGCCCAGTCCTGGGCCAACCTCACTACTGTTGCGGCGCTTGAGTCCATTGATGCTGCCACTTGGCCAATCCATCTCCTTGGGGAGCTTCCTTTTTTTCTCTGACCCTTCACTATACCAAACATGATATCCTTCTCCAGCGATTGGTCCCTCCTGACAATATGTCCAAAGTATGAGAGGCGAAGTTTGGCTATCTGGGCCTCCAAGGAGCACTCTGGCTACACTTCTTCCAAAGTGGATCTATTGGTTCTTTTGGCAGCCCATGGCACTTTCAATATTCTCCTCCAACACCATAACTCAAATGCATCAATTCTTCCATGGTCTTCCTTATTCACTGTTCAGCTTTCACATGCATATGAGGTTATTGAAAATACCATGGCTTGGGTCAGACGCACCTTAGTCCTCAAGCTGACATCTTTGCTCTTCAACACTTTAAAAACGTCTTGTGCAGCAGATTTACCTAATGCAATACATCGTTTGATTTCTTGAACGCTGCTTCCGTGAATGTTGATAGTTGATCCAAGAAGAATGAAGTCCTTGACAATTTTAGTCTTTTATCCATTGATAAGAATGTTGTTTATTGGCCCAGTGGTGAAGATTTTTGTTCTCTTTATATTGAGATGTAATCCATAGCAAAGGCTGTGCTCTTTGATCTTCATCAGTAAACATTTTAAAAAGTCTTCTTCACTTTCAGCAAGCAAGGTTGTATCATCTGCATATCTCAGGTTGTTAATGAGTCTTCCTCCAATCCTGATGCCACGATTTTCTTCATATAAACCAGCTTCTCGGATTATCTGCTCAGCATACAGGTTAACAGCACTTAACAACTGTTAAATAAATATAAGTATGGTGAAAATGTGTAGAAAAAATACACTGGGAGAAAAGAGTAATTTCTGTGGGTAACAAGATGATCACTGATTTTATTTTTCTTCTTTCTAGCTCTCTGTAAGGAGCTCTGGTAGTGTAGTGAATTATGAGTTGGGCTGCTAACTATAAGGTAAGTAGTTTGAATCTACCAGCCACCATACAAGAAGTTTGAGGCTTTCTGCTCCTATAAAGATTTACAACCTTAGAAACCCTATACAAGGTTGCTATGAATCAAAACTGAATTGACAGCACACAACCACAACCAGCACTTTCGTGGAGTTGTGGTGTGGTGCTGTAGGACAAGCACTGGACTGCTAACCTCCATGTTGGCAGTTCAAATCCACCAGCTGTTCCTCGAAAACCCTGTACAGAGTCGTTCTGAGTCAGAACTGACTCCACAGCTCTTAATAGCAACAAACAGCATATTTTCCAAACTTTTTGACAGTGAGCATTTTGTAATGAAAGAGAAAGCATTCTAAATTAGTTTCGTATTCTGAGATATTATGCATTTATTTCAAATTTTATTTTAGAATAAAATTCATTCACATGAGAAAATGTTCACAGTATGTTATTGAATAGATTGATTATACGCCATTCAGTATGGTCCCTATTAAGTGTATAGGCATATACACAGGGTTTTGTTCCTGGGTAGTAAAATTGTTTTCATTTCCTTCTTTGTGATTTTCTGTATTTTACAATTTTCTACAAAATCATCCTCTTTTGTGTCATCAGGAGAAAGGACAACAGAATGGGGGTAAAAAGTGTGGTGTTTGTTTTTAAGAACTGGAATATATAAGAATGGGTTGAAGGTCAAGTCATCAATCCTTGACAGATTCTCAGATTTATGAGAATTCATTATCAGTGGTAAACTTATTTTTCCCTCAAGTACATGCTTTCTACAACTGTTTATATGAATGCCTATGAATGTTATTAAAATATTAATGTATTCTTCTCATGTTGCTCACTATATGAGCAATAAATCTATACTTTCCCATCCTCCAAAAAAGAACGAAGAACTTTGCCCAAGGTGACACACTGCTTATCTGTGGCAATAGGACTGGAACACAACAGTCCTGACTCCAGTTCAGGATGACCCCTTGGGAAACAAATTTTAAAATTCACTAAACCATTACTATGCTTGTTCTTTATGTGCTCTCCTTCAAGTCAGCAATAAGGAAAGTCTGACAGCTTCTACAATGGACCCAATTCAATAAATATCCAAGGACTAGTGAGGATAGAAGAACAAAATCATTAAGTAAACATCTGTGTTTTCCACAATACGAAGTACCTACTGAATGTTGGATATCCACTGTTCACTGACGTGGAGAATATGTGCAAGATGAATTGCAGAACCAAGAAAGTCTAGTTTAGACTCTCTCCTATAGTCTCCTAGAATCCTGAGACGCTTCCAGCAGCACCAGGAAGCTGGCACAGCTATGTCTTTGTCACACACAGCATTCTGCATAGTCCCTCCTCGACACACATACACAGAAGAAAAGATTTCAACAGTTTGTCAGAGCCATAAATGGTATGTCATCTAACAACTCATAATAGGTCCTCAAACAAATCAGATCTGCCTTTCAAATGGTAAATTTCCATGAACTATTAATAAAACAGCATCATTCTCTTTTGAAAATTCCTCAAGTGGAGAATTTGAAATCTCATCCAACTCAAAACTCTTTAAACATCAAATCCAACTTCTCATTCACAGTGAATACATCTAGAAAGAATCATTAGCCCTAACTTGGTAATGAAATGTTTGCTGCTGTTTCTCCCCAACTAATAAGAAAATGTTTCTCACTAGGGGATGATTAAAAATTCCAGAAGTCATGTAAACCTCATGAATATACCTCTTGCGGTTACTTTAAGCATCAATTACATATAGAAAATGAATAGTGTGACTTTGTATGCTTTTTACTTTGCTAACGCTCCCAACCACCAAACACACACACAAATTAATAAAATTTAACTTTTTTGCAAGTTATCTCATCGTTTACCTCTTAGTATATATATAAATGCTACTTTAATCTGTAAAATGAAGAAGTCTACTTTTTAATCTATCATTAATTTCTTTTCTACTCACAAGACAGAGTTTCACGTTTTGAAATTTAAGTGCTGAGATAAATATCTTTTCATGTTGAAGGAAAGTAAATGAACTTTTAAGGAAATCATCTTTTCTTACTTGAAAGACAAAATAGCACATCAAGGAAAAAATACTAATCAATGGCTTTCTAAAATAAAGCATGATCATTGAGTAATACCAAATAGGTTGTCTTGTGTCTCAAATTAATCTCTTCATTACATGGAACCAGACTGGCTATTTTGTGTTTCAATCCATCTTTAAGCACAGCATTTGATTAATCAAGTTAATGATGACAGTTTTTAGCTAGTAGCAAATGATACATTTATTTAGGCTGTATTTCAGATGACCCAGGCTATTCTGAGCAAAAGCAAAAGAAACATCAATTTGGAAGTTTGGATTAGTATACCTAGTTTAAACTGTACTTACTCCAACAAATGAAATCAGAAGTAAGGATTAGTTAATGAGAGAAACTCCTAAAGAACTTTCACCATAAAAAATAATAATCAAACATACCCTCCAGAAAAACCCTAAACTAATAACCCTTGAGTCAATCCTGACTCATTGTGGCCCAATAGGACAGAGGGGAACTGTCCCCATAGGATTTTCAATGCTGTAATCTTTATGGAAGAGTCCTGGTGTGGTGCTTTATAATAAGCACTGGACTGCTAACCACAAGGTCAGCAGTTCAAGCCCATCAGCTGCTCCTTGGAAACCGTATACAGGGTCGTTATGAGTTGGAACTGACTCAACAGCACTTAACAACAACAACAAATTTTTATGGAAACAAGACATCTTTCTTCCATCTAGCAGCTGGTGAGTTCAAATCACCACCAACCTTTGGTTAGCAGCCAAGTATCTAACCACTATGTCACCGGGCTCTTTTCATCAAACCTAGAGCATACAAAAGCATCCAGATCATCTTACATTAAGGAATATTTTTTTAAAATGTATATTTAGGTTAATTTTACAACAATTTGGCTAAATGCTTAATTACAACTCAACTACCTGTAAAGTTGTTGTTGTTGTCAGGTGCCATCGAGTAGGAACCGACTCA
>NW_006408520.1:23166558-23167077 GCF_000296735.1 Chrysochloris asiatica | reverse complement strand
GTTAAATAGGAATCTCCTTGTGCTAGGGCCCTTAAGTCCGGCTCAAAGGCGGGATTTCTGTCCTCGGATGTCAATCAAGAAAGAGGCGGAAGCATAGCAGGGGTGACTGGGTTGTAGTGAGACGCTTTGGGCTGCGTTTGTGGGTCTCTAATTTGGTTGACCCCGCCTCAAAGCCACGATCCTGTAAAGTAGCACTAATAAAATCAGAACTGTTTTTGGGTGGCCCTAACTTATGTGGCAATGTGAGATAAGCCCTGGACTGATAACCAAAGACCGACAATTCAAATCCAGTTGCTCCTCAGAAGCCCTATTAGGATTGTCATGAGTCAGAATAGACTTAATGGCACTTAACAACCACAATATGGTTACCAGAAGACATCTCATTCTTCCCTTTGCTTAAGGGAAAAAGACATGAAGCAATGTTGAACTATGAACTTTTTTTTTTAATGCTTTTATTGTGAATTGAGTGGTAGTTTACATGAGAGAACATCGTTTTTGCATTCAACCAATCATATTTTC
>NW_006408520.1:23162378-23165853 GCF_000296735.1 Chrysochloris asiatica | reverse complement strand
CTGCTCCCATAAAGATTTACAGCCTCGGAAACCCTGTACAGGGTCACTATGAGTCGGAACCAACTTCACAGCACATAACCACCACCACCATTCCTAAGTAAAGGTCAAGTTCATCAAATTGTAGCAACTTGCTTCCTGAATCAAACTTCTTTATCTTCCTCTAGTCGAGTTCTGATCATCAAGCCAACCAAAGTAGGTCAAATGAACGATGAAATGTTAAGTCTAAGTGATCAGATAACTAGTTTGGCTGGTTCCATTCATTCATTTAAAGCAAATGCTCTAATATAGGAGCTGCAAACTACAAATGCATCCTGCCATCTGTCTTTATTAAAAAGTTATATTGGAGCACAACCATGACAATTCTTTTGTCTTTGGCTACTTTTATGCTACAATATCAGGGTTAAGTAGTTGCAATAGACCTTATGGCCTGGTAAATGTGAAATAGTTACTAGCTGACACTTCACAAAGTTTGTTGATCTCTATCCTATTATACTGATTTTCTATTTTCTTTTTTACCAGAGAAACCTTTAAAAATATATCTTACATGAAAACTAAGCAAATAAAAACATCAGAGGCAATATGTTATAAATGTATATTAATTTAATAATGGGACCAATAAATAATATTATGATAGATAAAAGATAGATGTTGTCAAAGACTTCATTTTGTTTGGGTCTGAAATCAATACTCACGGAAGCGTCAGTGGAAAAAAAATGAAACAAAGTATTGCATTAGGCAAATCAGCTGCAAAAGACCTCCTTAAAGTGTTGAGAAATCAAAGTTTAAGGATTAAGATACGTGTGACACAAGCAATTGGTATTTTCAGTTACCCCATATGCATGTGAAAGTAGGACAATGAATAAGGAAGACTATAAGAATCGATGCATTTGAATTATGGTGTTAGAGAAGAATACTGAAAGTACTATGGACTACAAGGAGAACCAACAAATATGTCTTGGAAGAAGTTCACCCAGAATGCTCCTTGCGAGCAAGAATGAAAAGATATTATCACTCGTACTTTGGATATGTTTCAAGGAAGGACCAGTCCCTAGAGAAGGACATCATGCTTGGTAAAGTGGAAGGTCAGCTAAAACAAGATTCAGTGACACAGTGGCCACAATATGCTCCAGCATAACAATGATGGTACGGGATCAGGAAGTGTTCTGTTCTGTCTATAGGGTCGCTATGAGTCAGAACCAACTCAATGGTATCTAACATCATCAAACAATCAGCAGTTTTACAAACTTAAATGTCTAGCATATATGTCATATAAAGTCAGTCAGTGAGATCAATCTGTCATTGTGTTAAACATTAGAAATTAGAAATGAAAACTAGTAGGGGACAGTTGGAATCATAGCAGTATCCCTGTTTTTTTTGGTATATTGTTTTTGTTGCAGAGAATTGACTCACACAGCTAAGTGGTTGCAAATAGTAACATTCTTTCAAACACTCCTCTTGCAAATTCAAAAAACCCTTCAATTAAAAGATGACAGAAAAATGTTTATTCCAAGTAACTGCACCAGCTAACCTGACAACCCAAGTTAACACACTGCTGATCTCCTGGGTTTTAAAATTCAGTACCTAGCACTTTCATTATGTAAGTTTTTATTAATGTTTTATAAGCAGATTGTTTTACTTAAAATAGTTTTTAGCTTGCTTCAAGGGTTAACCATATATAAACTATGAAAATTTGAAGTATGTGGTAAATCAAAATGTAATGCTACTAGGGTTCAGTTCATAGATACATGAGTTTATCCAAAACAAAAATGTGTTTAAACAGGTCTCTGTGATCAGTGGATGGCTACAAACAAATTCTCTCAGTAAGAAACCTGCCTAGTCACATTTGTTGTTGCTGTTGTTGTTGTTGTTGTTGTCCCCAACATGAGGAACAGTTGCTCCTCCTCAAGTCAGAGTTGACCATAATGACATGAATGTAGTAAACTTTTCGGGACCTACTTGGCTGATGGTGAATCACTCAAAATGAGGAGGAACAACAGTATCCTTTAATAATCATAAAATGGAATATCTGAAGTATAAATTTAGGAAAATTTCAAGTTGTCAAAAATTAAATGAATGCATAAAGGTCAATATCTTTGACATTGTTGTTGTTAGGTGCCTTCCAGACGGTACTGAATCATAGCGATGCTATGCAAAACAGAATGAAATAATGACCAGTCCTGTGCTAACCTCACAATAATTGCTATGTTTGAGTCCATTGCTGTTGCCACTGTGCCAATCAATCTCATTTGGGGGTCTTCCTATTTTTCTCAAAACCTCCACCTTACTAAACATGGTATCCTTCTCCAGGGACTGGTCCCTCCCTCCTTTGAAGTATGAAAGATGGTCATCCTGGTTTCCAAGGAGCTTTCTGGCTATACTTCTTTCAACACAAATTGGTTTGTTCTTTTGGCAGCCCATGATACTTCTAATATTCTCCAACACCATAACTCAAATGCATCAATTCTTCTGTGGTCTTTCTTATTCACTGTCTAACTTTCATATGCATATGAGGTTATTGAAAATATCGTGGTGTGGGTATGGTGCACCATAGTTTTCAACCTGATTTCTTTGCCCTTGAACATTTTAAAGCAGTCTGATGCAGCATATTTGTCTAAAGCAATATGTCATTTGATTTATTGACTGCTACATCCATGAGTGTTGATGGTTGATCCAAGTAAAATGAAGTCTTTGACAATTTCTTTTTTTTTTTTTTTTTTTCATTTACCTTGATATTCTTTATTAGTACAGTGGTGAGGGTTTTTGTTTTCTTTAAATTGAGGTGCAACCCATACCAAACTATGTGGTCTTTGCTTTTCATCAATAAGTATTTTAAGTCCTCTTTGCTTTCAGCAAGCAAGGTTGTATCATCTGCATATCACAAGTTGTTAATGAGTCTTCCTCCAATCCTGAAGTCATGTGCTTCTTCATATAATCCAGCTTCTCAAATAATTTGCTTAGCATATAGAATGAGTAAGTATGGTGAAAGAATACCCTGACACACACATTTCCTATTTTTAAACCATTTGGTGTCCCCTTGTGCTGTTCAAACAACTGCCTCTTGGACTATGTACAGGCTCCTCATGAGCACAATTAAGTGTTCCAGAATACTCATTCTCCACAATGTTGTCCATAGCTTGTCATGATCTACACAATCAAAAGCCTTTGCATAGTCAGTAAAGCATACGTAAACATCTTTTTAGTACCATTTACTTTCAGCCAAGATCCATCTAACATCAGCAATGCTATCCCTCATTTCACATCCTCTTCTGAACCTCTAGAAGTTTTCTGTCAATGTAATCCTTGGCATTAGTGACCTGACATGGACTGGTATTGGCCATTTTGAATCAACCATATGGTTTACTACTTTGGGAACGATAAAGTCAAGAGAAATAGTGTCACATTCATAACCAAAAAGGGCATTTTAAGAACTCTCTCAAAGTACAATGCTGTATGTAATTGTTGTTGTTGTTGTTGT
>NW_006408520.1:23159582-23160018 GCF_000296735.1 Chrysochloris asiatica | reverse complement strand
AAGTCAGATTAAGCTGAGATCTCTCAGCAGAAACCATGCAAGCAAGAAGGCAATGGGGAGACATATATAAAAACCCTGAAAGAAAAAACTTGCCAATCCAAAATTCTTTATCCAGCAAAGCTATCAATCAAATACAACAGTGTAATCAAAACATTCCAGGATAAACAGAAACTAAGGGATTTTCCCAAAGCCAACCCTACACTATAAAACCTCCTAAAGGGAGTTTTTTAGACTGAGAACCAACAAGAACAGACAACAATCAGAGATTGACATACATGTCAGCACCTCCCAGAATTAAATCAACAGAAGGAAGAATTGAGAACAGAACAAAACTATAAGAACAAACTCAGAGAATCTAGGAGGTCAGTCTATGATAAAAACAATTACAATGTAAAAGAAGGCAAACACATAGGAACAGAGATCCAGATGGTGAGAA
>NW_006408520.1:23157176-23158502 GCF_000296735.1 Chrysochloris asiatica | reverse complement strand
GTGCCGAGAGAACAGTTTATTGCAATAAATACACACATCCAGCATGAAGAAAGAACCAAAATTTCCACATTAACACAGCATCTACAACAATTAGAAACAGACCAACAGAGGGAAACTACAGCCAACAAAAGAAAAGAAATAATGAAGATTAGAGCCGAAAATAAATGAGATAGAAAACAGAAAAACCATAGAAAGAATCAATAGGACAAGAAGCTGGTTCTTTGAAAGTATTAACAAAAATGACAGACCATTGGATACCTAACAAAAGAAAAGAGGTAGAAGACACAAATAATACACATTAGAAACCACATGGGTGATGTCACAATGGAACCAAAGGAAATCAGAAGGATAATAACAGGATACTATGAAGATTTGTACTCTAACAAATTTGAAAACTTAGAAGAGATGGTTACATTTTTAGATAAATATGACCTACATAAATTTACACAGAGTGAAGTAGAAAACCTGAACAAACCAATAACAAAAGAGGAAACTGATCAGGTCATCAAAAAACTCCAAACCAAAAAAAGTCCAGGCCCAGAGGGCTTCACTGGTGAGTTCTACCCAAACATTCCAGGAAGAGCTGTCACCAATTCTACTCAAATTATTCCAAAATATAGAGGAGGATGGAAAACTTCCTAATACATTTTATGAAGCATTGCATTAGGGTTACCTCATTACAAAACCAGGGAAGGATATCACTAAGAAAGAAAATTATAGACCAATATCCCTCATGAACAAAGATGCAAAAATTATCAACAAAATCCTAGCCAACAGAATCCAGCAACACATCAAAAAGATAATACATCATGATTAAATGGGATTCATATCAGAGATGCAAGGATGGTTCAACATTAGAAAACGATCAACATTACCCACCATTTAAAAAAAAAAAAAAACATTGATCATATCGATTGATGCAGAAAAGGCATTTGACAAAATCCAGCATCCGTTCCTGATAAAAACACTCAACAAAGTAGGAATTGAAGGGAAATTCCTCAACATAATTAGGAGCATATATACAAAACCAACAGCCTACATTACTCTCAATGGAGAGAAATTGTAAGCCTTCCCTCTGCAAACAAGAACCAGACAAGGATGCCCTTTGTCACCACTCCTATTCAACATTGTGCTGGAAGTCTTAGCAAGATCTCATTGGAAGATTCAGCAAAGTGGCAGGATATAAGATCAACATATAAAAATCAGTTGGATTTTTCTATACCAAAAACGACAGCGGTGAAAAGACATTAGGAAAGCAATACCATTTACAAAAGCCATGCAAAGGATGAAATATCTAGGAATAAATGTAATCAGAGAAACAAAGGA
>NW_006408520.1:23151848-23156550 GCF_000296735.1 Chrysochloris asiatica | reverse complement strand
AAAACATTTTGAAAACTACACAAACAAAAGTAGACAAAATAGATGATTGGGACATACAAAAAATTAAAAACTTATGTGCATCAAAAGACTTCACCAAAAGAGTAAAAAGGGAATCCACAGAATGAAAAAAAATCTTTTGCAACAACACATCAGACAAGGGACTCATTTCTAAAATATATAGGAACTACAACACCTCTATAAGAAAAACACAAATAACCCAATTGAAAAATAGGCACAGGACATGAACAGACACTTCACCAATGAGGAGATTCAGGCAGCCAACAAACATATGTAGAAATGTTCGCAATCACTCACCATTAGAGAGATGCAAAGATCAAAAAAGTAGAGGACAATAAATGCTGGTGAGGATGTAGAGACTGGGACACTTCTGCATTGTTGGTGAGATTGCAAAATGATCCAACCACTCTGGAAAACAATATGACACTTCCTCAGAAGGTTAGAAATAGAAATACCTTATGATCCAGCAATTCCTCTACTTGCTATTTACCCACAAGAAATATGAGCCATAACACAAATAGATATATGCACACCAATGTTCATAGCAGCACTGTTTACAATAGCAAGAAGATGGAGATAGTCTAAGTGCCCATCAATTAAAGAATGGATAAACAAACTGTGGTACATATACATAATGGCGTATGATGCTACCTTGAAGAACAACAAGAAAGCTGTAAGCCACCGCATTACATGGATGAACCTTAATGACATTATGCTGAGTGAAATTAGTCGGTCAAAAGGAGAAATACTGCATAGAATCATTATTATAAAAGGTTAAGAAAAAGAACCCACCCTAAAAGGGGGAAAAATTATATACATAATTGCTGATCATAGGGATGTATGGGATTAGGGGACAGGAGGGAGGGGAAGACAGAGCACAGGGTAGGGAACAGACACAGGATAGCTTGGATGCTGGGTGGATTGGGGGGCAATACACAAGAATGGGGAGGGGAATGGAAGAACAAGGCAGATGAGAGAACAGGTAGTCAGGTTTGCATGGGCTAAGTGGGACAGAGGTAAATGATGATGTATGCACAATCTTGGAAAAACAGGGCTCCGGGATACAGGGATTGAGGCATGGTTTGAATGGGTAACAGAGGGGAATAATGTTAAGATCTTGGCTGTATTCTGAATCTTGTTTTCCCTTGCCTACCACTATAAAATAGACACTTGAGGGGGAGAGAAAGGAATAGCCAGAAACATCACAATAAAAAGCTTGTAAGTTCATCTTCAGCCAATACCTTAAAGAAATTGGCTAGAAGTTGCCCAGTGAAAGAGGTTTCCTATGGAGTCTTTGCATTGCACAAGACCATAGTTGGAATCCTGAACCCCATCCAGAATCCTCTTAGGTAGGAAATTTCCACTTGAAAGGACAAGTAGACAAGCCTGGAGCAGCTGAAATAACAACAGATACTTTGTGTAAGAAAGACTGGCAGGAAAAAATAAAAAACACTAACACCAGTCTGATTGTTTACTACAAGAACAAGCAAGCTGTTCGCCTGGGAGCTATTAAGGTAAGTGGTCGGGTGCCCTCAGAGCAAACTCCCTTCCAAGACTTAGACTCAAGGGGAATACAGGAGCGGTCATATGGTCTGGCTGGTGAACATGTTGGTCACTGATAAGGGGAAGAGAGGGAAAAACAGCAATGAAGTTGGGAGCCAAGTCCGACCACATTCAATAGATTCCTGTAAACCTGGGTGGAGACCTGGTTGGTCAGCAGTAGGGCAAGACCCAGGGACTCCTGGGCCCAGAGGCAGTGACATGGCCACAGATGACTAGAGCGGAGAGTGAAGCGTCCAACTGATATGAAGTGAGGGGAGATGCACAAGAACATCCATACTTGCGGATAGTACCCACTTGACCTGGTTTCAATGGCTGGATGATCAGAACTTGACTAGAAGAAGAAAGAAGGGGGGGGTGGGGAAGAGTAACCCGCTACAATTTGATGAACTTTACCTATACTTATGGATATAGTAACTCAAAAAAGGGAACAAATCTTTACAGTGAGGATCACTCCCACACCCTTGGTACACAGGGTTGACAGAGATGGGCAACTTAGACATTGACTACCCAACATGGGGGGGACTATAATGGCAAGAAGTGACTGGCTTACAAGCTTTCAGGAGGGAGCTTAGTTCCAGAAAGGGCAGGGGAAGGTAGAATCTCCACTGAATGGTTTCCAATCTGTTGGAGGGGGAAGTGTAGGGGGCAGGTTTCTGGGATATACCCTTTGGGTGGTTGATGATGCATGGAGGGGATTGGAACCATGGCAATGAGATGTTATACGATGGAATAAATGCAAAACTAAAGTTCTCCCATGTAAACTATCATATAATTCACAATAAAACATTAAAAAAAAAAAAAAAAAAAGATGGACTGATGCAGTGTCAACAACAAAAGGCTTAAGCCAAATAACTGTATGGATAGGTTCAGACCAGGCAGGTTCATTTGTGCACAAGGTCATTGTGATTAGAAATCAACTCAACAGCACCCAACAACAATAACTACAGAGGGAAATTCTGGAAGGTTGTGTTTGGTTACTGATGTTTTTCATTATTTTGGTCACCCATTATATGAACATCTTTTCTAAATTTGCATTATTTGCCTCCCCCCCACCCACCTATAATAGAAATAGTCTGAATAGAAATCAGAACCAAGTAATACTATAGAATCTGAAATAATAGCTACTATTTTATAGTATATAGTATATATCAGGAATCATTCTGAACAATTCGTCTATTTAATTAATACCACAATCCCATGAGAAAATTGCTACTATTACAATCTCTATTCTACAGATAAGAAAACGGAGGCACAGAGAGATCAAATAACCTGTCCAAAGTTACAACTAGTAAATAGAATAACAGATTGTAGTCCAAGAAATTTCGTTGCAGAGTCCCTATTCTTAGCAACTTCTGAGAGTTCTATGTAGTTGCTCTCTAAGCTTTTATTGTATATCAGCTATACTAATAAAAGTACTCAGTCAAGGGTTACAGATATCAGGAAGACTGTATCTATACCAGTTGTGGCAGTTGCAGAACAATTGAGTTTCTGGGAAACAATGGCTGCAATAATACCAAGGCCAATGTCCAATTTCTACTGTTAAGTTGTGTCAGTGGAGCAAGTCACAGTAGCTATTGCCTAGAGGACATGACAATGATAACCTAAGCATTATTTTGGATATTGCTCCTTCTGTCTCCTGGCTACAAAGTCCTGAATTTAGCTTTTCTTTCTGGAAATTCTAAACATTACCAAATGTATTTTTAATATATTCTTTTTCTGTTTAAGTCAACCAGAGTTTTCTGTTATTTACAATTAAGAGTTTTGACTTAAAAATATATATTGCTGTTCCAGAATGCCAACAATTCCTAAGTTGTTCTTCTTCATGGTATCCAGCATGAACCTTAGACTCTCTTTAGGTTTTTTTTATCCTTTTTACTGCTTGCTCTTTTATCTTAGCAGTATTGAGAGATTTGTCTTCCAACTCACTGATTCTGGCTTCTATCTCTTCCATTCTACTCCTTTGCCCTTTCAGTGTATTGTCCATTTCTGATATTTTATTATTAATCATTTGGACCTCTTTTTGCAGGTTTTGAATTGTTTCCAATGCTGTATCTCTTATTTGATTGCTCCTTTAGCACTTACCTAACTTCTTCCTTATTTTCCTCCACCCCTCTGTGGAGCATTTGAATGTGTCTCAATTCAGAATCATTCTCCTGAATTCGTTCTCAGGTAGTTTCAAAGCCTGCCCTCCTTCTAATGGGAAGTCTGTGCCTACCTCCAGCTCATTTGTCTCAGTTACTCTTTTCTGTTTCTGGACATGTGCAGAGATCTTTGGTTGTTTCTTAGACATTTTCAACAGTTAGATGTGTTTTCAATGATTAAATGAATGTATGTTACATGAAAACACCCAGGCTAGGCAAAGAGGGTATGACAGGGGAGAGCACAGGACTTGAAGAAAAAAAGGGAAAGAAAAAAAATATATATCACACCTCTTTTTCCATAAGTTTCTGGGTGGTGTTTGCTCCATAGCCAGCTAGCTGTTGCCCCACCCTCACCTTCACCAAGATTGCAGGCCAAAGGCAGAGTCTCAACTGATTCAGAAATCTCTGCATTCCTTCTTGCTCCATTAGATTTTTCCTCCAGTAGGGCACCAAAAATTTCCCCCTTACTTTATATTAAATTTAAAACTCCAGAACTGTTCCAGCAAAGAGATTTTCTCTGGCTTTTCTGTGCTTCTAACGAAGAGACTTTTCTGAGTCCCTTCACTTCCTCTGCCCCCAAACTGAAACACAAAAACATAAATTCATCATAGGAAGGTATGCAGAACAAAGGAACCAGCAGCACCACAAAAAAATAACATGACAGCAATTAATTAATTGTTGTTGTTAAGTGCTGTTGAGTCGATTCCAACCCATAGCAACCCTACACAGGATTTCTAAAGGAGCAGCTGGTGAGCTTGAACCACTGACCTTGCAGTTCAAATGGCTTTGCAGTCTGGCGCATTAACCCACAGCGCCACACCAGGACTCTGATATTAATTAATACCTATCTATAATTAGCAAATGCTTTTGATTGTGTGGATCATGACAAGCTATGGACAACATTGCAAAGTATGAGTATTCAAGAACACTTAATTGTACTCATGAGGAATCTGTACCTGGACCAAGAAGCAGTTGTTCAA
>NW_006408520.1:23149118-23151238 GCF_000296735.1 Chrysochloris asiatica | reverse complement strand
AGATGGCCAAACTTCGTCTCTCATACTTTGGACATATTGTCAGGAGGGAACAGTTGCTGGAGAAGGATATCATGCTTGGTAAGATGGAGGGTCAGAGAAAAAGAGGAAGACTCCCAACAAGATGGATTGGCCAGATGGCAGCATTGATGGACTCAAGTGTGGCAGCGGTAGTGAGGTTGGCCCAGGATCAGACATTGTTTCATTCTGCTGTGCATGGGGTGGCTACGAGTCAGTTCCAACTTGATGGCACCTCACAACAACAACAACATAATTACACACACACAAAAAGTGTGTGTGTGTACTTATAGATTACACCAGCTGCTCCTTGGAAACCCTATACAGGGTCGCTATGGGTCGGAACCAACTCGATGGCACTTAACAACAACAACAACATGATTACACTGAATGTTAATGGATTTAATGCACCAATTAAGAGACAGAAAGTGGCAGAATGGATAAGAAAACAGAACCCTTCAAATATGCTGCTTGCAAGAGACACACCTTATACACAAAGACAAAAACACATTAAAAGTTAAAGGATGGAAAAAAATATACCAAGCTATCTGCAATAAAAAATGAATAGGAGTAGCAACACTAATCTCTGATAAAATTAAATTTAAGGCAAAAGCCAGCATAAGAAATAAAGAAGGATACTATCTCATGATTAAATGGTCAATCTAAAAAGATGACATAGCCATAATAAACATCTATGCTGCCAATGAAAGAGCTCCAAAATACATAAAGCAAACTCTCATAGATTTGAAGAAAGAAATAGACATATTTACAATAATAGTGGGAGATTTTAATACAACACTTTCGAAAAAGGATAGAACAACCAGAAAGAAACTTGACAAAGATACAGAGGAACTAAACAACACAAGCAACCAACTTGACCTTATAGATGTGTACAGAGCATTCAACCTAACAACAGCACAATACACATTCTTTTCCAGTGCACATGGAACATTCTCCAGAATAGACCATGGGTTAGGTCACAAAACAAGCCTCCATAAATTTACAAACATCAAAATACTACAAAGCATCTTTTCAGACCATGATGCTATAAAATTAGAAACCAACAATAGGAAGACCAAGAAAATAAAGTCAAATACATAGAAACAGAATAACACCCTGCTTAAAAACTACTGGGTAGTAGAAGAAATAAAACGTGAACTCACAAAGTTCCTAGAAACAAATGAAAATGAAAACACAGCATGCCAAAATCTTTGGGACACAGTAAAAGCAGTGTTAAGAGGACAATTTATTTTAATAAATGCACACATCCAATAAGAAGAAAGAACCAAAATTAGCACAGCATCTCCAACAGTTAGAAATAAATCAACAAAGTGAGCCTACAATCACCAGAAGAAAAGAAATAATAAAGATTAGAGCAAACATAAATGAAATAGAAAACAGAAAGACCATAGAATCAACAAGAAAAGAAGCTGGTTCTTTGAAAGGATTAATAAAACTAACAAACCATTGGCAAACCTAACCAAAGAAAAGAGGAAAAGAAGACACAAATAACATGTATAAGATATCACATGGGTGATGTCACAAGGGAAACAATAGAAATAAAAAGGATAGTAATGGCATACTATGAAGAGTTGTACTCCAAGAAATTTGAAAACTTAGAAGAGATGGATAGATTTTTTTTAGAAAACATGACCTACCTAAATGTAGACAGAGTGAAATAGAAAACTTGAACAGACCATAACAAAATAAGAAATTGATCGAGTCTTAAAAAAAACTCCCAAACTAAAAAAGTCCAGGTCCAGATGGCTTCACTGGTGAGTTTTACCAAACATTTGGGGAAGATGTGTCAATAATTCCACTCAAATTATTCCAGAATATAGAAAGGATGGAAAACTTGCTAATACATTGTATGAAATAAGCATAATCCTCATACCAAAACCAAGGACGGATGTCACTAAAAAAGAAAATTATAGACCAAAATCCCTCATGAACACAGATGCAAAAATGTTCAGCAAAATTCTAGCCAATAGAATACAACAACACATCAAAGGAGAAAAGATTGAAGTTGTCAAGGACTTCATTCTTCTTGGATCAGCAGCAGTCAAGAGATCAAATGACGTATTGCAGTAAGCAAATCTGCTGCA
>NW_006408520.1:23124080-23148143 GCF_000296735.1 Chrysochloris asiatica | reverse complement strand
GAGGAAGACCCCCAACGAGATGGATCAGCCAGGTGACATCATTGATGGAGTCAAGTGTGGCGGCGGTAGGGCAGTTGGCCCAGGATCGGACATTGTTTCGTTCTGCTGTGCATGGGGTCACTATGAGTCGGTTCCGACTCGATGGCACCTGACAACAACAACTCACCAAACAGTTTGAAATGTAAATTAATAAAGTTCTCCAATCTTTTTCATTAAGATTAATGAAGGTTTTCTTATAGTATTAAGGAGCCCTGATGACACTGTAGAAACAGCACTGAATTGCTAACCATAAGGTCAACAGTTCAAATACAGCAGCCACTCCACAGGAGAAAGTTGATGCTCTCTACTAGAATAAAGATTTACAGTCTTGGAAACCCTATGAGTCATTATAAGGTGGAATCGACTGATAGTTGGTTTGGTTTTGGTATCTTACTATTAATATTATAGATTAAGAATATAGAATGTTTATGTTGTTATCTGTGTTTATCTGCATACATTGGAAAGCTTTAAAGAATTCTAGAAGGGCAGTGTCATGGACAGAGATGCTGTTTACAATAGTGGTGTTTTGGTGGTCATGTGCCATGGAGTGGATTCCAACTCATATGTACAGGGTTTCCGAGGCTGCAAATCTTTATGGGAGCAGAAAGCCTCATCTTTCTCCTGTACTACAACTGGTAGTTTCGAACTGCTAACCCTGAGGTTAGCAGCCCGATTCATAACCACTACGCTACTGGAGCTCCTTTTTACAACAGTTGTTGTTGATAAGTGCTATTGAGTCGATTCTGACGCTGTATAGGGTTTCCAAGGAGCAGCTGGTGAGCTTGAACCACCTACCTTGCAGTTCAAACGGTTTTGCAGTCTGGCACATTAACCCACAGTGCCACATCAGGACTCCTAGGGAGAGCTAATTTTATGAAGACAAGACTGCAGGAAAGGAGGACTGTAAACAGTTATAATAGTTCAAGTATGCCATTATCAAGACCTAACCACTTGTCTGTTATTTTGTTGCACTTTGGTGTCTTGCATGTTGCTGTGGTTCTAGAAGCTATGCCACTGATATTTTAAATACTATTAGGGTAACCTATGGTGGATACGTTTCAGCTGAGCTTCCAGACTAAGTTCAAACACACCAGACTAACCTGTGTATAAATAATAGTAAAACACTGTCAGCACCAGAATATTGAATATTGAAACATGATGAAGAGCACCAGAATATTGTCAGATATGTTGTTGTTCTAAAGTGTCGTTGAGTCAGTTCTGACTCATATCAACCTAAAAGAGCATTTGGTGAATTTGAACTGCCAATCTTGTGTTCAAACTGAACTTGTGGTCTAGAGTATTATCCCACAGAGTCATAACAGGAGCCCCTCAGGTTGGAAGGCACACAAAATATGACTGGGGAAAAACTGCCTCCTCAAAGTAGAGTCATGATGACCTGAATGGAGTTAAGCTTTTGGGACCTTCATTTGCTGATAGGGCACAAATTAAAATGAGGAGAAACAGTTGTAAATATCCACTAATAATTGGAACATGGAATGTACAAAGTATGAATCTAAGAAAATTGGAAGGTGTCCAAAATAAAATGGAATGCATAAACATTGATATCCTAGGCATTAGTGATCTGAAATGGAGTGGTGTTGGCCATTTTAAATCTGACAATCACAATGGTTAAATATGCCAGAAATGACAAATTAAAAAAGAATGGAATTCCATTCACCATCAAAAGAATATTTCAAGATCTGTCTTGAAGTATAATGTTGTCTGTGATATGATAATATCTATATGCCTGCAAGGAAAAAAAGTTAATACCACTATTATTCAAATTTATGTACCAACTACGAAAACTAGTAGTGATGAAGAATTCTACCAACTTCTTCAGTCTGAAATTGATCAAACATGCAATCTAGATGTATTGGTGATTATTGTTGATTAGAATGTAAAGATTGGAAGCAAAGAGGAAGGATCAGTGGTTGGAAATTATGGCGTTGGTGATAGAAACAATGCTGGAGATCACATGTTAGAATTTTGCAAGACCAATGACTTCTTTATTGCAAATACCTTTTTAAACAACATAAAAGACAATTATACACATGGACTTCACAGAAATCAAATCAACTTCATTTGTGGGATGAGACTAAAGAAACACTGCATATCATCAACCAAAAACAAGACCAGGGGCAGACTGTGTAACAGTCTGTGAAGAAAAAAATCTAAGAATCGATTTGTAATATTGAAGGATTCTATGAGAAAAATATTGAATGATGCAGAAACCATCAAAGACTTCATTTCACTCAGATCAACCATCAACATTCATGGAAGCAGCAGTCAAGACATCAAAGAATGTATTGCATTAGACAAATATGTTAAACAAAACCTCTTTAAAGTGACCAAGAGTAAAACTATCAGTTTGAGGACTAAGGTTTGCCTGACCCAAACCATGATATTTTCAATAACCTCATATGCATGAGCTAGTTGGACAATGAATAAAGAAGACCGTAGAAGAATTGATGCATTTTAGGTATGGTGTTGGAGAAAAATACCATGGACTTCCAGAAGCCCAAACAAATTTGTGTTGGAAGAAGTACAACCAGAATGCTCCTCAGAAGCCAGAAAGGCCAGGTTTCATCTCTTATACTTTGGATGTATTATTAGGAGGGACATATTATCAGACATATCAGTCCCTGGAGAAAGTCATCATACTTGGTGAAATGGAGGGTCAGAGAAAAAGAGGAAGTCCCCCAACTAGACAGATAGGCACAGTGGCTGCAGCAACAGGCTCAAGCAGAGCAACAATTGTGAGACTGGCACACGGCTGGGCAGTGTTTTGTTCTGTTGTGCAAAAGGTCACTATAAGTCCGTATGGACTTGGCAGCACCTATCAACACAAACAGCAACCAGGGTGGTGATTTAAACAAACAAACAAAAAAAGGAAATAAAGGGGCATATTTGAAACATTTGTAGCATAAATTTGGCGGAGTCTAGAGGCTGAATATACATGGGGGAGAAAACAATGAAAGCTGTCAAGGGTAGCCTCCAAGATCCTTGTTCTGGTGACTGAATATAGGGGTAGCATCATAAGACACAAAATAAAGAAATGGAACAAGCGTATGAGAGATGATGAATTCCAGCTGGCCTTGTTGAGTTCTGAGTACCCGTGAAATATCAAGAAAGGGCAGCCTGGCATTCATGGGTTTAAGGTGCAGCAAAAATACAGACTTGGGAATCCATCAGCATTTAGGTGATAACTGAAATCAAGTGGGTGAATAAGATAGTATGTAGGGTGAAAGAGCAGTGAAATGTAAAGAAATAAATTGAATCCAAAACATCAGTAATTTGGGAATGTTGTTGCTGTTAAGTGCCTTCAAGTCAATTCTGACTCATAGTGATCCTGTATAGGGTTTCGGAGGAACGGTTGTGGGTTTAAACTGCCATCCTTACTATTAACAGTGCAGTGCTTATCCTACAGTGCACACCAGGACTTCATTTTAGGAATAGGAAAACAAAACTGAAGATCTAATGAAGTAAATGGAGAAATCATAACCAGAAGTGTCCAAGGAGAATAAATAATGTGCAATACCCAGAAGCCAAAGATGTACAGAAGTTCAAAAAAGAGAAACTGATCAGTATATGAAATTTGACAGAAAGATCTAATAAGAAAAGGACTGCAAATGATTCATAAATTTTGTAATTAGAATGTATCACAATGTGCATAATGAAAGTATATTTGTGAGGGCTGGTCTGGAAAGGGTTTGTTTTAAAATTGTAATTAGAACCACACCCGCTGTCATGGAGTCGACTCTAAATCATGCAACCCCATGTGTGTCAAAGTAGAATTGTACTCCACAGGATTTTCAATTGCTGATCTTTTGGAAGTAGATCACCAGGCCTTTCTTCCAAGGTACTTCTGGGTGGACTAGAAAGCTCCAACTTTTTGGCTCGTTGCTGCATACATTAACTATCTGCACTATCCAGGAACTTCAAACTTTACTTAGGAACCTAGCATTTAAATGTAAATAATAAAGTAATGGCATTGAGGCTAAAAAGCCAATACAATGGAAATGCTATTCTGATTCCACCTTCTTACCCACTTTTCAAGTAATTGGGTTCTGTTTCTAAACTATGAAGGAAATTCTTTATATCTTTTCTTTAGGCTCAGAGGCCCATGGAATGCTTTTTCACACAGCTGAAGGAATTACAAATGATCTACTCTTGAATATTCACACACTCTCCTCTGTTTTTATTACATTTTAAATAAGACTTTAAAAATGCTAACTTATCAGAAATACACTAGAGGAAAAAGAAACAGCATGGATATAACCCCCTACTAATGAGGCACTAATGCATAATTATTATAATACACGCACTTCTCTCCACAGACGAATATTTATAAACACTGAAACAGTCTAGTTTGCAATGAAGTCTTATGTACAGATTGTTTTTCTCCTGTGGTTTGTCCATTTTTTTCCTTATTGTGATAATATTTAATGAATTTCACCAGCTTTGCTTATTCTCTGAAAACGCTGAATGAAACTATGCACATAATATATGCTGACTTCAATAAGTATGTAGAGATGAGCAATTAAGCAACATTAAACACATCATCATCAATAAAAGTAGTCACTTATCTCAATTTGAAATACAGGTAAGCTAAAGCGCAATACATTAAAACTGGTTTAATTGGTAATTCAACAGGTGGAGTTTAGGGAGGGGTCAGAGGGAAGCATACAATTATGGAATTGTGTTATTAATTGTCTTCGTTATACTGTCTGTCTTAACTACATTATTGGAGTTCCTGGTGGTACAAACAGTTAATGTATTCAGTTGCTAACCAAAAGGTTGATAGTTCAATTACATCCAAAGGTGCCTCGAAAGAAAGACCTGACAATCTACTTCTCCAAAATCAGCTACTAAACCCCCCTGTGGAATACAGCTCTACTCTGACACACATGAGGTCTTGTCTCCATGAGCTGGAATCCACTTGACGGCAACTGTTTTAGTTATTGCCATTGTGCTGATTCTGACTCAGAGTGGTTCTGTTTAGGGTTTCTGAGGCTACAAATCTTTATGGGAACAGAAAGCCTACTCTTTCACCTGAAGAGTAGCCGGTCTTGAACTGTAGGTTTGAACTGTTGACCTTGTGGTTAGCAGTCCAGTGTTTATTCTACAGTTCCATATCAGAAGTTTATCAGTGCTTAAAGAAGTAATAATCCAAATTATTTCATTGTTTATGCACTGACAAACTTTGATGCAGCCCATTAAATAGTTCCATGGAGTCCTGGTTTGATACTGTAGGATAAAGTACAGGACCACAAGTTCGCTTTGAACCACAAGGCTGGTTTGAACCACAAGGTGGGCGGTTCAAACTCACCAGCCGCTCCTTGGAAACCCTATACAAGGTTGTTATGAGTCGGAACTGACTCCATGGCACTTAAGAACAACAACAATGTGATAAAATATCAAGTGTCTTAATTACCCAGGACTTCGCAGTAATAAGAAATGCCACAAGTGGGAAGTTTTAAAAAACAAATATTTGCTTTTATATAGTTCAAACAATATGTATAAATTGAGGGTGGCCCTGGAAGGCAGTCCTTCTTTGTCTATTTCAGCTTCTAATAACTAGGGGTACTTAATAATAACAACATTAAATAGTTATGCATGGGGTCTGAACCAACTGAGAGCTACATTAGAGGTGAAGATCAAAATACCAGCACTGTTACCTACAAAAGCTAATCTAGGCTGGAAGTCAGGGTTCAGTTATATACCAGCACTGGAAAGAAATGATGGGATTTACTCAATACCATGCAGTGCTGAACAACTGCAGGCCTACCTATTCATAAAGAAGAGCAACACTAAAGAAATATATTCCCTAAAGTCAATATTTCAAGTTGTGTAAAGACTTCCATTTTTAAATTCTGTTCATATATTAAAAACCGACAAGGAAAAGTAAAATACATGCTTCCTCTAATCAATTGACTATACAAAGAGAGGAGCAAGAGAGAGATAGATTGGGTTCTACAAGTCCAGTTCCTCTCTAAAATCACTAGTTAGATAACTGATTGCACCTCTTTGTGTTGAAGTAAGGGGATGAGGCAAGAGAAAAATTTGAACTGCAAGGTTGGCAGTTCAAACTTACCAGCTGCTCCTTCGAAAGCCTATACAGGGCCACGATGAGTCAAAACCAACTCAATGGCACTTAATAACCACAACATGAACCAGAGACTTGGGCAAGAAGTGACTTCCATTTCCTCCATAAATACAGATGATTATTAACTGGTTTCAGTAAAGTTTACTTTGTTTTTTTCTCAATTGTAGGGTGGGAATAGGCATGTTGCTATACATTTCATTTCTATTTGTTTCTACTTGCCAAAATTATGGTCATAAATGTACAGGTATGTTTTGAATAAGTATCTAAACTCGACAGAATTCATTGGAATTTGGGATTACAATTCCCTGAAGTAAGATACAGATAGTAACGAAAGCAGGTTAACATCAAGGAAAAGCATTTCCTCAGATTACATTCTGCACTATACAAACAGTATTATTCATTCATTCAATTAGGAGTTATCAAAAATCAACTATAGTCCAAACACTAAGCTAAATCCTGGAGAAACAAAAATTAATAATGCAACATTCCTGCTCTCTAAGAAGTAGCCCCTTCAAAACAAAACAACAAAAGTTCACTTAAATAATGTAAGAAAAAAAGGAAGAATGTAATTAAAATATTAAAAGTTTGTGTTGGTGGTAGTGGTGGAGGTGGTGTTAGGTACTATCAAGTCAGTTCCAACTCATAAAGACTTAATGCTCCACAGAAGGAAATATTGCCTGGCCAAGCACCATCATCACAATTGTTGCTATGTTGGAGACTATCAGTGTTGCTATTGTGTCAATCCATCTCATTGAAGGTCTTTCTCTCTTTCTCGAACCCTCTATTTTACCAACCCTGATGTCCTTTTCCAAAGCCTGTCCTTCCTGTCAGCATGCCCAAAATAAGAGACAAAGTCTCATCATCCTTGCTACTAAAGAGTATCTGGCTACACTTCTTCCAAGACAGCTTTGTTTGTTCTTCTGGCAGTCTATGGTACTTTCAGTATTCTTCTCCAACACCACAATTCAAATGCATCAATTCTTCCAGAGTATTCCTTATTCTTTGTCCAACTTTCACATGTATATGAGGCACCTGAAAATACCATAGCTTAGGTCAGGTGCACCTTAGTCCTCAAACTGACATCTTTGCTCTTGAGCACTTTAGTGAGGTCTTGTGCAGTAGCGTTGCCTAACGCAATTTGTCATCTGATTTCTTTTTTGTTTGGTTTGGTTAGCTCAAAACACAGAGCTTGCCAATGTCTCAAAGGCTTTTTTATTGAATGATGATTTCAAGAAATTGTCTGATTTCTTGACTGCTGCTTCCATGTGCATTGACTGTGGATCCAAGCAAAACTAAGTCCTTTTTGATGATGAATACAACTCCATTCCTCTTAAAATTGTCATTTCTGGTATAGTCAATCATAGGATTGTCTGATTCAGAATGTCCAGTACCAATCCATTTCAGCTCACTAATGCCTAGGATGCTGATCTTCCATTTCATTTTTAATGACTTCCCATTTTCCTTATTTTCATACTTCATACATTCCACATTCCAATTATTAATGGATGTTTGCAGCTGTTTTTCTTGTTTTGAGTTGTGCCTCATCAGCAAATGAAGTTTCTGAAAGCTTTACTTCATCTTCATCATTAAGGTCAACTCTACTTTGAGGAGACAACTCTACTCCAGTTGTATTTTAAGCACCTTCCAACCTGAGATGCTCATCTTCCTGCACTATATCAATGCTCTGCTCCTACACACAAGGTTTTCAGTGATGTGGTGCTATGGATTAATGCATTACACTGCAACATTGGTTTAACCGCAAGGTCAGCGGTTCAAGCTCAGCAGCCACTCCTTGGAAACCCTATACAGGGATTGCTATGAGTTGAAACCAACTCAATGGCACTTAATAACAACAACAGCAAAAACCTTTCAGAAGTGGTCTGCCATTCCTTCTTCCTAATCTGTCTTAGTCTGCAAGGTCCACCATGAGTGACCCTTTTTTAAAATACCTGTGGCATAGCTTTCAGCATCACAGCAAAACACAAGCCACCACAGTACGACAAACTGATGAAGGACTGGTGGAGTAGAAGTTTAGATAACCTGAATACATAAGAGAATTTAGCATGCACAAAAATACCCTCTTTAATCAAAGCAGATAAATTAAGAGTGTTAAAACAAAAACAAATTTTTATCCATATCTTACATGTTAAACCAAATTAAATTCAAAATGGACCAATATTTTTAAGTGTGTAAAAATAAATTTTTGAAAGTTCCAGAAGAAAACATGGAGAAATTTTTTGTAACCTTGGATTTGGAACAGGCTTCCTAACTACAACTCAAAGGTTAAAAGCCGTTTCTCACCCTAGAAGCTTAGCTAGGGAAGGATCTACTTCTAAATGCTGGGGTTCTTGGCAGAATTCATGGTAGCTTGCTTCTTCAATGCCAACAGCAAGGAAAGATCCTCTGCTGCTTTGAGTTTCTGACTTCTAGACCTTTTTTGAAAGGTCTTCCTAATTACATTAGATCCACTAAGGATCATCTCTCTTTTTATTAATTTAAAATAAATAGATTAAAGATTTTAATTCCATATGCAAAATCCCTTCACCTTTGCTATATTCTCTTGGTTAGAGGCAAGTCAGGGGGCAGGCCCACATTCAAAGAGAGGGAATTATACAGGATGATACTTCAAAGGGTATACATGTCTATAGACACATTAAGGTATGTCCACTATTCAGTGATTCAAACTCACCTCGGAAACCCTAAACAGGGCCACTGTGAGTCAGAATTATTTGACAGCACTTAATAACAATAACTGTATCTGAAGAAACACTGGACCACAAACAACAAGATTGGTGGTTCAAGCCCACCAGCTGCTCCTCAGAAGAAAAATGAAGCTTTCTGCTCCTGCAAAGGTTTACAGCCTCAGAAGCCCTGTAGAGTCACTATGAGTAGAAACTGACTCAATGGCACTTAGCAATAGCTGTATTTCCTGAATCTATAAAGAGTCCCAAGATGCAATACATAAAAAAAACAAGTACTAAAAACTTTCAAATTAAGTAGTTAATTAAATAAATAAAATAAAAGCATAATGTCAGGACTGATTGTGAATGTTGCAAATGTAAAGGTAGATGTTGTGAAACAAAAGGGGAGAAGAGGTTGATCTTTCAGTTTAGGAGCAGAGGACCCTGTGACCATCAAAGGAGAAGAGCGAGCGGAGTATGGGACCCTATCCACAGAAGCAGCAATGCCAGAGATGGAGGCAGAGAAGAGGATTTGGAGAGACAGAGCAGCTGGGGACTCTAAACTCAAGGAGGAAGAAGGGCTGTGTGCTGGCAGCTGGTGGGCTGGCAAGCAGGGTATACCCTTTGGTTTTTTGAATGGTTATATATTCCTGAGTGCTTCGGTGTTGTTGTTGTTGTCAGGTGCCACCGAGTCGGAACCGACTCATAGTGACCCCATGCACAGCAGAACGAAACAATGTCCGATCCTGGGCCAACCTCACTACCGCTGCCACACTTGATGCCATCAATGATGCCACCTGGCTGATCCATCTGCATATCGCAGGTTGTTAATGAGTCTTCCTCCAGTCCTGATGACACGTTTTTCTTCATAGAACCCAGCTTCTCGTATTATTTGCTCAGCATACAGGTTGAATAAGTACGGTGAAAGATACAACTTTGTCACACACCTTTCCCAATTTTAAAACATTCAGTGTTCCCATGTTCTGTTAGAACAACTGCTTCTTGGTCCAGGTACAGATTCCTCAGAAGTGCAATTAAATGTTCTGGAATACTCATACTTTGCAATGTTGTCCATAGCTTGTCATGATCCACACAATCAAAAGCCTTTGTGTAGTCAATAAAGCATAGGTAAACATCTTTCTGATATTCTCTGCTCTCAGCCAAGATCCATCGGACATCAGCAATGATATCTTTCGTTCCACGGCCTCTTCTGAATCCAGCTTGAACCTCTGGAAGTTCTCTGTCAATGTATGGTTGTAGCCATTTCTGTATTACCTTTTGCAAACCTTTACTCGCTTGAGATATCAAAGAGATTGTCCGATGATTTCCGCATTCCGTTGGGTCACCTCTCTTTGGAATGGGCACAAATACGGATCTCTTCCAATCAGTCGGCCAGATAGTTGTCTTCCAAATTTCTTGGCAGAGATGAGTGACTGCCTCTTGTGCCGGCTCACTTTCTTGAAAGATTTCAATTTTTATTCCATCAATTCCTGGTGCCTTGTTCTTTGCCAATTCTTTCAATGCATTTTGGACTTCCTCCCTGAGTATCATTGGCTCTTGTTCATATGGTACCTCTTGAAATGGTTAAATATTAACCATTTCCTTTTGATACAATGATTCTGTGTATTCCTTCCATCTTCTCTTGATGCATTCTGTATCATTCAATAATTTGCCCAGAGAATCTTTCAATAACGAAAGCCGATGCTTGAATTTTTTCTTCAGTTCCCCCAGCTTGAGAAATGCTGACCGTGTTCTTCCCTTTTGGTTTTCTAGTTTCAAATCTTTGCATATTTTATTATAGTACAGCAAAGAGGTTCATTGTGTAATAGGGTATGTGAAGCAAGATGCGCACATATAATCATGAATTGGCTTAACAATGAACAATCTTGCTATGGAAAATTCTAATTTGCCCACATTTTCAGGTTTATTGCCTAAATAATTTGCTTCAGTGTACATCCAAAAAAAAAAAAAAAATCCCGAGGAACTGGAAGCACATGCTGTTGAATGATGCATGGAGGGGAATGTAATCATCGAAATGAAACAAAATACAACAGGATGAATGTAAAGCTGAAGCGCTCCCATGTAAACTATCACTCAATTCACAATGAAAACTTAAAAAAAAATAAATAAATAAAAGCATAAATAGTCTTTAAACATATGAAATGATATTCAACTTCATTTCATCATAAGGCTTTCAAAAATTTATTATAAAATAAATTAGACAATGTTGTTGTTGTTGTTAAGTGCCGCCGAGTCAGTTCCGACCCATAGCGACCCTGTACAGGGTTTCCTAGGGTGTAAATCTTTACGGGAGTAGAAAGCCTCATCTTTCTCCCGCGGAGCGGCTGGTAGTTTCGAACCGCTGACCTTAAAGTTCGCAGCCCGATTCGTAACCACTACACTACCAGACAATAGACTATCTTAAATTAGTTTCTGTAGGGACGTAGATACTTTCAAACCTTGCTGGCAGAAGTGTAATTTTGTCTAACCTTTATGAAAAACTATTGACAACATCTACAAATTGATCCCCAACCAGTTTTCACCTCACCTTAGTTATGTTGTTTTTGTTAAGTGCCATTTAAGTGGTGCTGACTCACAGCAATGCTGTGTAGGGCTTCTGAGAAATAGGTGGTAGGTTTGCAAACATTAACCTTGTAGTTAGCAGATCAGTGCTTATCCTACAGTGCCACACCAGGACTCCACAGTATCATTGTTGTTGTTGTTAAGTGCCATCAAGTTGGTACTAACTTATAAGGATCCTATGTACAACAGAACCGAAACAGTACCAGGTGCTGGGCTAACATCACAATTGTTGCCACGCTTGAGCCCATTGATGCTGCCACTTTGCTAATCCATCTCGCTGGGGTCTTCCTCTTTTTCTCTGACCCTCCACCTTACCAAACATGATACCCCTCCTCAGTGACTGGTCCCTCCTGACAGTATGTCCAAAGTATGAAAAATGAAGTCTAGCAATCCTGGCCTCCAAGGAGCACTCTGGATGTACTTCTTCCAACACAGATCTGTTGGTTCTTTTGGCAGCCCATGGTACTTTCAATATTCTCCTCCAACACCATAATTCAAATGCATCAATTCTTCTATGGTGTTCCTTATTCACTGTAAAGCTTTTGTATGCTATGAAGTAATTGAAAATACCTTGCCTTGGGTCAGTTGTACTTTAGTTCTCAAGCTAACATTTTTGCTCTTCAACACTTAAAAAAGTTCTTGTGCAGCAGATTTGCCTAATGTAATACATTGTTTGATTTCTTGGTTGCTGCTTCCATGAGTGTTGATGGTTGATCCAAGAAAAATGAAGTCTTTGACAACTTCAATCTTTTCTCCATTGATAAGAATGTTGTCCAGTGGTGAGGAGTTTTGTTTTCTTTACATTGAGGTGCAGTCCATACCAAAGACATTGCTCTTTGACCTTCATCAATAAGTATTTTAATTCCTCTTCATGTTCAGCAAACAAGGTTGTATCATCTGTATATCACAGGTTGCCATGTTTTTCTTCATATAAACCAGCTTATTGGATTAAATGCTCAGCATACAAGTTGAATAAGTATGGTGAAAGAATACAACTGTTTCACACCTTTCTTAATTTTAAACCATTCAGTGTTTCCATGTTCTGTTCAAATAACTGCCTCTTGGTCTATGTACAGGTTCCTCATGAGCACAATTAACTGTTCCGGAATACTCATACCTCACAATGTTGTCAGGATCCACACAATTGAAGCCCTTTGTGTAGTCAATAAAACACAGGTAAACATCTTTCTGGTATTCTCTGCTTCCAGCCAACGTCAGCAATGATATCCCTTGTTCCAAGTCCTCTTCTGAAACTGACTTGAACCTCTGGAAGTTCTCTACCAATGTATGCTTGCAGCCATTTCTGTATTGCCTGTAGTAAAATTTTATTCTCATGGGATATCAAAGATATTATCCAACAGTTTCTGCATTCCATTGGATCACCTCTTTGGAATGGGCACAAATACAGATCTCTTCCAATCAGTTGGCTAGATAGTTGTCTTCCACATTTCTTGGCATAGGTGAGTGAGTGCGTCCAGTACTGCCTTACTTTGATGAAAGATTTCAATTTTCATTCCATCAATTCCCAGTGCCTTGATCTTTGCCAATTCATTCAATGCACCTTGGACTTCCTCCTTCAGTATTATTGGTTCTTGATCATATGCTACCTCTTGAAATAGTTGAACATCAACCATTGCCTTTTGGTACAGTGACTCTATGTATTCCTTCCATCTTCTTTAGATGCTTTCTGCATCATTCAATAATTTGCCCAGAGAATCCTTCAATAATGAAAGTCGAGGCCTGAATTTTTTCTTCAGTTCACTCAGCTTCAGAAATGTTGAATGAGTTCTTCCTTTCTTGTTGCATTTACTAGTCCTGAGAAATTGCCAAGTGGAAGAATACACTACTCAAAACATATAGTTAAGAGGATTAGGAGACAGGAGCTCTCTGAGTTAGAAAACACCTCCAGACTTGTTCCTTCTCCTCATATTTACTAGACTTTATCAAAGCAAAATTTCAAAAGCATTTTTGCAAGATTTAGGATACCTAGGCAGCAACATAATTCTTAGGTAAGGTTGAACACAGAGAAACATATGAGAATGTTCTGACCTCGAACACCCATAACTAGGTCTTCCTAGTTATACCAACATCCTAGACACACACACTTGACCTGAGTCTTCTCAGGTCAGAATGCTCTCTTTCTCACACACACTATCAGGGCAGAACATTCCAAGAATCTACATTCTATTAACCCATTTTATGCCAGACTTAGTGAAAGCAATCAATCCCCACACCTTTTGGTTTTCTAACTCCAAATCTTTTCACATTTCATTATAATATTTGACTTTGTCTTCTCTAGCTGACCTTTGAAATTCTTTGTTCAGCTCTTGTACCTCCTCATTTCTTCCATTTGCTTTAGCATCTCTACCCTGGAGAGCAAGTTTCAGTGTCTCTTCTGACATCCATCTGACACACATCTCTTCCAATCAGTCGGCCAGATAGTTGTCTTTCAAATGTCTTGGCATAGATAGGTGAATGCCTCCAGTACCTCCTTACTTTCCTGAAAGATTTCAATTTTTATTCTATCAATTCCTGGTGTCTTGTTCTTTGCCAATTCCTTCAATGCACCTTGTACTTCTTCTTTCAGTATCATTGGCTCCTGATCATATACTACTTCTTGAAGTGGTTGAACATTAACCATTTCCTTTTGGTACAGTGACTCTGTGTATTCCTTCCATCTTCTCTTGATGCTTTCTGCATCATTCAATAATTTGCCTAGAGAATCCTTCAATAATGAAAGTCGAGGCTTGAATTTTTTCTTCAGTTCTCCCAGCTTGAGAAAGGCTGAACGTGTTCTTCCTTTTTGGTTTTCTGACTCTAGATCTTTGCACATTTCGTTGTAATATTTAACTTTGTCTTCTCATGCTGACCTTTGAAATTTTCTGTTTAGCTTTTGTACCTCCTCATTACTTCCATTTGCTTTAGCATCTCTACACTGGAGAGCAAGTTTCAGTGTCTCTTCTGACATCCATTTTGATCTTTTCCTTTTTTCTTGTCTTCTTAATGACTTTTTGCTTTCTTCCTGTGTAATGTTCTTGATGTCATCCCACAACCCTCTGGTCTTCGGTTGTTAGTGTTTAATGTATCAAATCTGTTCTTCAGATGATCTCTAAATTCAGGTGGTATATATTCAGGGTCATATTTTAGCTCTTATGGACTTGTTTTCATTTTCTTCAGCTTCAGTCTGAATTTGCATATGAACAATTGATGGTCTGTTCCACAATCTGACCCTGGCCTTGTTTTGGCTGATGATATGGAGCTTTTCCATCATCTCTTTCTACAAATGTAGTCAATTTGATTTCTATGTATTCCATCTATGAGGTCCATGTGTATAGTTGTCTCTAACGCTGTCTAAAGAAGGTATTTGAAATTAACAAATAGTTGGTTTTGCAGAATTCTGTCATGCGTTCTCCAGCATCATTTCTATCACCAAGGCCATATTTTCCAACTACTGATCCTTCCTCTTTGTTCCCAACCTTTGCATTCCAATCACCAATAATGATCAATACATCTTGATTGCATGTTTGATCAATTTCAGATTGAAGAAGTTGGTAGAATTCTTCTATTTCATCCTCACTGGCTTTAGTGGTTAGTACATAAATTTGAATAATAGTGGTATTAACTAGTCTTTCCTATAGGTGCATGGATATTATCCTATTACAGTTTTGTATCCCATGATAGATCTTGATATGTTCTTTTTGACGATGAATGCAACACCATTCCTCTTCAATTTGTCATTCCCAGCATAGTAAATGCTCTCAAATTACTCTAATATCCTTTCAAACTCTGCATCAGTATCTCTTGAATCTGTATTTCACATGGTTGTCACACCAATACTCTCAATAGCCTCAATTTGATCAAGACATTCCCTTGCTTAAAACCCTGCAATAGTTCCTTGCCTTCTCCAAAATAAAGTCTAAATTACTTGGCATATCATATATTAATTTCATCTAATTGCATCCTGCCTGTTTCATTTACTACTGTCTCATCTCTTTCCAGCATCCTCTGACAACATACAAACCTACTCCAAATACTTGCAGGCTCCCAATCTCATCTTGCCTCACCCATATTCTTCCCTTGCCTTGAAATGCTATTGTCCCTTCCAAGAATAATTCCCCTTATTCTTTAATGTTGGTTTACTTGATTCATCTACTCTGATTGTGAACCATTTACTTTCCTAATCCTTCAATCTTAGTACAGTGCCAGGCACATAATGAGCTCTCAGTAAATATTTGTTGAATAAATTAGGCAAATTAGACAAACCAGCTATTAGTCTAATTAATTCTAAAGACAACTCCTTTAGCCTAAACTAAGATTTTCCTTAAGAGAAATTACCTTTGTCAATGCATCTTTTTATGGTTTTGATTTGCTCTCCTAACTCAGATCCTAGATACCTTTGGTGAATAATATTTCTACATTGTGCTTTAAAATTTTAATTACACACTCTGCATAGAGAAGTCCATTGAGAGGCACCACCAGCAAAACACAACAAAATTAGTATAAACAGCTCAAATAGAAAATGATGGTTTTCAACCAATTAGGTAAATATAAATAAATTGTTAAATAATAAAGAACAATTTTTGGTCTGCCTGTGGTTAACCCACCCACTGCGATTGTATCAATTCCAATTCACAGTGACCTGGTATAGGGTATCTGAGGCTGTAAATCTCTACAGGAGCAGAAAGCTTAATCTTTCTCCCTCAAAACAGCTGGTAGGTTTGAACTGCCAACTTGCATTTATCAGTCCAGTGCTTATCCTACAGCATTACCAGGGCTCTACCTGGGGTTAATCCCTTAAAACTGCAAAAGTGCCTACATAAGGAAAACTCCAATCCACTTAGCCTAGGAATGGGTACATATAATGGTAAATGACTTTGCTAGCACAACGGAATAAGAAAAAGAAAATTCAAACTACAGAAAGCCCTTGTGTAGAATGTAAAACATTCAAACTTCAGCTCATTTTTATGTTGCCTAAATGTCCTGTGCTTGCAGAAACATTCTCCATCACCTTGACGTTTTTCTTTTGTGTGTAGATTTTATTTATCTGAATTATTAATGCTGCTTTTGTTTGTGTCCATACCTTAATTTTTCTCTCTTCATCCACCTGTCATGAGTGTTTTGATTCACATGTCAAGAGATGATGAACAAAATATGTCTTTGGCAAACTGGATAGCGTCATCGGTGTTTTAGCACTGCTACTTTCCTGTTTTGTTTTGTTTTTTAAAAAAAGATCATTTCTTCCTTTTCTATAAACTGTCAATCATTGAAATTATACTTTAAACTGTATTGAGTGGCTAAGAATAGACTTTAAAGTATGGATTGTATGTCAGACAAGAAAATAATAGTTCATAGAGATTACAGTGAGCAAGTAATTCACAATATGAAATATATGCCTTCAGGAAAAATCCCTCAGGCCAATAATAGTAAACAGCAATTAGTAAGGCTCATGAGAACACTATCGTAGTTGTGCAGCCAAATATTTCTTATTATTTTTATTAGCATACTATACGCCACACAGTGTTCATCCTCAAAACCTATTTGATTTAGTCATAAATTGCATTAAAGCAAAATTTTGGCTAGAAATATTTAAGGAGTCCTGGTGTGGCACTGTGGGTTAATGCACTAGACTGCAAGGTCAGTTTGAACCGCAATGTTGGTGGTTCAAGCTTACCAGCCACTCCTCGGGAACCCTATACAGGGTCACTATGAGTTGGAACCGACTCGATGGCACTTGACAACAACAACAACAATCACAAGACAAACAACTCAACTTTAATTTAAGGGGACCAGGGTTCAACAGTTTTCCAGCTTTAAAAAAAATGTTATCCTCTATGCTGAGTAAAATAAGTAATTCACAAAATGACAAGTACACCCTCTTCTCACTTACCAGCATGATTAGGTTTCAAAGACCAGGTCATCCTGCAAAATCAGCATTGTATGAAAATGGAGGATCACAAATTGGAGAATGACTACATCGTTACCTAATTGCCAAATTACATCATTACATAACTGTGAAACCACTGAGACTCATTGGCCAGCCAAGTTGACACAACCTTAGCCATCACACCGTGCGTTATTATCACTGTGTTCTTCTGCATTGGTTACTGTCACATGTACAAGGCTAATGCTCAAAATAATCATATGGAAGATTTTTTACTATTACTGTAAATATGAAATGTCACATAACAAGATAGTGAGGAGAAGGTGCATTGCATGCTCTCCTTTTATAAAAAAATTTTTAAAAAGTCAAGAATAGGTTTATACACAGAAAACAGTGACCCTGCACAGGGTTCACAGCCCAGTGCTGAGCCTATAGCACCACATCAGGAGTCCTTTCTAGATAGCAGATACATATTATTTGCTGTGATGGCAAAGGTAATGTGCATTATGGGAAGTCTACTCAATTTGACCAAGATAAATTATGACACTAAGAAGTGTACAAAAAAAGGAACACTTTTGGTAGATGTTAAAACATATACGACGAAGTCCTGGTGGCTCTGTGGACTAAACACTGGGCTACTTACCACAAGGTTTAGATCTGTGGGAGAAAGGAGAGGCTGCTTGCTCCCATCAAGATTTATAGTCTTGGAAACTCTAAGGGACAGTTCCACTCTGTCCTATCAGGGCACTAAGAGTCAAAATTAACTCAATGGCGGGGGGCGGGGAGGGGGGTGATAACATATATAATTTTACAACAATTGTTGTTGTTGTTGTTGTTGTTAAGTGCTGCCAAGTTGGTTCTGACCCATAGAGACCCTGTTCCAGAGGAACAGCAGGCAAGCTTGAACCACTGACCTTGCAGTTTAAATAGCTTTGCAGTCTGGCGCATTAACCCACAGCGCCACATATATATATATGTGCCTAGGTATATATATAAGGAGCTCTGGTAGCGTAGTGGTTATGAATTGGGCTGTCAGAACTGACTTGATGGCATGTAACAACAACAGGTATATATATATATACCTAGTTGCCTAGTTGCCTAGGTAGTAATGTATGCATATATAGGGAATCACACATGAGTATATGAGTATGCATATATAAGTGTATCTGTAGGCATATATATACATATATATATATATATAGAGAGAGAGAGAGAGAGATTTGTTGTTAAGTACCATCGAGTTGATTCCGACCCATAGTGTCTGAGATCTTAAAAGTTTGCAAGTTGCCATCCCGCTAAGATACAACTAAGATCTGTACTCATCTGCAGCAAATGAGGAAAAAGGAAAGCAATGCCACAAAGAAGAAAGCAGGCTATAGGATTAATAGCTTACACAAACCATGGCCTCATTTATCCTGGGCCAAGAACTATGGTGCCCAGCTACCATTAACAAACATTCTGACCAGAGATACAATTTTGTTGGTTTGTAAGTGCTGTTGAGTTGGTTCTGACCCATAATAACTCTGTATAAGGTTTCCAAGAAGTTTTTGTTAGATTTGAACCACCAACCTTGCAGTTCAAATTGACCTTCTGATCTAGTGCGTTATCCTGTAGCACCACACCAGGACTCCAGAGACACAATAGATGGTTCCAAATAGAATGGGAGATAAATGTAGAACAAACCTCGAAAAAATAAAATAAAATACAGGTCAGACTTACTGGATTGGCAGAGACTAGAGGATTCCCCAAAACAATCTTGCTAAGATATCCTTAAGATTTGGAACTAAATCCACTTACAGAGATTACATTTCACATTGTTGTTGTTAAACGCCATCGAGTCTGTTCCAACTCATAGCAACACTGTGCAAGGTTACAAGGAGCAGTTGGTGGGTTTGAACCACAAACATGCAGTTAGCAGTGTTTATCCTACAGGGCCACACCAGGACTCCAATAATAGATTGGGCCATAAAATAACCAATATCATTGTGAGTACTGTGCTCCATTTAATCCTCATCTAGCATTAACAACCTGCCATATGCAGATGACACAACCTTGTTTGCTGAAAGTGAAGAGGACTTGAAACATTTACTGATGAAGATCAAAGAACACAGCCTTCGGTATGGATTACATCTCAATCTCAAGAAAACAAAAATCCTCACCACTAGACCAATAAACAACATTCTTATCAACGGAGAAAAGATTGAAGTTGTCAAGGACTTCATTCTTCTTGGATCAACTACCAACACTCACGGAAGCAGCAGTCAAGAGATCAGACGACGTATTGCATTAGGCAAATCTGCTGCACAGGAACTTTTTAAAGTATTGAAGAGCAGAGATGTCAGCTTGAGGACTAAGGTGTGCCTGACCTAAACCATGGTATTTTCAATAATCTCATATGGATGCAAAAGCTGGATAGTGAATAAGGAAGATAGTAGAAGAATTGATACCTTTGAATTGTGGTTTTGGAGGAGACTACTGAGGGTGCCATGGACTGCCAAAAGAACCAATAGATCTGTTTTGGAAGAAGTACAGCCAGAGTGCTCTTTGGAAGCCAAGATGGCTAAACTTCATCTCTCATACTTTGGACATATTGTCAGGAGAGAACAGTCACTGGAGAAGGATATCATGCTTGGTAAGATGAAGGGTCAGAGAAAAACAGGAAGACCCCCAATGAGATGGATCGGCCAGGTGGTATAATTGATGGACTCAGGTGTGGCAGCAGTAGTGAGGTTGGCCCAGGATCAGACATTGTTTTGTTCTGCTGTGCATGAGGTCGCTATGAGTTGGTTCCGACTCGATGGCACCTGACAACAACAACAACAACAACATCTGAGACCAAACAGCCAATATCAACCCTAAAGCAAAGATAAGGGACACCAGCTTAAAGGAAACAGAACAGCTATAAAAAAAAATAATGAGAATGCTGATGCATTATGAAAATGTAACCAATGACACTGAATATGTATAGAAATTGTTAAAGGGGACACAAATTTGCTGTGTAAACTTTCCCCAAAAATACAGTAAATTAAAAACAAATATACTCCTAGTTTTCTCTGTTTCACATTACAATAAACCAAATTTCCCTTATTGGAAAGAAAGAGAAAGCAAGTCTGTCTTTTTGCAAAAGTTACTAAAAACTTTTAAGGCACAATGATGCCTTGCCAACTCCCTCTGCAATCACAAAGATTCAGTGGAGATATTAGGAGACTATATGTACAAACACTCCATGATTTCAAATAGACAAGCTCATTGGAAAGAAAAAAGTTTTCTGCCTTTGATTTCTTTTAGAATGATAAAATGAAAGGGACAGTAATACATATTTTAAGCCCACTGAATTAACAATGGGGCTTTAGAATAAAGGGGTAGAAACCTTTGAACTAACACAAGTCCATCACTGCATACTTTTTTCCTCACAAGCACCTTGTAAAAGAAATTATGCTAGATGGAGGGACCAGCTGGCTTTTGTCACTACACCTTTACTAACATAACACATCTCTAGACTGTATCAGTTCAGTCAGAATGTACCACACCATTGACTCCTCTGGACCTTTCCTCTTACCACTTAGAGCTATTTTTAGTCCAATGCCCTGGGAAAGCATTCCCTCATGCTGACATCTGAGTGTCTCTTTGTAGTAGCCCAAATCTGAAACCTACAAACTGCATTAAGTCAATTAAAGTAGTCCAGAAAAGACTACCTAGGCTTTTATACTGCTCTGAGATTAAAGACAAGAAAAGCCTCCTTCTGAGATTGTTTGGGGTTTGGTTGCAAAGGTAAATTTGATGAGGTGCTGAGTTTTGTGGATTTGTCTCTCTCTCTCTCTCTCTCTTTTTTTTTTTTTTCATTTTTTTTCTCTGTAATTTTCAAAGAGGTCAACAAAAATACAAAGGCTCTTGGGTCAGAAAACGAAGAGGCTTTTATTGTAAATGATCTCTAATTATGCCTTTGTTCCAAAAACACAGCAGTTACAGCTGCAGAAGCTAAACAAGTCATCATGATGCTCTGATGAAGCGTTCATCCAAGGCCCTAGAGGAAGAGACTCATGTAAATTCAGTAATTCCCTAAATTTAATGGGATGGAAATGGCTCCATTTGAATGTAAGTAAATTCAAAATCTAAAAGAAAAACTGGAGAGCTAAAAATCAAATAGCTTATGTGTAACCTGACCATAAACCCATGAAAGAATCAAGGAAACAATGGGATGCAGCAGTTTTAATGTCTATTTTCCATCATGCTAAGAAAAGGTTGGGAACACTGTGGCTCCATAGACTAAACACTGGACTGTGAACCACAAGGTCAGCAGTTCAAACTCACCAGCTACTCCTTAGAAACCCTATACAGGGTCACGAGGAGTCAGAACCAACTCGACAGTACTTAACAGCAATAACAGCCTTGTTTTGCTAAAAAAAAAAATTTTTTTTTAAAGGCTTTAAGAGAAAAGATATCTAAAGTGTTTAACATAATGTTGTTGTCATTAAACCAAACTTGCAGTGCAGCACATTAACCCTCAGCGCGACACCAATAAACAGCATATAGTACACACTCAATACATTAAGCATTATTGTAATTCTATTTTCTGCAACACAACAAAGAAAGTTTAGAAATTGCATATAGCATGGTTTGGGACACTAGGTTTAGTTCTAGAAGATCTGAATTTTTGTTTTGCCCCTTAACTGTTGTGTGCCTTTAAGCCAGTTTTCAGTCCTCAGTATTTTCATCTGTAAATTATAAAGTTGTAATAGATGGTGATTTTCATACTTTTTTGAAGGAACAACATATCTAAAGTCAAATCTAGCCATATTATATCAAAAAGGCCACACTCCCCTGTATCTGTCGTTGTCTATGTTAACAGTCATTTCCAGGTAGCCAAATCCTACTTGAACTCTCAGCAACAGCTGATCACTTATTCCTTTTTAAAACCCATTCTTCTCTTGATTTGCAGATCAGCACACTAACTTTGCTTTCCTTCTAGCTCTCTTAATGAAATTTCTCTTCCTTCTCTGATTGTCCTACTCCTTCCTGTTCCCTGCGTTTAGATATAGATATACACCACGGCTCAATTCTCTATTTTAAAATTTTTCTCTATTTATATGCTCATTCCCTAAATGGTTTCATCCAGTAACATGCATTTAAATCTATCTATATGATATGATTTCCAAAATTATATACTCACCCATGACTTCTCTGAGTTCCAGATTTATGTATCCAAAAACCTCCCTAGCAGTAGCATTCTGTTTAAACTCAAATGTCTACATTTCCCACTACCCTGTTTCACTTGACCAAAAAGAACTTTTATTTTTTCTCTCCTAAAACCTATCCACAACTTTCCCATTTCAGTAAACAGCAGTTATTTATTTGGTCCCTCAGGATAAAAACTTGGAATCAAAGATGTATTGTAGTTACTTTCTTTTCATGACCCACACGAAATCTAACAAAAGCCCTTTTTCTGGCATCTACCCTCAACATACACCCAGAATTTGATCTTTTTACCTTACATCCACAGTTACTTTTCTAATCCAAGTCACCATCGTCTCTAGCCCGGATTGCTACAATATGTTCCTTCCTGTGGGACTAGACCTTTTACAATTATGAAATATCCCTCTTATCTCCAATAATGTTTCTTGCCTTAATAGTTTACTTTGTCTGATAATAGACAAAAAGCAAACACAATCCCACTATCATTGAGTCTATTCTAACTCACGGTAAGACTGTAAATCTTTATGGAAACAGAAACAGACAACATCACGTTTCTTCAGTGAAGCAGCTGGTAGGTTTGAGCTACCAACCCTGTGGCTAGTAATCCAACTTTATCCCACAGTGCCACCAGGGCACCTGATAATAATAAAGCTGATAAAATATTTTTTAACTTGATGTTTTTAAATTATATATTGACCATCTTTTACTCTTACCTTTTCTGGGTCCATCTGTATTTTTGCATCTTTTATTCCATGAATGGGACTCTAGGTGTTGTTGTTGTTAAGTGCCTTCGAGTTGGAGCCGACCCATAGCGACCCTGTACAGGGTTTCCGAGGGTGTAAATCCTTACGGGAGTAGAAAGCCTCATCTTTCTCCCGCAGAGCGGCTGGTAGTTTCGAACCACTGACCTTAAGGTTCGCAGCCCGATTCGTAACCACTACGCTAACTTCTATAGAATCAGCACTTCAAACCACAAATATGGCAGTCCAAACCCACCAGCTGCTCCTCGAAAACCCTATACAGGGTCAGAACCAACTCAACAGAACTTAACAACAACAACAAAATTCCATGAATGCAGCAGATAGCTGAGTCTCATATTTATATCTAGTTTAACAATCTAAGTCTTTTACATGGAATATTGAAGCCATTTACTTGGAATGCAGTTACTGACATGGTAAGCTTATAGCTTTGTCTTTACAATCTACTTTCTATGTATTCAGCATGTTATTTTCTTTTTTCTCCATTCTTTCATTTTCTGACTTAATAAAACATGTTTGATTCACCCTTTTCCTTTGCTAGTTGCTTATACCATTCTTTCAGTTATTCCCCTATAGATTATATAGATTGCATATTTGACTTACTGTTATCCATTGCTGGCAAGTCAACACCAACTCACAGCTATAATCTTCCAAAAAGTTTACAGCATTGAAAAACCTATGGAGTAGAACTGCTCCATAGGGTTTTCAAGCCTGTAATCTTTATGTGTGGACCATGACAAGCTATGGACAACATTGCGAAGTATAGTATTCCGGAACACTTAATTGTGCTCATGAGGACTCTGTACCTGGAGCAAGAGGCAG
>NW_006408520.1:23121410-23123136 GCF_000296735.1 Chrysochloris asiatica | reverse complement strand
TAACAACAACAACAAATCTTTATGGAAGCAGCCTGCCACATCTTTCTCCTTCAGAGTGGCTGATGGGTTTGAATTACTGACCTTTCAGTAAGCAGCCAAGCACTTAATTACTGTGCCAACAGACCTTTTTTGACTCACTATGTTTTTACTAAGTGACATAGAGTCAGTATAGACTCATAGCAACCATTTAGAAGGTTTCAGAGACTACACATGTTTATGGGAACAAAAAATCTTATCTTTTCTCCTGTGGAGTGGCTGGTGGGCTCAAACCACCAACTTCATGGTTCACAGTACAACGTCTATCCTACAAAGTCATCACTTAAAAGTGGTAAGAGTATAGGGTTGTTGTTCTTAAGTGCCATCAAGTCAGTTCTGACTCATAGCAACCATGTATGGGTTTCCAAGGAGCAGCTGATGAATGGGAATCACCAGTCTTGAAGTTTAAACTGATCTTGTGGTCCAAAGCATTTGCCCACAGTACCACATCAGGACTCCAAAAGTATACGAGACTATAGTAATAGTACTAGTATACTTTTAACACTTCCCAATGTTGTTAGACTCTTAGAACATTTTAATTTCATTTACTCTTTTTTTGTTGTTTTATTGTGAAATATGTGATAGTTTACATAGAAGAACATTACCTTCATCCTATCATATATCATTTCATTGCCATGGTTACAATCCCCTCCATGCATCATCAACCAACCAAAGGGTATACCCTGCAAGCCTGCCTCCCACCCCCAGTCATCAGCACACAGCTCCTCTCTCTCTCTCTGGGTCTAGAGTCCCCAGCCGCTCCATCTCTCCACGTCATCATCTCTGCCTCCATCTCTGGAGTCACTGCTTCTCTGGGAAGGGTCCCGTACCACACTTTCTCCCTTGATGGTCCCAGGCACCTCCACTCCTGGACTGCAAAGTCAGTCAGTCCCCTCCTTTTGCTACAAAACATCTACCTTTACATTTTCAATAGTAACAGTCAGTCCTAATAATAATTATTCTTTGTTGCATCACAAGAGACCTATCCCCATCTCCTTTCATCAGCCCTGCCCAGACAGATTGGATACTACTCAGTGGAGATTCTACATTCCTCTGCGCCCTCTGGATCTAGATTCCCTCTTTAAAGCTTGTAAGCCTTTGTAGCCGCCACCGCCTCCCCACCCCCATTTTGTAGCCAATGTCTAAGTCACCCATCCCTATCTACTCTGTGAATGGAGAGGCTTCAGACTGATCCTCGCTGTAAAGATTTTTTTCCTCTTTTGAACTACTACATCCATAGGTATGGGTCAAGTTAATCAAATTGTATGAGGTTACTCTTCTTTTCCCTCTTCTTTCTTCTTCTAGTTGATCTATGATCATCCATTCATTGAGGCCAGGTCAACTGGGTATTATCGGCAAGTGTGGGTGTTCTTATGCATATGCACACTCTTCTTATCAGTTGGATGCTTTACTCTCTACTGTAGTCCTCTGTGGCTATGTCACTGACTCTGGGCCCAAGAGTCCCCAGGTCTTGCCACGTTGCTGGCCAACTAGGTTTCCACCCAGGTTCACAGGAAACTATTGAATGTTGTAGGGCTTAGCTCACAGCTTCATTGCTGTTTTTCCCTCACTTCCCTTATAGGTGATGAACGTGGTCACTAATCAGAGCATGTATTACCATTGAATCTTAGTCTTGGAAGGGGGTTTGCCTTGCCTTAATGTCTCCTGGGCAAGCAACTTGCTTGTTCTT
>NW_006408520.1:23116819-23120656 GCF_000296735.1 Chrysochloris asiatica | reverse complement strand
GCCAGGTGGCATCATTGATGGCGTCAAGTGTGGCAGCGGTAGTGAGGTTGGCCCAGGATCGGACATTGTTTCATTCTGCTGTGCATGGGGTCACTATAAGTCGGTTCTGACTCGATGGCACCGGACAACAACAACAACCATGTCTCAATCCCTGTATCCCAGAGTCCTGCTGCTCCAAGATTGTACATACATCATTATTTACCTCTGTCCTACTTAGCTTATGCAAACCTGCCTAATTGTTCTCTCATCCACTTTGTGCTTCCATTCTCCTTTGTGCCCTTCAGAAATTTCCAGCTTAGTCTGTTAGCCTCTTGCCTACACAGCTTGAAATGTGACAAATGCTTTGCAGGAGTGACCAGTCATGTGTCTGTGGCTTTTCAAGTTTCCAATTGAATTACTCCTGCCCCAACAAATTCCAGAAATTTTTCTATTTCCCAAGACTGGACTCTGTCAGAAATCAAGCTTCGATTTTCAACTTCTAGCTAGATTCAAATGAAAAGGAGCTATAGCTCAATTCACCATTGCTTCTAGGATTGTCATCTCTTGCCTATTCTATTTTGGGGTCTCTTCCTTCAGAGAAGTCTTTATTTTCTAAGATCATGCAATATTTAACTAACCTTTCATAAACTTTCAGTCTAGCTTTTTGGCCTCAAATTTCAGCCAGTGTTTTATGTTGAAACTGGACATGTATTCAAGATCCCTCCAGCCTTTGATGTTCTCACTATAGTTTCATTGTTTTGTTGTTAGGTGCCATTCAATTTGACTCATAGTGACTCTGTATACAGCAGAACAAAATACTGTTTATTTCTTAACCATCTTTAAAATCCTAATGTTTGAGCCCATGGCTGCTGCCACTGTATCAATCCATCTCATTGGCAGTCTTCCTCTTCTTCACTAGTCTTCCACTTTACCAAGCATGATGTCCTCCTCCAAAGACTGGTCCCTTCTAATATCATGTCCAAAGTATGATAGATGAGATCTCACCATACTGGCTTCTAAGGATCATTCAGACTGCACTTCTCCCAACAGATTTCTTTATTTTCTGGCAGTTTATAGCATTTTTAATGTTCTTGTCCAACATCATAATTGAAATGCATCAACTCTTCTATAATCTTCCTTATTCATTGTTCAACTTTCACATGTATATGAGGCAATTGAAAATACCATGATTTGGGTCAGACACACCTCAGTGTCCTCAAACTGATATATTTGCTTTTTAACACTTTCAACAGGTCTTTTGCAGCAGGTTTTTTTTACAACCTAATGCCATACTACCTTTGATTTTTTTTTTTTTTTAAGTTTTTATTGGGAATCGGGTGATAGTTTACATGGAAGAACATCAGCTTTACATTCATCCTATCATATTTTGTTTCACTGCAATGATTACAATCCCCTCCATGTATCATCATTCAACAGCATTTGCTTCCATTCCCCCTGGGGTTTTTTGTTTTTGTTTTTGTTTCTGTTGTTTTTATGTAGACCGCAACACTCAGGAATATACAACCATTTAAACAATCAGAGGGCATACTCTTCAAGCCTGCACCCAAGCCATCAGCACACAGCCCCTCTCCCTCTCTGGGTCTTGGGTCCCCAGCTGCTCCATCTTTCCAAGTCATCGTCTCTGCCTTCATCTTTGGTGTCACTGCTTCTCTGGATAGGGTCCTGCACTCCACTCTTCTCCCTTGATGGTCCCAGGGTCCTCTGCTCCTGGACTACAAGATCAACCACTCCCCTCCTTTTATTAAAAGATGTCTACATTTACATTTCCAACACTCAAAGTAAGTCCTGATAGCAATCATTCACTATTGAACCACAAGAGTCTTATCCCCATCTCCTTTCACCAGCCCCATCCAGACAGGTTGGAAACCATTCAGTGGAGATTCTACCTTCCACCATACCCTTTGAAATTAGACTTCCTCTTGAATGCTTATAAGCCAGTCACTTCGTGCTTTTGTAGTCCCCCCATTTGGGGTAGCTAATGTCTAAATAGCCCATCCCTAGCAACTCTGTGTACTAAGAGGGTGGTAATGATCCTCACTGTAAAGATTCATTCCCTCTTTTGAGCTACTACATCCATAAGTATAGAACAAGTTCATTAAACTGTAGTAGATACCCTTTTTTCTTCCTCTAGTCAACTTCTTATCATCCAGCCATTGAAGCCAGGTCAAATAGGTGTTATATGCAAGTATGGGTATTCTTGTGCATTTCCCATCACGCCATATCAGCTGGACTCTTCACTCTTCACTCTAGTCCTCTGTGGCCATGTCCCTGTCCAGAAGTACCCAGGTCTTGCCATACTGCTGGCCAACCAGGTCTAAATCCAGGTGGACAGGAGTCTGTTGACTCCAACTCACAACTTCATTGCTGTTTTTCTCCCATTTCCCCTTATCGGTAGACCAACGTGGTCACCATTAAGACCTTATGCCTGCTAGTGTATTCACCTTGAGTCTTAGTTTTGGAAGGGGATTTCCCCTAAGGAGACCCAGCCTCTTACCCTGATGGCTCCCCGGGGAACAACTTGCCTGTTCTGGTAGTAGTTAATAGAACTGCTGTTATTGTTTTTTTGTTGTTGTTGTTGTTGTTGTTTTCCTGTTGGTCTTTCTTTCAAGAAGTATCTTCTGTTCTTCTGGCTGCTCCAGGCTAGTCTGCTTGTCCTTTCAAGTGGAAATTTCTTATCTCAGAAAATTCTGGCTCAGGATCTAGATTCCACCTATGGTCTTATGCAATGCAAAGGCTCCGCAGGAAGCCTCCTTCCCTGGGCAAGTTCTACTCCATTTTAGATATTCTAATCAGTTATAGGCTGTAGATGGATTTGGTGGTGTTTCTGGCTATTTCTTTCTCTCCCCCTCAAGTGTCTATTTTACAGTAGCAGGCAAGGGAAACCAAGATTCAAAAGACAGCCAAGCATCTTAACAGTATCTCCTCTCTTTTACCAATTCAAGGAGCTCTGGTAGCATAGTGGTTATGAATTGGGCTGCGAACCACAAGGTCAGCAGTTTTAAACTACCAGCTGTTCCACAGGAGAAAGATGAGGCTTTCTGCTCCCATAAAGATTTGCAGCTTCAGAAACCCTGTACAGGGTCACTATGAGTCAGAACCAACTTCACGGCATATAACAGCAATAACAACCAATTCAAACCATGCCTCAATCCCTGTATCCCAGAGCCCTGTTTATCTAAGGTTGAGGATACATCACTATTTACCTCTGTTCCACTTAGCCCATGCAAACTTGCCTAACTGCTCTCCCATCCACCTTGTTTTTCCTTTCCCCTCCTCTTTCTAGTGTATTGCATCCCCACCCAGCACCCAAACTACCTTGTGTCTATTCCCTACCTTGTGCTCCACCTTCCCCTCCCTCCCCTGGTCCCACCACCTACACCCCAGTAACCAACAAAATTTTTCCCCTTTTTAGTGTGGGTACTTTTTCTTAAGCTTTTACAATAATGGTCCTATGCAGTATTACTCCTTTTGTCACTGACTAATTTCACTCAGCATAATGTCCTCAAGGTTCATCCACGTTATGCGGTGGCATGTAGGTCCTTGTTATTCTTCAAGGTAGCATAATATCCCATTGTGTGTAAGTACCAAGGTTTGTTTATCCATTCTTCATCGTTTTTGCTATTGTAAATAGTGCTGCTATGAACATTGTTGTGCATATGTCTATATGTGTTATGGCTTGTATTTTTTGTGGATAAATGACAAGTAGAGGAATTGCTGGATCATAAGGTATTTCTATTTCCAACCTTCTGAGGAAGCACCATACTGTTTTCCAGAGTGGTTGGACCATTTTGCAATACCACTAACAATGTAGGAGGGTCCCAGTCTCTCTGCATCCTC
>NW_006408520.1:23113948-23115838 GCF_000296735.1 Chrysochloris asiatica | reverse complement strand
ATTGGGTTGCATTGTATGTGTAGATTGCTTTGGGCAATATTGACATTTTCACAATGTTAAGTCTTCCTATCCAGGAGCTTGGTATAGTCTTCCATTTTTGTAAGTCTCCTTTGGTTTCTTGTAGTAGTGTTTTGTAGTTTTCTTTGTATAGGTTCTTTGTTTCTCAGGTTATATTTATTCCTAGATATTTAATCTTCCTTTGATTTTTGACTGCTGCTTCCATGACTATAGATTGTGGATACAATCAAAATAAAGTCATTGACAACTTCATTCTTTTCTCTATCATGATGTTATTTATTGGTTCATTTGTGAAGATTTTTTTTTTCTTTTACATTGTGATACAATCCATACTGAAGGCTGTGGTCTTTGATCTTCATCAATAAGTATTTTAAGTCCTCTTCACTTCCAGCAAGCAACTTTATGTCATCTGCGTATCACAGGTTGTTAATGATTGTTTTGAAGTTCAGGGAGGGATGTGTGAATTCCCAAGCTTGCAGCTGGTACTCATTTGACCTAGCTTGGATGGCTAGTGTTGTTGAGCTGACGAGAGCCTGACCAGATGAATATGAAGATGTTTAATACTTTGAGCAAGGATCACCTGCTACAATTTGATGGACTGGACTTTTGCTTATGGATGCAGTTCCTAAAAATTCCAATCAGAATGAAAGTCACTTCAAATCGAGGAACATGCATGTCTTTTCAGTGTACTAGATTGGTAGTATGGGCAATTTAGACATTACTATTCTGGTGTGGCACTGTGGGTTAATGCACCAGACTGCAAAACCCTTTGAACTGCAAGGTTGGTGGTTCTAGCTCACCAGCTGCTCCTCGGAAACCCTATACAGGGTTGCTATGGGTTGGAGATGACTCAACAGCACTTGATACATTTTCATGGGTGTGCTTGGTTTTAGAATGAGGGGTCAGAGGAAAATCCTCACTGACTAGTTTTGCTGTTTTCCAGATGTGTCTGGTGAAAGAGGGTATGGAATATGCTAATAAGTTTGTATTATTTCAATTTTAGTATTAGTTGTGATGGTCTGAACTGTAATTGTAGAAGATATGTAACTAAAAGGAGGGAGTAGTTATTTTTCATTTCAGGAACGGACAATCCCAGGACATCAAGAAAGAGGAGCACGAGTGGAACTTGGGATTCCTGCCTGAAGAAGCAGCAACAGCAGAGATGGTGGCAGAAGTGCTGACATGGAGCAGCTATGGACTCTAGGCCCATGGACTCAATGAGGCTGTGTGCCTATTGGCTGGAGACTGACTTTTGGACATTAATGTGTGCATCAAATGTTTATGATTTGTTCATTCATGATATATAAGGAGAAAATGGGGCCAGTGTGTTTTTAGTTATACGTGTTTTAGTTATATTGTGTCAGGCTTATGTATGATGCAATCTAATATACGCATAGTTAGCTGTACTCTTAGGAACATCCAGAAATGACACACTCTTTAAGGATTTAAGACAAATAAATGAAGATGAGACCAATAAATATAAATAGAAAAGAGGAAGATTTGTGAGAAATAACTCTAGTGGGCATGGTTCATCTTCTGGATTTCATGAGATTGCTAGGCCTGACAAACAGATTGTTGATTTACATTCAGGGAGGGGTATGTAACCTGGCTGTTCAAGGACTAGGAAATTTAAATAAGAATACAGCCATTAAGACAATGGGCAAGACATTTTGGATTCTCTGGGGGGAGGGATATTGGGACATGCCATAGAAATGTATATGGGGAACTGGAACTGGAGGAGGGGCTTTTTGGAGACAAGTATAAAAACCATTTGTGGCAGGCCATGAGGTGTGTCTGCCCATATCTACAGGCTGGGCACCTGATTTTTCAAAATAGAATAAAGAAAACCTCACTCTCTCTAAAAAAAAAAAA
>NW_006408520.1:23091467-23112778 GCF_000296735.1 Chrysochloris asiatica | reverse complement strand
CCAGCTTCTCGTATTATTTGCTCAGCATACAGGTCGAATAAGTATGGTGAAAGAACACAACCTTGTCTCACACCTTTCCCAATTCCCATAGACTCCTTCAATATTGCAAGTCAAGGTTGAATTTTTTTCACAATTCTTTCAGCATCAGAAATACTGAACATGTTCTTCCCTTTTGGTTTTCTAACTCCAGGTTTTCTCACATTTCATTATAATACTTAGCTTTATTTTCTCAAGATGCCCTTTGGAATTTTTGTTCTGCTCATTGACCTCCTCATTTCTTCTATTTGCTTTAGGAACTCTACACTGGAAAGAAAATTTCAGAGTCTCTTCTGTCATCCATTTTGGTCTTTTCCTTCTTTCTTGTCATCTTAATCACCTTTTCCTTTCTTTCTCTATGATGTTCTTGATGCCATCCCACAACTTTTCTGGTGTTCAGTCTTTAGTGTCTAATGCATCACATCTGTTCTTGAGATGGTCTGTAAATTCAGATGGGATATGTTCCAAGTCATGTTTTGGCTTTCATGAACTTGTTTTAATTTTCTTCAATTTCACTCTGAACTTACATATGAGCAATTGATGGTCTTTTCCACAGTCTGCTCCTGGCATGTTTTGGCCTGTGATACTGAGCTTTTCCACCATTACTTCCCACAGATACAGTCAACTCGATTCCTGTCAACTCGATTCCTGTGTATTTTATCTGCTGAAGTGCATGTGTATGGTTGCCTTTTATGTTATTTTTAAATGGTATTTGCAATGAATAAGTCATTATTGTTGTTGTTAAGTGCCAATGAGCAGATTGTGACTCATAGCAACCACTTACAGGGTTTCTAAGGAGCAGCTGGTGGATTTGGACTGCTGACCCTGAGATTGGCAATTCAGTGCTTATCCTCCACTAAAATCTAAAACTATTTTTCCTACAAATCATCCTCAGTCTGGGCTAAGTTCCAGGCCTCATTCCATGCTCAGAATCATCAAATGCCCTCAGGAAAATGGCTGCTAATCCTCAGCTTCCCCTCTGATTGTTCCCATTGGTTTCTGGTACCTTTAAAAAAAAATTTTGTAATTTATCCAGCTTTTCCTGTTTTCATCAAGAGTACTGATTTGCAACAATCTATTTCCTGCTCAGACCTGGAAATCTATAGAAGCTTCCTATCAAGCTTTGTTGTTTTCAATTTGGCCATGACCTACATTATGTACCACACAGAAACCAGAATGAGTCTATAAGTCATAAACCAGATCCAATCATGTCCAGTGCATTTATAATAAAATCCAAACTCATCACTATGATTTAAAGGGTCTGCATGTTCTTGCTGCGATCCTTTCTGACCTTATCTCTTAGCTTTCTTTCTCTTGCTCACTATGCTCCAGCAACTTAAGCTATCTTGATAACCAGAGGTAAGCATGATAATCAGAAATCTGGTTTTCTCCCCATACTGACTCCACAGAATAAAAGCTCTATAAGACTACCTAGTTCAATCACTTAATTCTCAGCACTTAAAATAGTGCCCAGTCATATGTTAGGTAAACATTTACATATATTAAATTAATGACTAAAGTTAAAGCAACCTTGGCTGCAATGCAGCTGAAGTTCAGAAGTCTTGTCTAATAACATCCTTTTGGCTGCCTGTGATAGCTTACATCATTGTTGACTGCTGCTTTGTAAAATGAAATTTTAATCAAACTGACCTGAAACAGGAACTCTGAAACATGTTCAAAGAAACTTGGGTTTCTAAGGATCATGGATTGAAAATCAATTGAATCACTAAGATTCCTTTCAGTTCTAATATTCTGGCCCAAACTATCAAGTTATGGGAAACACTGAAGCTAAATATTTCAACTATCCTGTTCCACTGTTCCATATTTTTATTTTTTGCAATAAAAACCTATGTCCTTAACTATCATAGTAATTAACTAGTTGAATAAGAAAAGTAAAAAATCAATAACCATGAACTAACTTTTTAAGTTTAATTGACTTTCCAGTGAAATATTTTCACTTGAGTGCCAGACTTCAATGCCAGATTTTGGAACCAAATCAAAATCAGTTCTAAGTTTCTTTCTGAACAAAAAGGACACTCTTCACTAGAATATAATAGGGTCTGTACATCTATGACTGTAGCCATTTCAAATGCATAGCTTAAATTTTTGTTGTTTTTCAGTCTGTGCCCATTAAAACCTTAGGCACAAAGTCATACATGTTTCATTTAGAGATGAGAAGGAAAAATAAAACAGTGGTTCCACTGACCTATACTCTGCCAAATACTTGTTTTCCCTGAAGATGAAAAAGGACTTTATGATTATGGAGCTTCACGGAAGTAATGACTATAAGATCCAGATAACTGTAGTCCCTAGAAAGAACTGTATTTCATCAAAAAAGGTAATTAGTATTCGCTCACACAGACCTGGTATTTTCTTCTGACCTCTACAAAAAAAAGCATCAATTTGTTCTCTTTTTCTGGACAGCTTCCCATCATTCCTCAAGACAAGATTTCCCTAAAGTGCCACCTTAGAAGATGCAAGCATTGTTAGGTATACCTTTGGTACTAATCCCTTTTCACTGTAATACATCTCTTTCACAATGCCATTGACCAAAGTATGTTTTGGTTTCCTTGCTTAAATAAAATAACATAAAAATAATGTATCATTAAAAAGAAAAAAGTTAATCAAGATAAAACTTAAAATGAGCAATAATTACCTTTTGTTATTGTTGTTAAGGGCCATCCATTCATAGCAAGTCTATAAATGGTTTCCCAAGCTGTAAATCTTCTTGGGTGCAGAAAGCCTCATCTTTCGTCCACAAAAGCAGCTAGTGCCTCAATCCACCAACTTTGTGGTTCACAGTCCAGAGCTTATCCTACACAGCCACCACACTCCACAATAATTACCTTGTGGTTGCTGTTAAGTGCCATCAAGTCAATTTCTACTCATAACAACCCAATATAGGGCTTCTGAAGAGTGGCTGCTGATCTTGCAGTCCAGTCCAAACCAATTATATGGTCGAGTGCTTAGACTCTGTCAATATTATTTTACAACAACCTAAGTCTACGCCCCAGGTGAAAACTTTAAAAAAAAAAAAGTTTTTATTGTGAATTGAGTGGTAGTTTACATGAGAGAACATTGGCTTTACACTCATCCTATTGTATTTCATTTCATTACAATGATTACAATCATTTTTGGATGTACACAAAAACACTCAGGAATATATAATAATTTAAATAACCAAAGTACACATTCTGCAAGTCTGCCTCCTGGCTACCAGAACACAGCCTTTCTCTTTCCAAGAGTCTAGAGTACTCAGCTGCTCCATCTCTCCAAGTCCTCATCTCTGCCTCCTTCTCTGGTGTTGCTGCTTCTCTGGATAGGGTCCCACATTCCACTTGTGCTCTTCTCCCTTGATGGTCCTAGGGTCCTCTGTTCCTGTATTGTAAGATTAACTTATCCCCCCTTTTTGTTAGAAAACTTTATAAGTAGTCATGATAACAATGACTCACTATTGAAACATGAGAATCTTATCCCCATCTCCTTTCACCAGACCCATCTAGACAAGATTAATAGTATTCAGTGGGGATTCTACCTTCCCCCGTAGACTCTGAAACTAAACTCCCTCTTGAAAACTTGTAAGACAGTCACTTCATGCCTTTATAGCCACCACCAATATCTAAGTTGCCCATCCCTATCAACCTCATATACAGAGGGGATAGGATTGATCCTAGATGTGAAGATTCCTTCCCTCTCAGTTGGTATTTTAAGCTACTACATCCATAAGTATAGGTCAAGTTCATCAAACTATAGTAATTTACACTTGTTTCTTTGTAAGAAAAATATTTTTTATCTTCCTCTACCATAGTTCTGATCATCAAGCCATCAAAGCTAGGTCAAATGGGTACTATCTAAAAGTTTGGGAATTCTTGTGTGTCTTCCCTCACTTCATATCAGCTAGGTGCTTCACTCTCAGCTTTCGTCCTCCATGGCTATGGGCTCAAGAGTTCCCAGGTCCCACTATACTTCAGACCAACCAAGCTTTCCTCTTTTCTTTCTCATCTCAAGGTCAATGGGAGTCTATGGAACGTGGTTGAACTCAGCCCATATCTTCATTGTTGCCTTTCCTCCATTTGCACTCACCAGTAGACCAACATGGTCACCAGCAAGCTTACATGCTTGCTCATGTGTTCCCTTTGAGTTTCAGTCTTGGAAGGGAGTTTGTCTTGAAACTTGATTGCTCTTTGCAATGATACAGATTTGCTCTCATATTATTCATAGCTAAACATATAGCATCATCAAATATTACCTTAATTTCACTCAGAAGCCACTGCCACTGCTCTATCTGAATCTAAAAGAAAAGGTTCTAGATAATTTGATGTATATACTAGTTCTACTTTCTTTGTTTTTATACAATTAACCTTGCATTGTTCATTCCCAAGAACATCTGTTGTTGTTGTTGTTGATGTTGAGTGCCGTTGAGTCAGTACCAACCCATAGTGACCCTTTTTAGAGTTTCCAAGGAGCAACTGGTGAGGTTCAACCGCCGATCTTCTGAGTCAAATGACAATGCAGTCCAGCTCATTAACCCACACCAGAGTTGCTGCTAGTTGCCATCAAGTTGGTTCCAACTAATAGTGACCCTGTGCACAACAGAACAAAACACTGGCTGGTTCCAGTGACAGCCTCAAAACTGTTGTTATGTTTTAGTCCACTGATGCTGCCACTGTGTCCATCCATCATGTTGGGGGTTGCCCTCTTTTTTTACTGAGGTTCTACTTTTCCAAGCATAATATCTTTCTCCAGGAACTGGTCACTTCTAATACCATGTCCAAAATAAGAGACAAAGTCTCACTATCCTTGCTTCTAAGGAGCATTCTGGCTGTACTTCTTCCAAGAGAGATTTGTTTGTTCTTCTAGCAATCCATGATACTTTTAATATTCTTCTCCAACACCATAATTCAAATGCATTGGTTCTTCTACATTTTTCTTATTAGTTTCCAATTTTTACATGCATATGAGGCAATTGAAAATACCATGGTTTGGGTCAGGTGCACCTTAGTCCTCAAAGTGACATCTTCGCTTTTTAACATTTTTTAAAGAGGTTTTTTTTTGGCATTTCCCCAATGTACTATGTCCTTTGATTTCTTGATGGCTGCTTCTGTTTATCATGATGTTACTTATTGATTCAGCTGTGAGGATTTTCATTTTCTTTACATTAAAGTGCAATCCACACTGAAGGCTGTAGTCTTTTAAGTGTTTTAAGTCCTCTTTGCTTCTAGCAAGCCAGACTCTGTCATCTGCATATCAGAGGTTGTTAATGAGTCTTCTTCCAAACATTCTTCATATAATCCAGTTTCTCGGCTTATATGCACAGCATAATGATTGAGTAAGTATGGTAAAAGGATACAACTCTGGCCATACCTTTCCTGGTTTTAAACCATTCAATATCCTCTTCTTCTGTTCTAACAATTGCCACTCGGTCTGTGCACATGTTCCTCATAAATACAATCCAGTGTTCTGTAATACCCAGTCTTCATAATGTTGTCCATAGTTTGTATGATACACATAGTCAATCAAGCACAAGTAAATCTTTCTAGTACTCTCTGCTTTCAGCCAAGACACGTCTGCAATTAGCAATGATATGCCTCATTACACATCGTCTTCTGAATTTGGCTTGAATTTCTGGCAGCTCCCTATAAATGTACTGCTGCAACTGTTTTTGAATTATCTTCAGCAAAATTTTAATTGCATATGATATTAATGATGTTGTTCAATGATTTCTGCATACTGTTTGGTCACATTTCTTTGGAATGATATGGATTTCTTCCAATCAGTTGGCCAGGTAGTTGTCTTCTGAGTTTCTTGGCATAGACCAGTGAGTGCCTCAAATATTGCATCAGTTCATTGAAACATTTCAATTTGTATTCCAAGCTCAGTGGTTCAAGCTCACCAGTTACTCCTTGGACACCTTATACAGGTTTACTATGGGTTGGAACTGACTTGATGGCACTTAACAACAACAACAAAACTTGTTTTGGAGTCCTAGTATGACACTATATAAAAAGGATTGGACTGTTAGCCACGAGGTTGGTAGTTCAAACCCACCAGTTGCTCCTCAGAAACCTGATATAGGTTTGCTGTGAGTCAGAAGTAACTCGACAGCACATAACAACAGCAACAGACATGTTTTAATTTTCTTCAGCTTTAGCCTGAACTTGTGTATAAGTGATTGATAGATCTTGAAATGCTACTTTTCATGATGAATGCAACCCACTCCTCTTCAGTTTGTCGTTTCTGGCATAGTAAACCATATGACTGTGTGGTTTCAAAAGGTCAATACCAATCTAATTCAGCTCACTAAAGCCTAGGCCTTCAGGGTCTTCATTTGATGGTGGGAAACTACTCAAATTGGGAATAAGCAGCTGCAAACATTATTAATAATTGGAAGGTGGAATGTACAAAGTATGAATCCAGGAAAATTGGAAGTTATCAAAAATAAAATGAAATGGAATACATAAAGAATAATACTGAGAGTGTCAAATTGAAGAGGAACAGCATCACATTGTCAAAAAGAACATTTCAATATCTATCTTGAAGTACAATTCTGTCTGTGATAGGATAATATCCATACACCTACAAGAGAATATTTTCAATAGCCTCGTATGCATGTGAAAGTTGGACAGTGAATAAGAAAGACCATAGAAAAAAACTGATTTGTGGTATTAGAGAACTGGTGTGGCACTGTGGGTTAATGCGCTAGACTGCAAAGTCAGTTTGAACTGAAAGGTTGGTGGTTCAAGCTCACCAGTCACTCCTTAGAAACCCTCTACAGGGTTGCTATGGGTCGGAACTGACTCGACGGCACTTAACAACAACAACATGCTATTAAAGAAGAATATTGAAGGTACCATGGACTGCCAGAAGAGCAAACAAATCTGTGTAGGAAAAAGTACAACCAGAATGCTTCTTAGAAGTCAAGACGACCAGACTTTGTCTCTCAGACTTCAGATATATTACAGGATTGACCAGTCCCTGGTGAAGGTTATCATGCTTGGTAAAGTGGAGGATCAATGAAAAAGAGGGAGACATCCAACAAGATGAATTTGCAGTTGAGAGTCAAACACAGTGAGATGAAGTAAGAGGGGAAGATGGTTTCCAGAGATTAAAAATAAAGCAAGAGGAAAGGGTGCCATTGAGAGGCAGAGCCCAGCTGTACATGATGAAAACACAGCACTGTTGGTTAATGCACCAGAATGCAAAGCCATGTGAGCTGCATTAGTAGTAGTTCAAGTTCACCAGCTGCCCCTCAGAAACCCTATACAGGGTCACTATGGGTTGGAACTGACTCAGTGGCACTGCAGAACAACAACAACAAGCAGTAATGGGCTCAAGCATAGTAGCAATTGTGAGAATGGTACAGGACCAGGCTGTATTTTGTTCTATTGTAGGTAGGATCACTATGGGTGGGAACCAACTAGACAGCACCTAACAATAACAACAAGAGAGAAAAGTTAATACCACTAGGATTCAACCACTAAAGTCAGTTATGATAAAATTGATAAGCACTGGACCACAAGGCCATTTGAATTGCAAGTTTGGTGGTTAAAACTCACCAGTTGCTCCTCAGAAACCCTATACAGGATTGCTATGAATCAGAACAGACTCAACGGCACTTAACAACCAACTTCTTCAGTCTGAAGTTGAACAAACATGAGATCAAGTTGCACTGGTAATTGCAGATTATTTGAATGGGAAAGTTGAAAACAAGAAGGAAGGATCAGTGGTTGGAAAATATGAACTTGGTGACAGAAATGATGCTGGAGATCACAAGATACAATTTTGCAAGATCAATGATTTACTCATTGCAAATACCTTTTTCAACAACATAAAAAGTGACTATACATCTGGACCTCACTAGATGGAATACACAGTAATCCAATTGACCACATCTTTAAGAAAAGATAATAGAAAAGCTCAATACAATCAGTCAAAGCAAGGCAAGGGACTGGTGGTGGGATAAACCATCAATTGCTCCTATGCAAGTTCATGCTGAAGCTGAAGAAAATTAAAACAAGTTCACGAGAGCTAAAATATGACCTTGAATACATCTCACCTGATTTTAGAGACCATGTCAAGGACTGATTTTAATGCATTAGGCACTGATGACCAAAGACCAAAAGAGTTGTGGAATGACATCACAAATAGCATACAGAAAGAAAGCAAAAGGTCATTTAAAAGACAGGAAGAAAATAAAAGAATAAAATGGATGTCAGAAGAGACTCCGAAACTTGCTCTTGAGTGCAGAGAAGCTAAAGCAAATGGAAAAAAAAAACAAAACAAAACAAAGAAAAACTAAACAGAAAATTTCAAAGGACACCTCAAGAAGACAAAGTCAAGTATTACAACGGAATGTGTCAAGGCTTGGAGTTAGAAACCAAAAGGGAAAAACACACTTCAAGCTGAAAGAACTGAAGCAAACATCCAATCATTGCCTTGAAATAGTGAAGGATTCCATGGGTAGCTATGGGTCACTATTGCCTCGATGGCACTTAACAACAACAACATCAGGGCAAAATATTGAATGATACAATAAGCATCAAAAGAAGATAGAAGGAATACAGTCACTGTACCAAAAATAAATGGTCGATGTTCACCCTTTTCAAGAGGTGTCATATGATCAAGAACTGATGGTGCTGAATGAAGGAAGAAGTCCAAGCTGCACTGAAAACATTGGTGAAAAACAAGGATCCAGGAAGTGATGGAATAGAAATTGAAATCTTTCAACAAACTGATGCAGCCCATCTATGCCAAGGAATTTGGAAGATAGTTACTTACCAACTGATTGTGAAAGATGTATATTTTTGCTCATACCAACATGTGACCCAGTGGAATATGGAAGTCATCATACAATATCATTACTATCACATGCAAGTAACAATTTGCTAAAAATAATTTAAAAATTGTTGCAACAGTACATTAACAGAGAGTTGCCAGAAATTCAAGCCAGATTCAGAAGAAGGCACGAAACTAGGGTTGTTGGCTGAAAGCAGAGGATACTAGCTTTATTGGCTATGCAAAAGCTTTTGATTGTGTGGGTCCTAAGAAAAGATGGATATTATTGCAAAGAATGGGTATTCCAGAACACTTAATTATGTTCATGAGAAACCTGTTTGCAGACCAAGAGGCAGTCATTCAAACAGAACAAAAGGATACTGAATGGTTTGAAGTCAGAAAAGGTGTGTGCCAGGGTTGTATCCTTTTACCATACTTATTCCATCTGTGTGCTGAGCAAATAATCTTAGAAACTGGATTATATGAAAAAGAACATGGCAGCAGAATTGGAGGAAGACTTATTGACAATCTGTGATGTTCAGGTGATACAGCCTTGCTTGCTGGAAGTGAAACTGACTCGAAGTACTTATTAATGAAGATCAAAAACTGCAGTCTTCAGTATGGATCATAACTCAATGTTAAAATAAAAAAAAATTAAAAAGCCTCACATCTGGATAAAAAATATAGCATCTGGATGAAAAAATATATAAATGGCAAAAAGATTTAAGTCATAAAGACTTCATTTTGCTTGTATACACAATCAATTTCATCATGTTGACTGTGGGTACAAGCAAAATGAAGTCCAAAATCAACACTCATGAAAGCAGCAATCAAGAAATTGAAGGACATATTACATTAGACAAATCTTCTGCAAAAGACCTCTTGAAAGTTTTAAAAAGCAAAGATGTCAGTTTGAGTACTAAGGTGCACCTGACCCAAGCTATGATGTTTTCAATTGCCCATATGCATGTGAAAGTTGGACAATGAATAAGGAAGACTGTAGAAAAAGCAATGCATTTGGATTATGGTGTTGGAGAAGAATATTACAAGTACCATGAACTACCAGAAGAACAAACAAATCTATGTTGGAAGAAGTACAACCAGGATTCTCCTTAGAAATGAGGATGACAAGACTTCACCTCTCATACTTCAGACATGTTGCTATCCTTGGGCCTTCATTCACATGACAGCAATCCCCTGGAGCAACTTAGATAAAGTATGTGAACATATTTGCTATGATCACCCACCACTCTGTTTGCTAATTCACTTAGCAAGAGATTGCTTATTCAGTTTCAGGTATCAGTACATATTCAACAATTAGATTTTACAACTAGATAGACCTCCATAGCTATCTAGCATTGGGACAGCTGTGGGACTTCTCTGTGCATCAGTTTCCTTATGTATAAAAGAGACTAATCTTAGTTTGTAGTTTTGTAATACAGATTTAATTAAGATTACATGTACTAACTACAACAGAATGCTTGGTATATATTGGTATCTTAGTGTTACCATAACAGAACAACAAAAAAAAAGGTACCACACAAGTGTGGCTTTAAAGAAAAAAAATACATTTTCTTGGGGAAAATTTTTATTTTGTCATATTCTAGAAGTTAGAATTTAGGGCCTGTGATAGTTAAGGTTTTGTGTCAACTTGACTGGGTCAGGATTCTCAGTGGTTTGGTAGTTAAGACATAATAATCCCCCATGATGAGATCTGTTGTTGTTGTTAGGTGCCATCGAGTCAGTTACCAACTCATAGCAGCCCTGTGCACAACAGAACAAAACACTGCCTAGTCCTGGGTCAACCTCACAATCGCTGCTACCACTGTGCCAATCCATCTCATTAGGGGTCTTCCTCCTTTTCTCCAATCCTCCACTTTACCAAACACCATGTCCTTCTCCAGGAACTGGTCCTTCCTGATAGTATGTGTGAAGTATGAGAGACGAAGTCTAGCCATCCTGGCTTCCAAGGAGCACTCTGGTTGTACTTCTCCCAACACAGATCTGTTTGTTCTTTTGGCAGTCCGTGGTACTTTCAATATTCTCCTCCAACACCATAACTCAAATGCATTAATTCTTGATGATATCTAAATATTGTAATTAACTCCATGATAAGATCTGCTGTAAACAGCCAATTAATTGAAAAGACGTTTCCTCGGGTTAAGATCTGCTTCCAATATATTGAACACATGGGCAAAACTTGCTTGCTTTTCTCCTGGGTCTGGATCCTGTATCATACTACTGCCTGCCAGTCCTAGGAGTCATCAGCAGCCTGTCATTTTATCTGCCCAACCTCCCTGCCTGCCATCTCACCTGCCAATCTTGGTTCATGTGACACATGGACTTTGGTCTTTATATATATATATATATATATAAACTTCACTGGTTTTACTTCTTAGAGAACCTAACCTAAGCCAGGGCCTACCTCTAGGAGCAAGTCCTTCCTTGTCTGTTTCAGTTTCTGGTATTTCTAAACAGGGTCATATTTACAAGTACAACTAATCCTCAGTTCATGACAGGGTTCCATTCTGAAAGCTCTCTCATAAATCAGCTCTGTCATTAGTTGAATACATCATTTTCTTTTTAGTTATCATTATTGCCTTTCATAATCAGTATATTTACAAATCTGGTCTTAATTTGTCTTTGGGGATTGAAAATGTAACATATAAAATTTACAGATAGATATGTTATCAGCAAATTACATGCAGCAACACTGTATGTAATACAAATTGTTAACGTTAAGATGCTTGAGAAACAAAAAATAGACAAAGCACAGTTTGTGATAGCTGTAATGCACACGAAGGCAGGACTTCCTGTACAGGGATTAGGACTTCTACACATATTTTTGAGAGACACAATTCATTCATAACAGCTAGGTGTTCAAAATGTAATGTCCTGTTCATTGTTGAGATACTAACCTTTCCCTGACCCTGAAGCATAAACTTTTTCATTATTTATTTAGTCTTCTGCATACTTAATAGACTATAATATTGTGTAAGCATTACTTTTATATGCACTGAGAAAAAAATTATGTGACTAGCTTCATTGTATTATTCACTTTATTGCATTGGTCTGGAACTGAACCTGCAATATTTCAAGGTGTACCAATACTCAACTCAACTGTCTCTCGTAAGCAAAAATACACCACGAATTTGGTAGCATTTTCCACAATGTGGGATACAAGTTACTTGACACCATCTAGTTAGCCAACATAAATCTAAAAGGTCAAGGCAGGAAAGATTTGTTTTTCCTAAACTTTTCTTTATAACATTATCCCTGGGTGGCACAGTTTGCACTCAAATAGTAAATTAAAGATTGGCAATTTGAACCCATCCATCAGTACCATGGAAGAAAGTTTTGGTGATCTGTTTTCATTAATATTATAGTCAAATAAATTTCTGATGCATTCCCATTCTGTGGGGTCCATTCATAGTGTCACTATGAGTTGGAATCCACTCAATGGAAAAGGGTTTGTTTGGTTTTTTTGTTTGTTTCTTTAAAACAATGCATCGGTATCAGTCACCTCCCATTTATTTTCTTTTGAAACATGCAAGACTGGTACAATATACTTTAGTGATCCAGGCACCTTATTTTCATATTAGAACAACTAGAAAATGTGATGTTACCTCTATGTGTGTAAAGTAGCACAAAGTTATGATTATTGAGGCGTATGCCCAGAACATGTGAGTTCAAAGGGGGGAAGAAGAGCACCCATCTCTAGCAAAATATTTTATACTAAAAAGTATAGCTATTCTGATATAAGACTTACTAAGTGGTGTGCCTAGAAAAAGAAAGTGACTTCATAGCTTATTGCACAATGTCTAGTTTGATTTGCCCTCTCTTAAAAACAAAACAAAACAAAATCATTGTTTCACTGCTTAAAAGCTAGACATTTGGTGATTATACATTCCCTAAAGTTATGGTGTGGCACTGTGGGCTAATGCGTCAGACTGCAAAGTCATTTGAACTGCAAGGTCGATAGTTCAAGCTCACCAACTGCTCCTTGGAAACCCTATCTATACAGGGTCGCTATGGGTCGGAATCGACTCGATGGCACTTAACAACAACAACAACAAAGTAGAAAGTTCCATTGGTTTCATTTTAATCACCTAGATCTTTTCTTGTCTTAGGGAGAGGGAATATATTACATGCTACTTTGATACGTACATGCTTTCTGTTTAGGGAATGGAAAAGAGATTTTTCTATCTACCAGTGAAAAGGCTCTGAACAGAGCTGCCACTCGTCGACTCCTGTTAGTTGAGGAGGTGCCTGTAAAGGGCCAGGTGGTGTTTATGCAGATGACTGAGCAAGTTACAATGTGTTCTTCCTTTTGGATAAAACATTAGTGCATCAGATGTGACAAATCAGATGTTCATCTTCCGCACTTCTGCATTATTTTACATTGAAAATTAGACGATGTGCTGGCTTAGCTTTTTGCTTTTGTTTTTTTGCTTGAGAATAAGTTCATAAATAAAGTTCCCTGTACACTCTGCAAAATTGTAGTCTCACAGAATGACTAACTGGCTAGGTAATATGATAATTGCAACTATACCCACCTTGCATTGTACAAGAGAATAAACACGTGTTTGTGTTATGGTTAACAAAAAGCATACCATTCGTATGCTCGAAAAGCTATTATCATATTCATTCCTGTGCTTTTGCTGTCAGAGCAAAGTGTGGCAGGTTCTCATAAACATCTTGAGATAAAGCACCTGATGCTCCAGTTTCCAACCAGGAAATTAGCATTTGCTGAGCTACTGGTGTGGCTCTGTAGGATCAGCACTGGACTGTGAATTACAAGGTTGGTGGTTCAAACTCACCAGCCTCTCCTCGGAAACCATATACAGGGTTGCTGTGAGTTGGAACCAACTCTAAAGCACTTAAAAACAAGCACCAAAATGTAAGGACCAAAACCTTTTTCCAACATACACTAAAACAGATTTATTTCCAAATTGAAAGGGATGTCTTATATAGATTGTATAATATTTTTAAATCAGACTTTGAAAGAGTCCCCAAATATTTTTTTTAAATATCCATTCCCACTCACAGAATGTGCAGTAGCATTGCCCCCATTTAGCATAATCATGCTTTTAGTCCACTCCAAATCCCCTTACTCTCTATAGCCCTTGTATTTTGATCAAAAAGGAGATAGATTCCTCCTGAGCACAGATTGCCAAACAGACACCAACCAAAAGTTTCTTAATGTAGTTTTGGTGTCTTTATTTATTTATTTTTAAATGTTTTATTGTGAATTATATGATAGTTTACATGGGAGAGCATTCGCTTTATATTCATCCTATAGTATATTGTTTCATTGCCATGGTTACAATCTCCTCCATGCATCATCAACCAACCAAAGGGTATACCCTGCCAGCCTGCCCTCCCCACCCCCTGGGTCATCAGCACACAGCCCCTCTCCCTCTCTGGGTCTAGACTCCCCAGTCATTCCATCTCTCCACATCACTATCTTTGCCTCCATCTCTGGCATCACTGTTTCTCTGGGTAGGGTCCCGCTCTCTGCTCTTCTCCCTTGATGGTCCCAGGGACCTCTGCTCCTAGACTGCAAAGTCAATCACTCCCATCCTTTTGCCACAAAACATCTACCTTTACATTCCCAGCCCTCACAATCAGTCCTGATAACAATTATTCACTATTGTATTACATGGTGTCTTTATTTTTTGAGCTGATATCAATAGATCCAAGTCCTGGTATGGAATTGTAGCAAGGTCGGCAGTTAAAATTCACCAACCACCCCTAAGAAACCCTATACAGGGTTGCTATGAGTCGGAACTGACTTAACAACATCAATGAATCCACCTGATATCAGTGGGTTTGGTTTTGGGGTTTTTTTTATCATGAATCAGGAGCCCTGGTGGCAAAATGGTTAAATGCTCAGCTGCTAACAAAAAGGATGGCAAGATTGACCCCATCAGTGGAAGAAAGATTGAACAATCTACTCCTGTGAAGGCTAGACTTCAAAAAAAAATTTTTTTTAACATTTTGGGGGAAGGTCTACTCTATCACATGCAGCCACTACGAGTCAAATTCAACTCAGTGGCACCTAACAACAACATTCTGAATTAGGATGGCATTCTGTCACTAATGGGAAGCTGAAAGAGTGAAGTGAATGAGCAGTGGTGGTGACTGTCTGCTCTCAAGTCAATTCTGACTCAGCAACCCTGCAGAATAGTTTCTGAGACAGTAAATCTTTATGGGAGCAGAAAGCCTCATCTTTCAGCTGGTGGAGTTAGTCGCCCTACTGGTAACTGACCATGCGGTTAGTCGCCCTACTGGTAACCCACTATGCCACCAGGACTCCTTAATGAAGAGCTTAAGGGCTCTTACAAAGTCTATTGATGCTCACACAATTCAGGCATCCATTCAGCAAATATTTATGTATCTATCATTTGTAGCTCAAGAAAAGACTTTTTCCAGCAGGGACCTATGGGGACAGGGGACTATCAATAAATGTTATAAGAGAAATATATAAGACTTCTGATGAGATACTGTAGGATAAGCATAGTACTGCAAACTACTAGGTCAACTGTTCATACCCAGCTGTTCCTCAGAAACCCCATATAGGATCACTATGAGTCAGAATCGACTCAACAGCACATAACAACAAAATATGAAATTTCAAAGGAGCTTTGATAACACTGGACTGTTAACCAAAAGGTCTATGGTTTGAACTCACCAACCACTCTGCAGGTAAAAAACATGGCCGTCAGCTTCCATAAAGATTAAACCAAAACCAAAGCCATTACCACTGAATTTCATTCCTTCTGATAGCAATCCTACATAGAGTTTCCTAAACTGTAAGTCTTTATGGAGGTAAATAGTTTCATCTTTTTCCCGGAAGTACCTAGTGCTTTAACCATCACTCTTAGAGTGAGAGCCTAAACTACAGCTCCACCATAGTCTTGCAAGCCCTATGGGCAGTCACTGTGAGTCAGAATCAGGTCCACAACAACAGATTTGGGTAATAGGAAATTTCAGAGGTTAGGCAGAATTAGAGGAGACTACATGAAAAAGATAGTATTTTTACTAAGATATGAAGGATAGGCTCTGAGATGTGGAGAGTAAGTGGAGAAAAAGCAGGATAGGAGGAAGAGATAGTAATTGCAAATCTGTTTAGTAATTTATTACTACTATTATGGCAAATAATTTTATTATTTAATGATAATGGTTAATATATTTCAGTGTATTATACAAATGTATTTTGTTTGATGTTTTAATATTAAAATGCTAAGTCTAACATTACAGTTTTATATACTGAATATACATATTTTATTAACTGTAAATAGTAATAATGATTGATTTAATAATACTCATTATAATAGCTCATATTTACAGAACATTTTTCTTTGTGTCATGTACTATTCTAAGCTATATATCAATTTATTTCTCACAACAATTGTGTGAAGTAAGTACTGTTATTTCTGTTGTTGTTAAGTGCCATCGAGTCAGTTCGGACCCATAGCGACCCTGTATAGGGCTTCTTAGGAGCAGCTGGTGAGCTTGAACTGCCGACCTTGCAGTTCAAATGGCGTTGCAGTCTGGTGCATTAACCCACAGCGCCACACAGTTATTTTTGTTAGGTGACTGTGAATTGGCTCCAGCTCACAGTGACGCTATGTACAACAGAATGAAGTATTTTCTGGTCCTGTGCCATCCTCACACTTGTAGCATTTGAGTCCATTGTTGTTTCCACTTGTCAGTACATCTCCATGCACGTTTCATTATAATACTTTGAAATCTTCTGTTCAGGTCTTTTACTTCATCATTTCTTCCTTTTGCTTTAGCTTCTCTTTTTTCTCTGCATTGAAGAACAGGCTTCAGTCTCTTCAGACATCAATTACCGTCTTTTATATTTTCCTGTCTCTTTAATAACCTCTTTCTTTCTTCATGGATGATGTGCTTACTAACAACTCACATTTGTCTGGGCTTTGGTTATTAGTGTTCAGTGCATCAAATCTACTCTTGAGATGGTCTCTAACCTTAGATGGCTTATATTCAAGATTATACTTTGTACTTTGTTTTAATTTTCTTCAGCTTCTATTTGAACTTGCATATGAGTAATTGATGGTCTGTTTTGCAGTCAGCCTTATTCTGACTGATTACACTGAGCTTTTCCATCATCTTTTTTCACATATGTAGTTGATTTTATTCCTATGTATTCCATCTCACAAAGTTCATATGTGTAAGTGCCATCTATGTTGCTGAAAAAGGTATTTGCAATAAATAATTCATTGGGATTGCAAGATTCTCTCATGCACTCTTCAGAGTCATTTCTATCACAAAGACCATATTTTCTAACTACTGATCTTTCCTGTTTGGTTCCAACTTTCACATTCCAGTCACCAGAAATTATTGACTACATGTTTGATCAATTTCAAACTGCAAAAGTTGGTAAAACCTTTAATTTCCTTATCTTTGGGATGAATGGTTGGTGTATAAATTTGAATAATAGTAAGCAGTGGGATATTATACTATCACTGACAGTGTTTTACTTTAGGAAAGATCTTGAAATGTTCTTTTAATGATGAATGCAACACCATTTCCCTTCAATTTGTCATTCCTGATATAACACACCATATAATTCTCTGATTCAATACCAGTCCATTTCAGCTCACTAATGAACTAGGACACTGATAAGACAAATGACATCAACCATCTCTCCCATAGTACTCTCGATAATTCAGTGAAATGAGCACACGGAACACAGACACCATACTTACAGTTACATGATTTATTAGGGAAGCTAATAGGTTACAATGCAGGATAAGAAAATATTCAGGGCACAGTTCTTCCAGTCTGGATAGCTTCTCATTGGCCATGCCTATAGGAAGGCCTCTATTTGTCTAGGCAATGTTACATAGTACCTTTAGGGCTCCTGATAAATGTCTGCAAGACACACAATTCCATTCAGCCTGAGGGCAATTGGCTCTAGCTCCACGGGTCAGCAAACCTAGTTCGCCCAAACAAGCGCCTCAAGGAACCTCACTCTGAAAGCAAACCTTCTACCCAAAGTCACTCAATTTATTCCATGGACTGGGCAGCTCACGTCTCTGTCTCTTGCTTTAGCTCTTGGGTCTGCTGCTTCTCCCATATCAAACCTCTCGGTCCCTGGGCTGAAGAAGTTCAATGTTCAGCGATCTCATGGCTCTGTTTTCTCAATGATAGAGAGATGCCCCCACTTGCTTCTGAGATGCCTCATTTTATAACCATGTTAGAGTTCCAAGTTTTTACAATCACAGTTAATTCTGTTGACAATCATTCACAACTGAATCATATCATCCTATCAGTATCTTCTTCAACCTTCAGGAAAACAGTGATTGGGGCATGGGGAGGGTTTACAAAGGAGCTCTGGTAGCGTAGTGGTTACAAATTGGGCTGCGAACCTCAAGGTCAGCAGTTCGAAACTACCAGCTGTTCTGCAGAAGAAAGATGAGGCTTTCTGCTCCTATAAAGATTTACAGCCTCAGAAACCCTGTTCAGGGTCACTATGGGTCAGAACCGACTCGACGGCACTTAACAAACAACAACAACAAAGACTAAGGTTACAAAGGCTATATTAAATAATTCACTATACCATAGATGCCAAAGGAGCGCTGGTGGAACTGGAGGATATACACTGGACTACTGGCCACAAGTGAGCAATTCAAACCCACTAGCTGACCTTCAGGAGAACCAGGAGCTCGGGAACTCTATAAAGGTTGCTATGAGTCAGGACTGACTCAACAGCACTTAACACCACCACCACATAACAATCTTTTTGTGTTCCATTTCATTTTGGCTTCTTCCAATTTTCCTAGTTTCATGTTTCATACGTTCTACATTCCAATTATTAATGGATGTTTGCAGCTGTTTCTTCTCATTTTGAGTCTTGCTACATCAGCAAACAAAAGTCCAAAATGTTTTGCTCCATCCATGTTATTAAAGTCGACTCTACTTTGAGAGGCAGCTTTTGCCCTGTTGTATTCTGAGTGCCTTCCAACCTGAGGGGCTCATCTTCCAGCAGTACATTAGACAGTGTTCCACTGCTATTCATAAGGAGTTCAGTGGCCAATATAGAATTTTTTTTTGTCCAGCAGTGGAACATCAGGTCCTTCTTCCTAATCTGTGTTAGTCTGGAAGCTCAGGTGAAATCAGTCCAGCATCAGTGCCCCTGCTGTATTTGAAATACCAGTGACACAGCTTCCAGCATCACGGCAACATCCAGCACACCACAGAACAACAAACTGTCAGACAAGTGGCAGAAGTCCTGTTAGCACCCTCATTTCATGACTACAGATCACCCCCAACTCCAATCCAAAAGTAGATTGTCCCCATGAAACCTTTGTTAAGCTTAAATGGCATAACATGAAGATGCAATTACAATGAATTTATATGGAGAAAATTTTAAGCATTCCTAGACTAAAAAAAATAGCCTGCCTAAATGGAGTCCTGGTGTGGCACGGTGGGTTAATGCTTTGGACTGTAAGGTCATTGTGAACCACAAGGTTGTAAGTTCAAGCTCACCAGCTGCTCCTTGGAAACCATATACAGGGTTGCTATGAGTTGAAACTGACTTGACAACACTTAACAACAACTAAACAATCATACTAAATAATACCTAAACCTAAAATAACATTGTTGTTGTTGTTAAGTGCCAGTCGAGTCAATTCTGACCCATAGCGACCCTGTATAGGGTTTCCAAGGAGCAGCTGGTGAGATTGAACCACTGACATTGCAGTCCAAATGACTTTGCAGTCTGACACATTAGCCCATAGTGCCACAGCAGGACTCAAAATAACATTAACATGTAGTAAAAGCCAGAGTAATACGACTCATAGCGACCCTGTATAGGGTTTCTGAAGAGCAGCTGGTGGGTCTGAATTGTCAAATTTGTTGATCACAGTCCAGTGCTGATCCTACATCACCACACCAGGAGTCCGTTCTAGACAGGTATTACTCTTTAATGAATCGTTGCCAAACAAACGCTGAACATTGTTTTACTTTTCACTTTTTTCATAAAAATTGAATTTTCTTCAAATTTCTTTTGGTTCATGAAACAGGTACTAATATAGGTAATTCATAAAAGTGAACTCTCGAAAAGTAGAGGATACTTGTACAAAACTAAGAAAGAATAGCTATTTGTGCAAGGTCATACTACAAGAAAGTAGAGGACACAGGTTTCAGCCAAAGCAAACTGATGTCCAAGCAGATGCTATAGTTACTATGTTCTACTACAATAATAAACATTCTAGCATCAAATAAAATAATAAATTACCAATGTAGAATTTCATATTGTTTTATCATTTTTCTACTTCTCTCTTCTCCTCTCTCTCTCTTTTTTTTTTTTTTTTTGCTGTGTGTATGTGTGTGTGTGTATAGTCCAATAAAATTGTATTTGTGGCACTGAAATTTGAATGTTATATAATTTTCTCTTTTTTAAAATATTGTGAATTAGATGAAGGCTTACAGAACAGATCATCAATTTTATATTCAACAAATCATACGTTCTACATTTCATCTCACTGATTACAATCCCCTGAATGTAACATCACTTATCTCACTTGCTTACCACGTTTCATATTTCCATTCCTCCTTTTCCAGTCTCCTGAGCTTTGTCTTTGGGTAAATGCTGCTCTTTTGATTTCAAATAGATGATTATTTGATGGTAAGTATCCATCGCTTCGGAACAATGCTGTCTATGATAGGGTAATATCCACGCACCTAAAGGGAAGATCAGTTAATACCACTATTATTCAAATTTACAGACCAACCACTAAAGCCAGTGAGGATGAAATAGAAGAATTCTACCAACTTCTTCAATCTGAAATGGATCAAACACGCACTCAAGATGTATTGCTCATTACTGGTGAATGGAATGCAAAGGTTGGGAGCAAAGAGGAAGGACCAGTAGTTGGAAATTTTGGCCTTGGTGACAGAAATGATGCTGGAGAATGAATGATAGATTTCTGCAAAACAAATGATTTGTTTATTTCAAATACCTTCTTTAGACAGTATAACAGACAACTATACACATGGACCTCACCCAGATGGTACACATAGAAATCAAATTGGCTCCATCAGTGGAAACAGACGATGGAAAAGTTCTATATCATCAGTAAAAACAAGGCTAGGGGCAGACTGTGGAATAGACTATAAATTTCTCAGATGTAGATTCAAACTGAAGCTGAAGAAAATGAAAACAAGTCCATGAGAGCAAAAATATGACCTTCATTATATCCCACCTGAATTTAGAGATCATCTGGTAAAAAGATTTGATACATTAAACACTAAACATCAAAGACCAGAAGAGTTGAGGGATGACATCAAGAACATCATACAGGAAGAAAGCAAAAGTCATTAAGAAGAAAAGAAAGAAGGAAAAGATCAAAATGGATGTCAGAAGAGATACTGAAACTTGCTCTCCAGTGTAGAGATGCTAAAGCAAATGGAAGAAATGAGGAGGTACAAGAGCTGAAGAGAAAATTTCAAAGGTCAACTCAATA
>NW_006408520.1:23087051-23089002 GCF_000296735.1 Chrysochloris asiatica | reverse complement strand
AGAGACCAATAGTTAGTTGCACCTTAGATGGTCACCAAGAACTTTGGTGGGTGTCTTTTTTTCTGGAGGATGGCTTGCAAGCTTTTACGACATCTGTCACTACTCACCAAAGTAGTAATATAACATTTCATTGTGGATTTGCTATGCCAACTGATCACAGTATCCACAAGACTATGGTCCTGAACTCCAGACCCAGTGACTTATTCACTCAAGATCTTTGGTCATGTCTAAAAAGTTTTTGTTAACTTTGCCCCCCCCCCCATATGTTCTATCAGGTTCATAGATATATCTGTAGCAAAGGTTAATATTCTTATACAAATATTCTGCCAAACTTAAATTTCAAAGGGAAACTCAAGAAAACAAAGTAAAGTGTTATAAAAAAAAAAAAAAAAATGTGCAAAGACCTGAAATTAGAAACCAAAAGGGAAGAACACACTCCGCATTTCTCAAGCTGAAATAACTAAAGAAAAAATTCAAACCTCAACTTGAAATACTGAAGGATTCCATGAGCAAATTATTAAATAACACAGAAAGCACCAGAAGAATATGGAAGGAATACACAGAAACATTATACAAAAAACAATTGGGTTGATTCTGTATTCCGGACAGCATGGTCTGCGACTGGAGTGTCAGCAGTGCCCAGGCCTTCATGATGAGGTCCCGGCCTTCATTGATATCAGGCTGCTGAACTTCGAGCTTATCTGAAATCTAAAGGAGCTGAAATTTCAGAAGAAAACTCAGAAGGTGGACTCTGCGTGGATTTAGCTGAGCCTGTGATGTGTGTCTGAAGGCAGAAGATAAAGATGTTGAAAGTGTGATGAACAGCATGGTATCCCTCCTCTTGATCCTGGAACCAGACATGCAAGAAGCTCTAATTGAAAGCCTTTGTGAAAAACTAGTCAAATTTCGTGAAGGTGAACGCCCATCTCTCAGGCTGCAGTTGCTAAGCAACCTTTTCCATGGAATGGATAAGAATACTCCTATAACATATACAGTATACTATAGCCTTATTAAAGTGGCAGCATCTTGTGGAGCCATCCAGTACATTCCAACTGAGCTGGATCAAGTTAGAAAATGGATTTCTGACTAGAAACTCACAACGGAGAAAAAGCACACTCTTTTTAAGGCTACTTTATGAGGCACTTGTGGATTGTAAGAAAAGTGATGCTGCTTCCAAAGTCATGGTGGAATTGCTGGGAAGTTACACTGAAGATAATGCATCTCAGGCTACAGTTGATGTCCACAGGTGCATTGTTTGGGCATTGAAAGATCCAAATGCATTCCTTTTGACGATCTTCTTACTTTAAAACCAGTCAAGTTTTTGGAAGGTGAGCTTATTCATGACCTTTTAACCATTTTTGTGAGTGCTAAATTGGCATCATACGTCAAGTTTTATCAGAATAATAAAGACTTCATTGATTCATTAGGGCTGTTACATGAACAGAACATGGCAACAATGAGACTACTTACTTTTATGGGAATGGCCGTGGAAAATAAAGAAATTTCATTTGACATAAGGCAACAAGAACTTCAAATTGGAGCTGATGATGTTGAAGCCTTTGTTACTGATGTGGTAAGAACTAAAATGGTCTACTGCAAAAGTGATCAGACCCAGAGAAAAGTAGTTGTCAGTCATAGTACACATGGAACATTTGAAAAACAGCAGTGGCAACAACTGTATGATACACTTAACACCTGGAAACAAAACTTGAACAAAGTGAAAAACAGCCTTCTGAGTCTTTCTGATACATGAATTTTTATGAATATAATTTTGTGGGGGTTTTGGGTGTGGAAATATCTAACTCATAGTAAAACATAAACAGAAAAAAAAAGAAAAACTAAAAAAAAAATTGGGTTGATGTTCAGTCATTTCAAAAGATGGCATATGACCAAGAAGCGGTAGAATTGAAAGAAGTCCAAGCTGCACTAAAGATATTGGCAAAAAAAAAAA
>NW_006408520.1:23080577-23086951 GCF_000296735.1 Chrysochloris asiatica | reverse complement strand
AAAAAAAAAAAAAAACAAGGTTCCAGGAACTAGTGGATTAAAAATTGAAATATTTCAACAAATTGATGCAGCACTGGAGGCACTCACTCATCTATGCCAAGAAATTTGGAAGATAGTACCTAGAAAGCTGATTGGAAAAGATCGATATTTGTGCCCATTCCAAAGAAAGGTGACCCAACAGAATGCAAAATCATTGAGCTATATCATTAATATCACATGCAAGTTAAATTTTGTTGGAGATAATATGAAAAACAATTGCAGCAGTATATTGACAGAGAGTTGCCAGAACATCAAGCCAGTTTCAGAGAGGATATGAAACTAAAGATGTCATTGATGAAATGAGATAGATCTTGGCTGAAAGCGGAGAATAGCAAAAAGATGTTTACTTGTGCTTTATTGATTATACAAAGACATTCAACAATGTCGTTGTTAAGTGCTGTGGAGACAATTCTTACTCACAGGCACTATGTATAGGGTTTCCAGAGCAGCCGGTGGGTTTGAGCCCACCTTGTGGTTCAAATCAAACCAGTGCTTATCTACAGCATAACAAACTATGGACAACATTGCAAAGAATGGCTATTCCAGAATACTTAATTGGGCTCATAAGGAACTTGTACAAAGACCAAGAGGCAGTCACTGGCACAGAACAAGGAGATACGAAATGGTTTAAAATTAGGAAAGATGTGTGCTAGGATTGTATTCTTTCACTATACTTAGTCAATCTGTTTGCTGAGCAAATATCCTGAGAAGCTGGATTATATGGAGAAGAATATGGCATCAGGATTAGAGAAAGACTCATTAAAAATGTGTAGATAACACAATCTTGCTTGCTGGAAGTAAAGAGAACTTGAAATATTTACTGTGTCTCAATGTAAAGAAAACCAAAACCCTCACCAATGGCTCAATAAATAACATCCATATAAATGGAAAAAAGCTTGAAGTTGTCAAAAACTTCAACAATCAACACTCATGGAAGCAGCAGTCAAGAAATAAAAGAATATATTGTATTAGGCAAATTTGCTGCAAAAACTTCTTGAAAGTATTCAAGAGCAAAGATATAAATTTCAAGATTAAGGTATATCTGACCCAAGCCATAGTATTTTCAGGATCCTCAAATGCATGTGAAAGTTGGACAATGAATACGGAACACCGTAGAAGAATTGATGCATTTGAATTGTGGTGTTGGAGAAGAATATTAAATTTGTCATTGATTGTAGGAAGAGCAAACAAGTCTGTCTTGGATGAAGTAAAGCCGGAATACTCCTTAAAAGCCATGATGGTAAGACTTTGTTTCTCATACTTCAAGGATGTTATCAGGAGGAACCAGCCCCTGGAGAAGGACATCATGCTTGGTAAAATGGAGCATCATTGAAAAAAGAGGAAGACCCCCGACAAGATGAACTGACATATTGGCAGCAGCAATGGGCTCAAATGTAACAATGTGAGGTTGGTGAAGGACTGGGCTGTGTTTCATTGTATTGTGCATAGAGTTACTATGAGTCAGAACTAACTTGAAGGCACCCAACAGCAACAATATGTCACTTGCAAATTATATTTCTCAATTCTAAGATTAAAATAGAAAATCTGACAAGAGTAGAAAGAAAGATGATAAATAACAATAAAATACTTATTTTAAAAAGAATGCTAATAATCATCTATATAAAAAAGAATGCTGTACAAAAGGCATCAAAGTTAAAAAGAAGACTGGAGAAATGTTTGCAATGCACACAACTGGCAAATAATTGGTGTTCAGATTACATAAGAAGTTTCCATAAAGTTATTAAAAAAAAAAAAAAAAGATAAGAAATCAACTAGAAAAATAGGCAAAGGATACATAGGCAATTCACAGAAGAAAAATAGAAAAGGAAGCCAATACATTAAAGAGAAAGCATATGGAAATATGCTCATCATGATTAGAAATGTAAAATAAAATAATGAGACACCCTTTGAAATGAGTACATTTCAAGCCCTCAGCTTGGCAAAAATTCTAGCGTAGTAATACCAAGTGCTGGACACAATATGAATCAGCATAGGATAAGATGACACTACCACTGTGGAAAGAAACTGAGTAATTTCTAATGCCACTGAAAATACGTATTATGCCCCATGATTCAAAAAATTCACTTCTGAGTATAGAAACTAAAAGAAATTCTTGCACATGAACACAGAGACATATGTAAGAGTGTTCGTTGCAGATTTGTAGTAATAGAAAACAATTGGAAATAACCTATTCATCTAAGTATGTGTGGTATTCAACAGTATGATATCATATATCAACTGTGACCATCTTGTAAATTTTTAAATGAAGAAATAAGAGAACCTATTATATGAGGGTAAGTCCGAAAGCATTACGGTTCCAGTTCATACAAGCATGTGTTTGTTTCAAACAAAATGTGGTTTAAAATGTCTTTTTGATCATCCAATGACTGTAGACAAGTTCTCTCAGTAATATATTTGTCTTAGTCTCATTAGGGTACCTTCAAAAAAGGGTCCAATCACAACAGTGGCTCCAAAGGGATTTGCTAGGCCAGGTAAATCCAAGGCAGAGAGGTCAACTCAGATGGTTATGGCAATTACTGGGGGGGGACGGGGACTCCAGAGGAATAATCTTGATAGATTTTCTTAAAGGATACAGTATGATCATAAGAACGTATTATGAAAAAGGTTTTAAGAAAATTGAAATTCCACAGCAATGATGTGGTAAAAGACCAAGAAAATTGTGCCAAGGAATTTTATTCCATCACAAAAATGCATCTGCTCATTCTGCAAGAACAGCAAGTGTGCTCCTATGAGAATTTCATTGGGAAGCATACCTATCTACCCTATAGCCTTGATCTTACTCCTTTAGACTTCTTTTGTTTCCCAAACTCAAATAACATTGAAAAGGAACACAATTTGAGTGCCTTGAGAATGCCCAAACTGCCATTTTGACATTGTGTAAATCAAAGAGCACACAGAACTCTTCTGGGAAGGACTAAAGACTTAGAAAAACCACCTTCAGAAGTGTATGGACCTAGATAGATGATACATCAAGAAATAATAACTTCACACTTCAATATTCCTGTTTAATAAAATTTTATAAGATTTTTGTTAGTTGGCATTGTTGTTAAGTGCCATCAAGTTGGTTCTGACTCTTAGAGACCTTGTTTGGGTTTCCAAGGTGTGGCTGGTGGACCTGAACCACCAACCTTGCAGTTAGCAGTCCAGTGCTTATCCAATAGTGCCATACCAATACTTTTTTACTTACTCTTCTATATGTTGTGGAACTGATGTTCGGGCATACCACCAGATCTCCCTTTAGCCAAGGTTTCAGCTATCAGGAATATTGGCTGCTGAAGACTTACAGCTAGATTTCTTTTTAGGATTTAGGACTCAGCAGAATAGAGCTGTATTGCCCAAGGTTATACCTCCTCCCTGGAGGATGCCTGCATCCGACTGCTAGCCAATGTAAGAATACAAAAATTTGGTTTTGTTGCTTCAACTGGGACAATTTTGCAGGGCCATCTCAACTTCAGAACTTTCTGTATTATCTACAGAAAAATCTGTTGCAAATAAATCACAATTTACCCTCTCCCTTTACCTAATCCCACATTCCTCACCTTTCACAAGTGTCTCCTGACAGCACCCTCAGTAATCTCCACACATAAATTTTAGAATCTCAGGCACTGTTTCCTGGAACCCCAATGTGTGACATGTAGTAAAACCAAGTTTACATCTAGAGAGGGACAGGAGAGAATGGGATATGGAATAATAATAGAGAAGTCAATGGGCTTAATCTATGTTCCTGTTATAGTTTCTTTAGTTTTTGTATTTTTAAAAATATATTTTCTAATCTCATTAATATATATGTCTTAATCAGACACTATAATACATATTATGGTAATCTAAGACAAATACCTCTGCCACTTTTATAGTAATTTCTAGAAAATTCACAAAATGTGACATAGCAAATAAGCTGGCCCAGGGCAGAAAATATTCATATTCAAATGTCAGATGAAATAGTCTACATGTGCATAGCTACTTTTTCTCTGAAAACCACTTGTAAACAATATTTTTAAAGTTTAGAGAAAAAAACAAAACACTTCTACTCTATCACGAAAGGAGCTCTGGTAGCTGTAATGGTTAGGGTTTTGTGTCAATTTGACTAGGCAGCGATTTCCAGAGGTTAAGGAGCTCTGGTAGCGTAGTGGTTATGAATAGGGCTGCGAACCTTAAGGTCAGCAGCTCGAAACTACCAGCTGTTCCACAGGAGAAAGATGAGGCTTTCTGCTCCCGTAAATATTTACAGCCTTGGAAATCCTGTACAGGGTCGTTATGAGTCGGAACCAACTCCACGGCACATAACCACCACCACCACCATTCTATCACGAAAACAAATATAAAATCATGTCCTATGTTTACAAGACTATAAAGACTTCACTAGCAAAATAGTTTCCTTCTTCTTGTAGATTTTTACAATAGCAAATTAAAAGAATCAAAAAGTTTGCATTGCATTTCCCATAGATCATCTCATTTTACCAATAAAATATCTTTAATTATGAATCCCCATGTTCTATAGCCACAACACACAAATGAGCCTTGATTTTACTCTTTTGACTACTTTAAGTATCAACATTTTGGAACATCCAAATTACCGTCAAGAAATGGTAGGAGGAACTGCTATCTTATAAATGTACAGAATTTGAAGAAGCTGTTGGCATGTGAATCATCAGGGGACAAATTCATCCTTTGCCTCCTTGCCCTACTCACAGATTCTAAAACTAGCTGAGGGCACTTGAAAGAGACTGCTTGGTGAGAAAATTCTTTCTTTCTTTCTTGATGAGTGCACATGCTCACACATACACACTCACACACACACGCACACAGACACACACATGTTACTCCAAGTTCACAAGCCTGCAGCAGAGTGGGTCTGGAGAAGGGAGATGATCCCTAAAAGACTACATATAAAAGCTACCAAAACAAAACATTTAAAAACTGCCCACGAGGACTGAACTTCCAGGAGTGCAGATAGAGCGAAGGATAGATTAACCAAAATTCTGTGTTTGCAGAATAGATTATACATCAAAGAGAAATGAAGAGACCCAAAAAAATTCCCCTTACAGTAAAACTTTTTGTTTAGTTTTTATTTTTAATGCTTTCCCACAGAGAATAGAATATGAAATTTAGGAGCCCAATCTTAACTCGAAGATAGAACATTAAAGGGCATAAGAAAGAGAACTGAAGACTTATTCAACAGACAAAAGATTGAAGAGCTTTGGTGGGTTTCTCTTTTTTCTGGAGGATGATTTAAACTATAGGAGCCTGAGGGAAAGAGTAAAAAGTCTTGGATAAAGGCTAAGACTGGTAAGAAAGACTTGGGCTAGAAAAGAGAAATGGCTCTGCAGTGACAGCCAGAGGCAGTTTCAAGGGTTGCCATCTGCTTCCCAGAATTGGAACTAGTTCAGTGATTGTTTCTGAGCCTCTGTTCAAAAAGCAAGGCAATGTCATCAGATGAAATTCAGATTATTACAGGAAACCAGAGCATTTTGGCCTGCCAACAATGGATAAGTGACAACCATGTGAAACATACTCAGTCCAGATCTGCACATCTTACAAAGAAACTTGATTTTTGTTTCCTTAGTAAAATGTATCATAACACATGAGAGATAAGTACTTGAAGGAAGGAAAGAGAAATCAAGGGTAAGTATGATTCTGGTCAGAATATGACCAGAATCAAGCTTAAAAAGCAATGGATACATATTTTCTAGAAAAGGTAAGTTTATATAGTCATGAATATATATAGGTTTGATAGAAGATATTTCTACATTGTATTTACCTTGGCTGAAAATATATCCATGAATGTGTTGGAGCATACAGTTATGAAAACTTATAAAGTTATGAAAATTTAGACATACCCAAATACCTTGTGGGAAGGAGTCATGGGGCCTGACGACACAGGGCTATGACCTGGAACACCAAAGCCAATTGGTATAACACAGTCCATAAAAACAATGTTCTAGAGGGGTAAAGCTGATGAAGTGAGGAGAGACTACCCAAACTTGCAGATAGTACCCACTTAACCTAGCTTCAACGGCTTGATAACAGAACTTGACAAGAGGAAGACAAAAAAAAAAAAAATTATTTTGATAAAGGAACGTGGGTAAATTGCTACAATTTGATGAACTTTACCTATACTCATGGAGGTAGTAGTTCAAAATACCAACACAGAGGGAAGGAATCTTCACATAAAGTATCAATGCTATCCCCTCAGTATATAGGATAGATAGGGACAGACAACTTAGATATTGGCTACCTAAAATGGGGGTTGATAAAGGCTCGAAGTGACTAGATTACAAGGTTTGAAGAGGGAGTTTAGTTTAAGAGTGTGTGAC
>NW_006408520.1:23070931-23072304 GCF_000296735.1 Chrysochloris asiatica | reverse complement strand
ATTAATTGGAAAATGGCATGACTGCAGCTTTAGGCAGGACTGAGGAGAATGGGTTACAACTATAAAAAAACTATGAAGTGTCTACAGTTTTCATACTTGTAAGCTAACTAGTAAGCCTGCCATAATTTTATGAATGGCACCACAAGACATAAAACTCTTGGGTCAGAGACAAAGGACCATATTACTTATAGCACAGTAATAATAAGTAATATAACATCATTTTACTTCAATTTCCCTTGCCCTCCAAACACCACAAGTCTAATGTTCTACATGAAGTAAATTTGCAGCACAACTGAGGAATATAGAGTTTATGAAATTTAAATATTATATAATGGGTAGCAAACAAACCTGCCTGATCTTTGCTCCAGAGGGAGATATTATTCCATCTTCCAAGGCTGTGTACTATACAAACATGTTTGGAAATATAGTCCAGAACAAAAGAGTAGTTAGTGTCTCTGCTCAAAAGATATGCAGAAAAGTGCAAGACCCATGGAAAACTGTCTCCCAACAAGTGGAGAATTAAAAAGATCACAGAAAAATGAGAATGAAGAGATGGTGTCTCTTGTGATAGTGCAGTCAAGGTATCAGCTGGGTTACAGAAACCTGAAGGCTTGGGAAAGGCTGGAAGAGCCATTCTCAAGGTGATTCACTCACATGCCTGATATTTGCTGGGTATTTGCAGGAGGCCTCAGGTCCTCACTAGACATACCTCATGCCATGCAAACTCGCTTTTTCTAGTACAAGCAATCTAAGGGAGATCAAGGAAAAAGCCACAATGCCTTTTTTGATCTAGTTTTGAAAGTTGCAGACTGTTACTCATGCCATATTCTATTCATTAGGAGTCACTAAGTCCAGCTCACATTCCGGAAGTAGAAATAAGTTCTGCCTGTGAACAGTAAATTATCAGACTTTTGTAGGCATACTTTTAAACTATCACACGCTCTAAACTTATACATCTGGCAAGGATAGTGGAGCATATTATGCATTGAAGGTGCCCCCCAAAATGGTCCTTGTACAAGTATTTGAAAATAGGGTTTTTCTTTTGCTCTGTAGGAAATCATGCTTGGTAAAATATAAAGTCAGTGAAAAAAAGAAAGACCCTCAGTGAGATGGATTGACACAGTTGTTGCATTAATGGGCTCAAACATAGCAACAACTGTGAGAATGGTGTAGGACCTGGCAGTGTTTTGTTCTGTTGTGTGTAAAGTCACTGAGTCAGAACCAACTCAACAGCACCTAGCAACAATATGTTAATGAGGCCCTACCAACGTAGGGTGGAATCCTGGTGGGGTGCTGTAAATAAGCACTAGACTGCTAACCACAAGTTTGGTGATTCAAACTCACCAGTTGCCATCTTAGGAACCCTATACAGG
>NW_006408520.1:23069087-23069601 GCF_000296735.1 Chrysochloris asiatica | reverse complement strand
ACTTTCAATATTCTCCTCTAACACCATAATTCAAATGATCAATTCTTCTATAATCTTCCTTATTCACTGACTAGCTTTCACATGCATATGAGGTTATTGAAAATACCATGGCTTGGGTCCAGCGCACCTTAGTCCTCACGCTGACATCTCTACTCTTCAACACTTTAAGAAGGTCTTGCGCAGCAAATATGCCTAATGCAATATGTCATTTGATTTCTTGACTGCTGCTTCCATGAGTGTTGATGATTGATCCAAGAAGAAATGAAGTCCTTGACAACTTCATTTTCTCTGTTCATAAGAATGTAGTTTATTGGTACAGTGTGGAGGATTTTTGTTTTCTTTACATTGAGATGCAATCCATACTGAAGGCTGTGGTCTTTGATCTTCATCACTAAATATTTTAAGTCCTCTTCACTTTCATCAAGTAAGGTTGCATCATCTGCATATCGCAGGATGTTAGTTTGTCTTCCTTCATTCATGATGCCACATTTTTCTTCATATAACTCAGCTTCTC
>NW_006408520.1:23057988-23058977 GCF_000296735.1 Chrysochloris asiatica | reverse complement strand
CTAAGTTTTCAAATTTGTTGGAGTACAACTTTTAATAGTATTCTGTTATTATCCTTTTGCTATCCTTTGGTTCTGTTGTGACATCGCCCATGTGATTTCTGATGCATGTTATTTGTGTCTTCTCCCTCTTTTCTTTTGTTAGGTTTGCCAGTGGTCTGTCAATTTGGTTAATACTTTCATAGAACCAGCTTCTTGTCCTGTTGATTCTTTCTATGGTTTTTCTGTTTCTGTATCGTTTATTTCTGCTCTAGTCTTTATTATTTCTTTTCTTTGGGTGGCTGTATGTTCCCTCTGTTGGTCTGTTACTAATTTTTGTAGATGCTGTGCTAATGTGTAGATTTTGGTTCTTTCTTCTTTCTGGATGTGTGCATTTATTGCAATAAATTATCTTCTCAGCACCACTTTCACAGTGTAACAAAGATTTTGGTATTGGATGTTATTTCATTGATCTTCCTATTGTTGATTTCTAATTTTATAGCATTGTGGTCTGAGGAGATGCTTTGTAGTATTTTGACATTTGTAAATTTGTGGAGGTTTTTTTTGTGGCCTAACACATGGTCTATTCTGAATAATGTTCCATGTGCACTGGAAATCTTGTGTATTGTGCTGTTGTTGAGTTGAATGCTCTGTACACATCTATGAGGTCTAGTTGGCTGATTGTGTTGTTTACTTCTTCTGTGTCTTTGTCAAGTTTCTTTCTGGTTGTTCTATCCATTTTTGAAAGTGTTGTTAAAAAAAATCGCCCACTATTATTGTAGATTTGTCTATTTCTTTCTTCAAATCTATTAGAGTTTGCTATATATATTTTGGAGCTCTTTCAGTGGGAGCATAGATATTTATTATGGTTATGTCATCTTATTCAATTGTCCCTTTAATCATGAGATAATGTCTATCTTCATCTATTATGCTGGTTTTGCCTTAAAGTTTATTTTATCAGAGATTACTATTGCCACTCCTGTTCGTTTTTTATTGCAATTAACTTGGTATAT
>NW_006408520.1:23054724-23056421 GCF_000296735.1 Chrysochloris asiatica | reverse complement strand
TGGTCATCTGCATTTGCTTTTTGGACATGTTTAGTGTTCATCTGTGGCCTTAATACTTGATTATGTGTTTTGGGGTTTTTTTTATGCTTTCTGATTGCCTCCAGGTAGATGTGATCAGAATGTGGGCTTCCCTTTTTACTCTTCTTATTGGTTAAGTCAGAGTAACTTTCACAGGAGTTGTCTGCCTCCCTGTTATATATGACAGTTGGTATTGGTTCTCGCCTGGATTTTGGTGTTTTATAGAGTGTGATTGTAGCTTGACTATATAGCAGCAGTTGCTGTCTCCCCTTGGATAATATATGGAGAGAAAGAGTACTTCAAAGGTAAAAGGGGGAGCATAAAACAACAACAGAAAAAAAAAAAAAAAGTAAATAAACAACACAAGATTGGATACTGTAGTCTATAATCACAGAAAGGGGAGAGGAGGGAGAGAAGAAAAAAAGTAATAAATCTGTAGCCTAATATCAGTATGACTTTAATGTCCTCTTTCAGCTTGTTGCCTTCAATGCTGTCTTGATAAATTTCAAGATGCCACTATTGGTTGTTATGCTATACCTCAGAATTTAATTTTTTGGCCTATTTCATTTTTAAACTCTCTTTCCCTCTCCACATCCTTGTTCTGGCCTTTTCCCTATTAAAAACCAGTTCAGGGCTGGCTCATGTATCTGTGTGCACGCGTTGGCAGAAGAACCCACCAGTGGTGGGTGTGGGGGGTGTCCACTTGCTCAGGCACCCCCTCTAGTCACCAGAATGGAGGTGCACAAACAGTGGTTGGCCAATGAACAGATACCAAAAAAAGAAAGAAAATCAGAACAAAGCAAAGCCTACAAAGTGTATTGTCCACCTTTGCTCTGAGGTTCACACAGCGTTATTCTGTCGTGGGTCTGCTCCCCTGCTTGGTCTCGCCCAACTTGTCGGCTCCAGGCCTCAGAACCCAGCAGATTCTAAAGTACGTGATTCCTTACTTCTGCTACAAGTTCCACTAGCTATAAGCCTTCAAACTTTTAAAATAGTCCTACCTATGAGGTTGGCCCAGGATCGAGCAGTGTTTTGTTCTGCTGTGCATAAGGTCGCTATGGGTTGCTATCGACTCAATGGCACCTAACAACAACAACATCAACAGCATGTGGCTCAGAGTTTTAGAGCTCTGCCCTGAACCTGCTTTGCCGGGTATTCTGTGGTATTGTTGATGATGAACTTCACTATACCAGTACCCTATCCGCCATGAAACCCTGCCCTCTTCAAATGCATAGATTCTTATATGGTCTTCCTTATTCATAATCCAACTTTTACATGCAAATGAGGCAACTGAAAATACTATGGCATGGGTCAGCTGCACCTTAGTTTGAGGACTGCATTTTTGCTCCTGAACACTTTAAAGACATATTTCACAGGTGATATGACTATTGTAAATCCTTTTGATTTCATGACTATTGCTTCCATGAGCATTTTGTGGGTCCAAGAAAAATGTAGCATTTGACAACTTTAAATTTTTCTCCATTTATTATGATATTATTTATTGGTCCAGGTGTGAGGATTTTATATTTATTTTTTTACATTGAAGTTCAATCCATACTGAAGGCTGTTGTCTGTGGTCTTCATCATTATTTCAAGTCCTCTACTTTCCCAGCTGGATTCAGAAGAGGCCGTGGAATGAGAGATATCATTGCTGATGTCCGATGGATCTTAGCTGAAAG
>NW_006408520.1:23018268-23053669 GCF_000296735.1 Chrysochloris asiatica | reverse complement strand
GACATTGTTTCGTTCTGCTGTGCATGGGGTCGCTATGAGTCGGTTCCGACTCTATGGCACCTGACAACAACAACTTTCCCAGCAATCCTTGCACCTTGCTAAGGATTCTTCCACCTATCCTGGTGTCACATTCTTCTTCATATAATTCAGCTTCTTGAATCATTCACTAATTATACAGATTGACTAAGTATGATGTAAGGTTATAACCTTGACATACTCCTTTCCTGATCTGAAACCATTTGGCATTCCCTTGTTCTGTTTGAACAGCTGTCTCTTGGGCTATGTCCAGGTTCTTCATGAGCACAATTAAGTTTTATGGAATTCCCATTCTTCACAATGTTATCCATAGTTTGTGCTGATCTACATAGGCAAATGTTTTTGCATAGTCAGACAAGCACTTGCATAGTCAGTAAAGTAAATATCTTTCTGATATTTTCTGCTTTCACCCAAAATTCAAGTGACATAAGCAAGATATCCCTTGTTCCATACACTCTTCTGACTCTGGCTTGAATTTCTAGCAGTTCCTTCTCAATGTATTGTGGCAATTGTTTTTTAATTATCTTCAGCAAAATTTTACTTGCATGTGATATTAATGATATTATCCAGTGATTTCCATATTGTGTTTGGTCACCTGTCTTTGGAATGGACACAAATATAGATCCCTTCCAATAAGCTGGCCAGGTAGTTGTATTCCAAATTTCTTGGCATAAACTAGTGGCCATCTCCAGTGCCGCATCAGTTAGATGAAACATTTCTATTTATAGCTCATCAACTCCTGGAGCATTGTTTTTCTCCAATGCCTTCAGTGCAGCTTAACTTCCTTCAGTACCATCAGTTCTTGATGGTATTGGTTAAACATCAACCATTTCTTTTTGGTACAGTGACTCTGCATTCCTTCCATTTTCTTTTGTGACCCTATGCACAACAGAATGAAATACTGCCTGGCCCTGTGTCATTCTCACTATCATTGTTATGCTTGACCCCATTGTTGCTACTACTGTAGCAAGCCATCTCATTGGGGGGTCTTCCTCTGCTCAGTAAAGTGGATTTTTTGCTGATCCTCCACTTTACCAAGCATGATGTCCTTCTCCAAGGGGCCAGTCCCTCCTGCCATATATCTAAAATGCAAGAAAAACATCATTCAATGTTTTTTCCCGTAGAATCTTTCAGTATTGCAACCCAATTTTGAATTTTATTCATCAGTTCATTCAGCTTGAGAAATGTTAAGCATGTTTCTTCCTTTTTGGTTTTCTAATTCCAGGTCTTTCTATGTTTCATTTTAATACTTTAGTCTTCTTCCCAAGCTGCCCTTTGAAATTTTCTTTTCAGTTTTTACTTCATCATTTCTTCCAGTTGCTTTAGCTTCTCTGCATACAAGAGAAAGTTTCAGTCTCTTCTGACATCCTATTTGGTCTTTTCTTTCTTTTCTGTATTTTTAATGACCTTTTACTTTCTTCAGGTATGATGTTCTTGATGCCCTTCCATAATTCTTCTGGTAATTAGTATTTAATGCATCAAATATATTTTTAAGATGGTCTCTAATTTGAGGTGGGAAATACTCAAGATTATATTTTGACTCTGGAGGACTTTTGGAAATTTTCTTCAGCTTCAACCTGAATTTGCCTATAAACAATTCATGGTCTGTTCCACAATTAGCCCCTGGCTGTGTTTTGGCTGATGATATTAAGTTTCTCATCATCTCTTTCCACAGATGTGGTCAGTTTGATTCCTGTGTACTTAATCTGGTGAAGCCCACATGTACATTCACAATTTAAATTATTTAAAAGGGCATTATCAATGAATAAGTCATCAGTCTTGCAAAATTTTGTCATGTGATCTCCAGGATCTTTTCTATCTCTAAGGTCATGTTTTCCAACTACTGATTCTTCCTATTTTTTTTTCCAACTTTCACATTCCAGTCACCAGTAATTATCAATGCATCTTGATTTCTTGCTTGATCAATTTCAGAATGAAAAAGTTGATGGAATTCTTCAAGTTTTTCCATCATTGGCTTTAGTTGTTGGTACATAAATTTGAATAACAGTGTATTAACTTGGCTTCTTATAGGCATATATTTTCCTATCACAGTCAGCATTGCATTCCAAGACAGGTAGTGAGATGCTCTTTTTGACACTGAATGTAATGCCATTCCTCTTCAGTTTGTTGTTTCCAGCATAGTATACCATGATTGTCTAATTCAAAATGGCCAATATCAGTCCATTTCAGCTCACTAATGCCTAGAATATCAATCTCTATGTGATCCATTTCATTTTTGACAACTTGCAATTTTCCAAGACTCATACTTTATATATTTCACATTCTGATTATTAATGGATACTTACAGCTGTTTCTTCTCATTTTGAATTTACTCCCTCAGCAAATGAAGGTCCTGAAAACTTTACTCCATCCAAATCATTAAAGTCAACTCTACTTTTAAGAGACTCTTCCCCCAGTTGTATTTTGATTGCCTTCTAATCTGAGGGACTCATCTTCTGGCACAGTATCAGACAATGTTCCACTGCTACTCATAAGGTTTTCGATGGCTAAGCCTTCAAAAGTGGTCTGCTTCTCCTTTTTCCTAGTTTGTCTTAGTCTGGAGACTGTGCTGAAACCTGACCACCATTGGTGACCCTGCTGTTATTTAAAATACCAGTGGCATAGCTTCCAGTATCACAGCAACATGCAAGCCACCACAGTATGACAAACTAACATACGAGCCAAATGACAGATGGATCTGTAAGGTGAACAATAATATCAGGTAAGTACACACTCCTTAGAACAAACATCCACATGACATGAAGAAGGCAGTATTTGCCCAGAGTTAAAACTCAGAAGGCAGGAAGGGATAGAAAAGAAGGACAGGTGGAAATGATAAACACAGCAAAGAATTGGGAAGAGTGTTATTACACTGTGGGAACTGCAATCAATGTCACAAAATAAATGTGTATGAATTATGGAATGGAAAACCAATTTACTCTGTAAAATTTCATACAAATCATATAAAAACTTAAAAAAAGAGGCAGTCGTTTGAATAGAACAAGGGGCTACTTCATGATGAAAATCAGGAAAGGTATGTGTCAGGATTCATCTTACTTACTTAATCTGTATGCTGAACAAATAATCTGAGAAACTGTATTGTATGAAAAAGTATGAGAATTACAGGAGAACTCATTAACAACCTGTGTGTCCCATGCAGATGACACTTTTTTTTTTTTTGCCAAACCACATATTCTTATTTGCCGAAAATGAAGAGGATTTGGAGCCCTTAAAATCAAAGACTTCAATGTAGATTATACCTTTAAAAACAAAAGAAAACAAAAAAACCCTCACAACTGTATCAGTAAGCAGCACAAGGATAAATAGAGAAAAGATTGAAGTTACCAAGGATTTCATTTTACTTGGATCAACAAGCAATTCCCAGGGAAGCAGTAGCCTAGAAACCAAACAATGCATTGCATTGGGCAAATAAATCTGCTGCAAAAGACTTCTTTAAAGTGTTAAATAACAAAGATGTCACTTTGAGAATGAAAATGTACCTGAACCAAGCTATAGTATTTTCAATGGTCTTATGTGAGTGTGAAAGCTGGACAATGAATAAGGAAGCCTGAACTAGAATGATGCATTTGGATAACACCCATTTGACCTAGCTTCAATGGCTAGATGATCAGAACTCAACTAGAGGAAGAAAGAAGGGGGGTGGGGGGTAGTAATCTGCTACCATTTGATGAACTTGACCTATACTTATGGTTGTAGTAGCTCAAAAGAGGGAATGAATCTTTACAGCGAGGCTCATTCCCATCCCCTTGATACACAGGATTGATAGGGATGGGCAACTTAGACACTGGCTACCCAAAATGAAAGGACTACAAAGACACAAAGTGACTGGCTTACAAGCTTTCAAGAGAAAGCCTAGTTTCAGAGGGTATGGGGGAATGTAGAATATCCATTGAGTGCTTTCCAATCTGCCTGGACAGGGCTGGTGAAAGGCGATGGTGATAAGATTCTTGTGGTTCAAAAGTGAATGACTGCTATCAGGACTGATTGTGAGTGTTGCAAATGTAACAGTAGGCATTTTTGTAACAAAAGGAGGGGAGTGGTTGATCTTGCAGTCCAGGAGTGGAGGATCCTGGGACCATCAAGGGAGAAGAGACCCTATCCAGAGAAGGAGTGACACCAGAGATGGAGGCAGAGGTGATGACATGGAGAGATGAAGCAGCTGGGGAATTTAGACTCAGGGAGGGAGAGGGGCTGTGTGCTGATGGCCGAGGGGTGGGCATGTGGGATGTGCCCTTTGGTTGCTTAAATGATTGTACATTCCTGAATGCTTCAGCGTATATCCAACAAAGCATAACAAAACAAAACAGAGGTAATGGAAGCAAATGCTGTTGAATCATGATGCATGGAGGGGATTGTAATCATTGCAACGAAATGAAATATGATAGAATGAATACAAAGCTGACATTCTCCCATATAAACTATCACCCAATTCACAATGAAATTTTTTTTTTAATGATGCATTTGAATTGTGATGTTGGCAAGAATGTTAAATATATCATAGAATACCAAAAAAAAAAAAAAGAGAGAGAGAGAGAAGAAGAAGAAGAAATCCGTCTTGGAAATACAGCCACAATGCTTCTTAGAAGTGGGATTAGGAGGGACCAGTCCCTGGAGAAGGACAGAATGCTTGGTAAAATAGAGGGTCACTGACAGAAAACCCTCAATGAGAGCAACTGACACATTGGCTACAATAATGGGCTCAACTATAGCAAAGACACTGGGGATAGTAGAGGCTCAGACAGTGCTTCCTTCTGTTGTGCACAGGATTATTATGAGTCACAACCAACTAGACAGCACTGAACAACAACATACCAAAATAAAACCAAACCCACTGCCAGAGATTTGATACCAACTCATAGCACATTTGCTTTCCAAGGCTATAAATTTTTACAGAAACAGACTGTCTCCTCTTTCTTCTGAAGAGCTCAGAGCCAGCCTTTTGGTTAGCAGCCCAACACTTAGCTCACTGCACCATCAGGGCTACACTAGCAACAATATGATGGTAGTTATGTGCTGTCAAGGTAGTTCCGACTCATAGCAACCCTGTACAGGATTTCTGAGGCTGCAAATCTTTACCAGAGCAGAAAGCCTCATATTTCTCCTGTGGAACGGCGGGTAGTTTGAAACTGCTGACCTTCAGGTTCGCAGCCCTACTCATAATCACAAGCCTACCAGAGCTCTCTAACAACAGCATGTTGTTGTTGTTGTTAAGTGCCATCAAGTCCATTCTGACCCATAGTGATCCTGTATAGGGTTTCTGAGAGGCAGCTGGTGAGCTTGAAACACCAACTTTGTGAATCAAACAGACTTTGCTTTCCAGTGCATTAACCCGCAGCGCCACACCGGGGCATTTATTAATTCAATGTTTGAGGAATGAAGTTTACTAATTTCAATAGTTGAGCCCTAGTACTCAGAAACAAACCTTACCAGAACATACTTGCACCCTCTCTCTTAGGGTCTTCAATAATGTTCCTGGCATCCCCAATAATAACCATGTCATTCTAAGATCCTCTTACTAAATCATTTCATTAGCCATATAATTAGTCTATGCTATGGATAAAAATAGAAGACTATAAAAACAAAAATAGACTATATGTGATACTGCCCATAGAAAATCAAATAAGTAAATATTCATAAAATGAATGCTTAGATAGTACTTAACAACAACAACATCATCTCTAAGGCCTTATGAAAAATTAATATATGCTGTGTCATCTGCAGTTATAGATGCTTCTATGCACATTTTCTCTGTACTATTGTTAGTGGCAATAATATCATATTCCTAACTCACCAAAAGCTAAAACTCTCAGAAATGGTACCTATATAAACAACTAATGAAACAAACTCCATTTTCCTCTCTGCATTACTCAAATTGAAAAAAAAAAAAAAAACAAACTGAGTTATCAATTCTTCTGTCAGACATACAGGTCTAGGCTTGTAGACTATGATTTCTGCTAACTGGCCACAGCCTAGTATTTTCACACCTTTTTTGTACTAAATGGTTAGAACTGATCACTCCACCAGAAGCTGTCACTGAAACACCTTCATTTAAAAATCTTTATAATATGTACAGCAATAGAATTTGATTTTAAAATACTATTCTATTTTTTTACATTTCAGTAAACTCTTGCAAATGTCACCTATTTGTTCTTTGTACAATTAAGTACACATAAATGCCTAGGGAGGGGGAATTAACCAATTTGTCACATATAGTTAGTACATTTCTAGTCTGGACAACTCTTTAGATAATAACCTGAATATTTTGTAGTGCTTTAGATTGCTCTTCTAACTTGGTATAAAAGCTGTTTGCTGAAGAAAACTAAGGGTGGGGGTAGGTGGTGGAGAGGGAGTAAAGCACCAAGCTTTGCTAATAAATAGTTCTCAGAAATATCAGCTCCCAATTTACTACTTGTACACAATGGGCCAGTTGGAACTTGTATGGTGATCCAATTTGCCACAGCTCTTGTTTTTAGTCTTTGTGGAGATGCTGTGTGAGCACAGTGGGGGCCGCTCCTGCGCATCCCCTGAGTCAATCAGTGGGCTTTTGTTTCCTGCTGGTCAAAAATATCAGGTGGCTTCAAGAGTCTAATTATCAATGAAAAATTAAATTCAATACAGAAATGTGACCACAAGTACCTCTCTCCTCACCTTTTCTGTGCCCTCCTCACCTTAGGCATGGGTTGGAGTATCAAGTTATTCCTTAGAATTCCAAAGACAGACAGAGCAAGAAAAAGGCTCAGACCTGGGGAAACAGCTGAAGAATAATTGATTTTTATTTACTCAGATTTCTACCTTTATTTGGTGGAGGACTGTTCTAATTACTATGGACAGTCTCTAAACCAGCAAACGATAAGTGGTTTCCTATAAAAGTTATTAGGCCAAGATTATTTCAACATTGCTTCATAAAACTGACTGGGCATTGTTTCTAGCATATATACATACAAGCGGCTGGTGAGCTTGAACTGCCAACCTTACGGTTCAAACTGACCTTGCGGTCCGGTGCAGCATTAACCCACAGTGACACACCAGGACCCTCTCTCTCTCTCTCTCTCTCTCTCTCTATATATATATATATATATATATTTGTTGTTAACTGCTGTTGAGTCAGTTCTGACTTACAGCAACCCTCCTGTATATATATACAGTCACTGTAAGGCAGAACTTATGCAACAGCACTTAACTTAACAACATATATATATGTATGTGTGTGTATATATATATACATATATATACATATGTACATATATACATATATATATTGTGTGTGTGTCTATATATTTTATTTCCAGATAGTTCTGGAAGCATGAAATTGAAAATGCTTCTGTCACTTAATGCAGGCTTTCAAACTTCAAGGTAGACACAGCCTCCAAAGTCACAGAATAGAATTTGAACACATCAAAACCAGGTATGGTACAGCTTTAGATCTTCATGTGTTTTCCCTTCTAACCCTCTTAGATTTTTTAAAAAAGGAATTATTGTATTGATAACTTATCAGTTAAGCTTATAGTGTGGGAAAATCCTACCATCTAAAAATATCCAGCCTCATCAACTCTCCTCCAAAAAAGTAAAATATTAAAGCTAAAGCCAAGCACAATAAGGTTTTTCTTGGTACTCAAACACCCCAAATATTTATTTCAAAGAAAAAAAATATTCACAACTGAACCAATAGTCGACATCATGAAAATATTGAATGGAGAAAATACTGAAGTTGTCAGGGATTTCATTTTACTTAGATACACAATCAACACCAATGGAATCAGCAATCAAGATATCAAATGATGTGCTATATTGAGGAAATATGCTGCAAAAACCCTCTTTAAAGTGTTCAGGGGCAAAGATGTCACTTTGAGGACTAAGGTATACTTAATCAGTCCATGGTATTTTCAATTGCCTTGTATGCATGTGATGGATAATGAATAAGGAAAACCAAAGAAGAATTGGTACATTACATATTATGAAGAACCATGGTATTGGTGAAGAATATTGAAAGCACCTTGAACTGCCAGAAGAATGAACAAATAAATCTGTCTTGGAAGAAGTACAGTCAGAAGAATAGTGAGACTTCATCTCTAATACTTTGGGCATGTTATTAGGAGGATCAATCCCTATCAAAAGACATTAAGCTTGATAAAGTTGTTGTGAAGTGCCATCAAGTCAGTTCCTCTTCTAGCAACTCCGTATAGGGTTTCTGAGGAACGGCTGGTAGACGTGAACTGTGAACTTCACAGTTAACAGTACAGTACTTCTCCCTACAGCACCACACCATAAATAAAGAAGACCCTCAGCGAGATGGTTTGACACAGTGATGCAACAATGAACTTAAACATAGCAACAATCCTGAGGATGTGACAGGACCGGGCAGTGTCCTATTCATGGGGGTCCCTACAAGTTGGAATTGACTCAACAGCACCTAACAACACCAATGAGTCATGAGGGTGTTACTGCAATTCTATTTTGCCGAGAGTGCCTTTGAGAAGTTATGATATATTTTGGTTGCTGAATCTTCGTGATCTCCATTTCATAATTGACTTTCTACAAAGTTTGGAGCACTGGTGGATTTCTAGCCCAATTTGTTATCTTTTATAGTTTTGAACTCATAGAGAAAAGCATACTGTCTGATCAAAAACTCACCAGAGATCAATAATCCAAGACTGATATCAACTCTTGATAATTTCTTATATGGAAGAACACGTCATACTTCAGCGGTATGTATGAAATGAATCAACCATAAAACTTTTGTTGTATTTCTTGGATTGCTATTGTTAGGTGAACCATATTAGGTGAATGCCCATGGCTTGGGTCAAGTGAACCTTAGTCCTCAAAGTGACAGGGTCGCTATGAGTAGGAACCAACTCAACAGTACTTAACAACAAACAATAAAGATTAAGATTATTCTTTTAATATGCTTTAAACCTATAACAAAGGAACTCTGGTAGCATAGTGGTTACAAATTGAGCTGTGAACCAAAAGGTCAGCAGTTCAAAACTACCAGCTGTTCCACAGGAGAAAAGATGAGGCTTTTTGCTCCCGTAAAGATTTCAGCCTCAGAAACCCTGTATAGGGTCGCTATGAGTCGGAACTGACTCCACAGCACTTAACAACAACAAATCTATAACAACCGCACACATATCAAAGACTATGTTCCTATTTTGATACATGTTTGTTAAAATGGACTTAATTAAATATGGGCACAACTAACCTTTTTCTCATGTCATTCATTCCCTTAGAATTTACTGAATAAAATTAACTTTACCATTAAAATGTAGATGACTACACAAAATACCATTATTTTCCTTTCAATACATTCTAATATTATCTACCTTTTTAAAGAAAAAAGGTGTAATTTTATCTAAAATTAATAATTAGTAATATTACATATATGTGTATAATAAATAATAATACAGGGCACATTTTACACAAAATTAAACAATATAAAAGAGGATCTTTTTACCTGAGATATAAGATGTCAGTAAACATATTATAAAAATACATTTCAAGTTTTCTGGTCTTAACACATAACTAGAACCTTATTAGAAAAAAAAAAAGGGGGGGAGTACATGCTATTTAAAGTTGCATCATCATTTTATATTATGAAGTATTTCAGGACTTAATGGACAATGCATTAGAAAGAAAACAGACAAATTACAGAATAATTTAACGTTGCAAAGAAACAGAGCAACTTGCAGGACATTAAACACTCTATTTTGACATGGAATGCCTGGAGCAAAAGCAATTAAAGCTGCAAAATATTGCTGGCTGACATGATGTGTATGTAAATTTGTCATTCATTGGCAAAGGTTTATACCAATCACTGGAAATGTTCACAGTAAAACAATCCATGTAGCATAAAAATGCTTTAAGTGAAATCCTCCAAAAGAATAGTTATGTATATCATCATTTAGACATAAGATCATTATCCATTGTAAATTTTTGGTTTAATAAAAAAGCCCTTGTGGAAATGACCTTAAGATCGAGGATTAGTTCTTGACACATTACATGTATTCGTGTTCATTTCTTAAAGAGAAAATTTCATTTTCTCCCTTAGAAGAAAAGACAAGCTAAAAATTAACATTGTTATTTAGTTATGTTTTTCCCTAGCTCTTTAAAAGTACACTTACCTTTGAGTGTTGTATCTAACCCTACCCAATAAAAGAAGGGTCTAAAAGGGCCATACTGAATTCTAGCCAGTGACCTAATTTAGCCAAGCTTAGAAATAGTGGTATTCTCCCACAGCAGGTTGGGGGGGGGGGGGGGGGAACAAAACACAACAGTAATCCCCCAAATGTACTGTTGCTAAGGCAGAGAAGGAGATGCCTGCTGAGACTGAAAGTCATAAAATATTTGGGTAGTTAAGAAAATGTAGGTTCACCATCCAGTGCCAAAGCCTGAAAACTCTCCTTGCCAGGACTCCCTGGTCATTTGGCATTGCATAGAAATTCTGGATGAAACCCTAGCAAAAGCTACAAGGAAAAAAGATGCATTTAAATATTCATCTATAAATGTTCTTCAATTATCCTTTCAAAGTATGATAAGATGAGCCAACAATAAACTGAGAGCCAAGAGAGTTATTTTAATAAATACAAAAATAAAATTTAGAAGATGTTATAATAAATAGTCAGAATAGCTGGTGAATATCAACTCTTACATCTCCAAGAAATTTCACCTATGAATTTAAATTAAACTTTCCAAAGCCTATGAATGGGAGAACATATTTTTATTTTTAAAAAGAGGGGATACTTGGACATTTAAATGAATATATGTATTTGTCTTGTATGTGTACATCAAATATTTTTGCCTTGTTGATGTATAACATATAAAATGTAAATAGGGGGCACAGGGAGGAAGTAGGATAATAGTTGTTGCAGGTAGTGGACTATAATCATTGAGATGAAACAAAGCGTATAATTTATTGGAGGAAAAAAAGAGATGAGCACACAAATCCACTGTATAAAATTCACTGCTCCAATTCCAAGGCACTACATTCAATCTTTATTTACCAATATATTTTTTAAATAGTAGATTAATATCTAGTCTTATATTTTGAAGAAAATCGTCATGTCTCAGTTTCCATTTGATAAGTAAAATGCTGTATATGGGATCTGTCAAACATTTAATTATATATAAGTACTGTGATGATGATCCAAACCAAACATCCTTAAATATTATGTCTAAATTACCTGAATCACATAGATAGATAGATAGAGAGAGAGAGAGAGAGAGAGAGAGAGAGAGAGAGAGAGAGAGAGTAGATAGACAGATAGCAAGACAGCTAAATACTAATAAATAAAATGTTCTTTTCTGGAGTTTAATCATCCTTTAGGCCCCTTGTAAAAGCTACAGAATAAGAATATGAGAGACCAATAAACATTTACTGAGCTTCTCTGACAGTCATTGGGGAAAGTTTTTAGACTTCTCTCATTGTTGTTAAGTGCTACCAAGTCAGTTCCAACTCATAGTGACCCTGTTTCTAAGGCTCCAAATCTTTGCAAGAGCAGAAAATTGTATCTCTCTCCCACAGAGCAGCTGGTTTACTTGAACCACCAACATTGTGGTTCAGTCTAGTGCTTATCCTACAATCCTCAAAAGGCCTCACAAAAAATCCTGTTGCCCTTGAATTGATTCTAACTCATAGCAACCTGTTGTTGTTGTTGCTGTTGTTGTTGTTCTATGCCGTGGAGTCGGTTCCGACTCATAGTGACCCTGTACAGGGTTTCCAAGTCTGTAAATCTTTACAGGAGCAGAAAGCCTCATCTTTCTCCCGTGGAACAGCTGGTAGTTTCGAACTGCTGACCTTGTGGTTCACAGCCCAATTTGTAACCACTATGCTACCAGAGAACTGCCCCATAGGGTTTCCAAGGATGGAATCTTTACAGAAACAGACTACCACATCTGTCTCCTGCAGAAAAGCTGGTGGACTGGAACCAGAGCACTTTCAGTTGGCATCCAAGCTCTTAACCACTAAGCAACAATGGCTCTTAAAAAGGGACAGGTAATCAAATACCGGTCATGGCAGAATAGCACAAATACTAAACACAAGTATAAGGAATAAAGAGTGGAAAAAGTGGGAATGGTGGAGGTGGTGGTTGTGTGCCATGAAGTCAGTTCCAGTTCACAGCGATGCTATATAGGGTTTCTGAGGCTGTAAATCTTTACCAGAGCAGAAAGCCTCATCTTTTTCCCATGGAGCAGCTGGTAGATTAGCAGCCTAACATGTAATCCACTGTGCCACCAGGACTCCTTAGGAATGGGAGAGAGGGAGAAAATTAAACAGAGAAAAGACGCTGGTACGCAGAATGGAAAGTGACAGAATGATTCCAAACACTGGCTCAATGGTCACTTTGTGAATTTAAGCAATGATCTATCTAATGAAGCTCTCCTCCTGTCCCAGTTACCAAATTCATAATGATTTTAGATGAAATATCTAGGATATACATGCAAATAAGTGTTTTAGGGTCTGCTTCATCACTACAGTTATGATCACTTAGAAAAGGGGCAGTCTTAACATCTATATGCCAGCAAAACAATTTGTAAGTTTAAAAGACAATCACTCCCCACCCCCTTCACACAAAGAGTGGAAAGGGATGGGCAACTTGAACATTGGCTACCCAAAATGGGGGGAGGGATGCAAAGGTAAGAAGTGACTGGCTTACAAGCTTTCAAGAGGGAACTTAGATCCACAGGGCGGGGAGGATAGTGGAGTCTCCAGTGAATAGTACCCAACCTGTCTAGGAAGGGCTGATGAAAAGAAATGCAGATGGGTCTCATGTGATGCAATGATGAAAATTGTTACCAGGAATGATTGTGAGGACTGGAAATATGAAAGCAGATATTTTATAGCAAGGAGGGGAGTGACTAACCTTTCAGTCTAGAAGCAGCGGGCCCTGGGACCATCAACAGAAAAGAGCCGAGAGTGGGACCCCACCCAGAGAAGCAGTGAGGCCTGAGATGGCGACAGAGAGGATGACATGAAGAGATGGAGTGCCTGGGGAGTTCAGACCCAGAGAGGGAAAGGGGCTTAGTGTTGAGGACCGTGGGGTGGTGGGGGACATGCAAGGTAAACCCTTTCATTGGGGGATGATGCATGGACGGGATGGTAACTAAGGCAATGAAATGATGTAGAATAGAATGAATGTAAAACTAATGTTCCCCCACGTAAACTATTGCTCAATACATAATAAAACATTAAAAAAAAAAAAAAAAAAGACGATCACACATTTTCAAAAACAGTAAATGTGAGTAAATCATGGCATTTCTATTTTGTTGTTGTTGTTAAATTAGTGTGAATATATTTCAGAGCCCTAAGAACTAAAATAATTCCAGAATTACTTCTACCTTTAAACAATAATAACCATTTAGTGAGTTTTGTTGTTTTGGATTTCTTTTTTTGCTTTGTTTTGTTTTTAATCTGGAAGCTTAAAAATATTCTAATGCCCTTTCTCCTAAACCTCAATACAGAAGGATGAAGTTAAAGTATGATAGATATGCTTTGATATAAACATGCTGTATTCTATGAAGTACAATATTAATCCCATTTGTCCCATAAAAAGTATGATCCACTTGAGCCTTGCTCTCTTGTGAATTATGAATCATTTTACTCTGGGGATAGCTATTGTGTCTGTAAGATTCCTGCTTTGTTCAGTTTTCTCCTCAAATACCTTATATCTGAGGTATCTAGGAAATCTGAAGTTCACATATGAAATATCTTCATAAATCCTTTCAACACACTTTCCATATTTCCCATAGTAGGCCAGAAAACCACCAAATATACTGATACTAATTCTATTTTATCCATTAGAATGAAAGGATACTTTTATTACAGTTTTATCCTTCTCCATTTAGTGAGTAGCTAAAATATCCAATTAATCGAGTTTAACCATTAATTTATTTTCAAAATAATGAAAATGTATTGTCTTTATATTTTATTCCCTTGTGTGTGTGTTTGAGATGGAATTCATTATAACTTACTTTAGCTGTTCTGTTTTCCAATTCTTCATATTTTCGCATACTTCCCAACAAAATAACAATGCATAAATAATGCTTGACAAGGTTTTTCAGATTTTTGCGGGGGTTATGCTTTTATTCTTCAAGCATCTTCAAATATACTGGTGTGGTAAAATACAAAGAGAATCTGAACACGAACATTCTTACATGAAAAAGCATCAGTTTTCTCTCTCCTCTTGCCACACACATTGCAAATTCCAGCTAACAGTGAATTAAGCAATACAGAATAGTAATTTTGAACCCAAACATCATGCCAAATACTCCTCATGAAAAATAGTTGCTAAACGTAGCTTCATTTTGAAAGGCACTGTTTTCATTAACAGTGTCTTCCAACAGCCGTTTCAATGGTACTACTATTAACCATGAAATTTAGCTGCTCTGTTTATTCTTTGAATGATACCTACTAAATTGCCAACTCAGTTCATTTTTCCAGTTGTCATTACCCTATTAAAAATATTGTTAATAAGTTAAAGTTCTCCTTATTCCTTTCTTAGCTTGTATAGTTGCTTAAATTTAATTCCCAATACAATTTAGAATATAGGATTCAATGGAAAGTGGGCTCAGTCCTTAGCATCTGCCTTCACTCCTATCCCTGCTAAAGAGGCTCAATTTTAGAAAATAGTTGCAGTATTCCATGCATTTTTCTACTTGATGCACATTATCTACAACAAAAGTCTAATGTCATATAACTAGTTCAGAGCTATGAAAAAGGAATGTGTTTAGTTTAAAATAAGTCAGTAGCATAAATTGATTCAAGAATAATCTGAAGTCACTTAACTAGTACAGTTTTAGCAGGTTCCACTCTTATCATTGTTGTTGTTGTTAGGTGTCATCGAGTTGGTACTGACTCATAGCAACCTTATGCACAGCAGAATAAAAGACTGCCCAATCCTGGGCCAACCTCACTACTGTTGCCACGCTTGAGTCTATCCATGCTGCCACTTGGCCAATCCATCTCGTTGGAGGTCTTCCTCTTTCTCTGACCCTCCACCTTACCAAACATGATATCCTTCTCCAGTGACTGGTCCCTCCTGACAATATGTCTGAAGTATGAGAGACAAAGTTTGGCCATCTTGGCCTTGAAGGAGCACTCTGGCTGTACTTCTTCCAAAACGGATCTATTGGTTCTTTTGGCAGCCCATGGCACTTTCAATATTGTTTTGCAACACCATAACTCAAAAGCATTAATTCTTCTATTGTCTTCCTTATTCCTCACATCTGTAAAATGTTAGCCAAAAAACGAATGAAATCTTTTTTTTTTTTTTTTAATTTGCTACATCACCACCAAAACATTCATTGTATCCCTAGGATTCTCAAGTCAACGTTCTAGGTATTGAAATACAATGAAAGATGAGATATGGTTCCTCCCATCAATGAACAACATTGTCATTGTTGTTGTATACCATGGAGTCAATTCCCTGTCATAACAACCCCGTGTATGGTTTCTGATGAGTGACTGGTACGTTTGAACTGCTGACCTTGTGGTTAGCTGTCCAGTGCTTATCCTACAGAGGCACACCAGGACTCCAGGAAACCACGTAGCAACTTGTAAATGTCACTTAAAATATACATCAGTTTTTTAGTTGATGTTCAATTACTTAAACTTTATAGTAGGCACTGATCTAGATATTGTGAGGGGGATATATATTTAGTTTTTAAAGATAATGCTAGATGTCAATTCTCTAGTTATAACCACTAATATACATTGAGTATGCACACAATTTATGTTCTTTTTTCATAAACTTTTTACTGTGAATTGGGTGAAGGTTTGCAGAACAGATCATCAGATGTCTTCAACAATTCATGCACATTTTGTTTCATCTCATTAATTGCAGTCCCCTGAATACAACACCACTGTGCTGTGGGTTACTGCGCTGGACTGCAAGGTCAGCAGTTCAAGCTCATCAGTCGCTACTCGGAAACCCTATACAGGGCTGCTATGAGTCAGAACTGACTAGGTGGCACTTAACAACAACAACATCACCCACTTTTTCCCTGTGTTTCCTGTTTCCATTCTTCCTTCTCTCCTAATCTTTCTGAATTTTGTCCTTGGTAAATCCTGCCCTTTTGCTCTCCACTGGTTAATTATTGTTAGATGTGTATATCTCGCTAGTGTTACTGTTCCTCTTATAATCCTACCTACTATTTGACTGAAAATTGAGCCATGAGGGCGAGTTCAGTTCCAGACCTGAAGGGTGACTAAAGGCCATGGTCTTGGGCATTCCTCAGTCTCTAGCCAACCAGTAAGCCTGGTCTTCTTTATGATTTTGAGTATGTTCCAAGATTGGTATTCTTGTCAATCTTCCAGGATTTAGAAACCAGCACTTAGGAAAATGTTATGACACTTTCTTTGATAAGTAGACTGAGTGTATCATTTCATTGTCCCCTGACCAATCCACAAGGAATATTTCTCACCTAGCTAAAGAAAATGACCCATTAATTACTTTCAAACATAAAGACCAAGGTCTCTCATTCTAGAATGAGATGCAAAGGAAACCTCCAGGGTAAAGCTAACAGCTGAAAAATTAGTTGAAATAAATGTTTATGTGCATACTGTGCATTCATGATAAGCTGAAAGCTTTTCTTAATGAGGAAGTATTCAGAATTTTACAACACTGATGTTGAGTTGCAGGGTATTCCTAAAATGCTGTCAGAGTTAACTGTAACAGACATCACTCAGCCAATTTAAAAAAAATTGAAATTCATAAGATAGTGGATCAGATTCTCACCCATCGAATAGAAAGCAGATTCTCATACATACATTCAGGTTAATATAGCTATAACATTGCTTATCTTAGTAGAGTGCAAGACAATCACAGAATCTCATTCCAGAGAATGTCGATTAAGAAGGGTGAGAGATAACTAACTATAGGCAGTAGAATCCAAAAGTCAAGCTTTCTATGTTGTTGTTAATTCCGTGGAGTTCATTCCAACTCATAGCAATGCTGTATAGCATTTCCAAGGAGCGGCTAGTGAGTTTGGACCACCAACCTTGTGATTCAAAACAACCTGAGGTTGAGTGCTTATCCTAGGGTGCCACACAAGTCTTCTATAGATGTGGTCAGTGCTCTAGGTAAGCTCTAGGAAAATACATCTTTCCTAAAACTGACATTACAAACATAAAAGTTATGGAATCTCACAAATTCAAGTCTTTCATAAATCTGCTTTACACATAAAATTTCATACTACATTTATTGTTAGATTAATTTTGAGAGAGGAACTCCAATATACTGTTAGACCACAGTCACATTAAAAGTCTCCTAATTAAAGGAGCTCATGAGGAATCTGTACATGGATCAAGAGGCAGTTGTTCAAACAGAACATGGGAACACTGAATGGTTTAAAATTAAGAAAGATGTGCGACAGGGTTGTATTCTTTCACCATACTTATTCATTCAACCTGTATGCTGAGCAAATAATCCGAGAAGCTGGCTTATTTGAAGAAAAACGTGGCATCAGGATTGGAAGAAGACTCATTAACAAGCTGCAATATGCAGATGATACAACCTTGCTTGCTGAAAGTGAAGAGGATTTAAAATATTTACTGAAGAAGATCAAAGACCACAGCCTTCAGTATGGATTACATCTCAATGCCAAGAAAACAAAAATCCTCACCACTGGACCAATAAACAGCATTTTGATCAACAGAGAAAAGATTGAAGTTGTCAAGGACTTCATTCTTCTTGGATCAACTATCAACACTCATGGAAGCAGCAGTCAAGAAATCAAACAAAGTATTGCATTAGGCAAATCTGCTGCACAAGACCTTTTTAAAGTGTTGAAGAGAAAAGATGTCAGCTTGAAGACTAAGGTGTGCCTGACTTAATCCATGGTATTTTCAATAACCTCATATGCATGTGAAAGCTGGGCAGTAAATAAAGAAGACCGTAGAAGAATTTATGCATTTGAGTTAATGGTGTTAGAGGAGAATATTGAAAGTGCCATGGGCTGCCAAAAGAAACAATAGATCCATGTTGGAAGAAGTACAGCCAGAGTGCTCCTTGGAGGCCAGGATGGCCAAACTTCATCTCTCATACTTCAGACATATTGTCGGGAGGGACCAGATGCTAGAGAAGGATATCATGTTTGGTAAGGTAGAGGGTCAGAGAAAAAGAGGAAGACCCCCAACAAGATGGATTGGCCAAGTAGTAGCATCGATGGACTCAAGTGTGGCAACAGTAGTGAGACTGTCCCAGGATCGGGCAGTGTTTCTTTCTTCTGTGCATAAGGTCGCTATGAGTCGGTACCGACTCGACGGCACCTAACAACAACAATCAAAGGTAATATTTACCTATAAGAACAAATAAAAACAGATTATATGTATTATATTTCTAGATTTCATCTAAATAAATATAAGTGATTCTATCTTTTGAGAAATGAGGAATGACATAGGTCATAGAACTCTTTCTATAAAACAAGTTGAACCTAAAGAAAAGTGGGGGAAAGGGTAAAATAAATTTGGTGATGAGGGACAAGATTCAAACACTATTTTTAAAGATCACTTACTTGGTCTTAAGTGTGTTTCTAAAGACTGATCTATGGTGTTTTAAAGAACATCATTTGACTGTCAATAAATTCTAAACCAGAGAACAAGAATTTATATTATTAAGTACCATTGAGTCGATTCCAACCCATTTCAACCCTGTACAGGGTTTCCAAGGAACAGCTGGTGTGCTTGAACCACCGACCTTGCAGTTCAAACTGACTTTGCAGTGTGACGCATTAGCCCACAGCACCACACCAGGACTCCTTTATATTATATTAGAATCCAAATATTTAGCAATATGAAACATGCAAATTAAAAATAAATTTACTATTAAAATGTTAAACTTTTTAATTTAAGACGCTATGTTGAAAATTAACATCGAAAAAAATGGACTTTGATACAACTTTGTATATTGTCTAAACACTTATTATTCATATGAAGAGCATCAAAGGAATGCATTAAGATTATTAATTTTGTAAATTATATAAAACATTCTATAATGAATAAAATTTCTAATCTGCAAAACCAAATAGTTGTAAAATGCATATTTCTGGAGCAAGCAGAGTGACTATACGAGGCTGACTGTTGTTTGTTTTTGTTTTGTATTTAACATCAGAGCATCATTTCCTCTTCATTTCTGAAGTATATTACTTTCTCCTGTGTTGCTGTTGAGATGAAGAGACATTTACATTATGGATCTTAGCAGAATGAGAGATATATATTCTATATTCAAAAGAGCCATGATTTGATCCTGTATCTCAAAATGTGGTAGAGTGTGCCTTATAATGGGTTTTCATAGTGTTTTGTGCCCATAAAACATTTTAAGACACCATAGTGATTAAAAAAAAACCACCAAAAACCTATATTTCACTGTTACCCATGTGACTCCAAATATGGTTTTCAAATCAGAACTCCATACAGAAATCAGTCTTAAAACACTACAGCATTTTTAAACATTTAAAGGAGCTACAAAATTGTCTTGGACACTGAAATCTTCTATATGCATTAGGGCCTTGTACAGATATTTAAATAAGATAATAAAGGTAACTGAAAATATACAAATGAGTATAAATCTGTCTATACAGATAAGGAGAAGCTTCTGTTTGCATATGGATATTACTGAAGATTAGAGGGGAAAGTCAAAACTAAATCAATATTTAATATGTCAGCACCTGTCATATAGTTTTGTGAGTGTGCTTTACTACTATTGACTAGCAATAGTACTGCTACTCTAACCAACTTCATTAAAGAATAAAAGAAAAGTAATAAGTCATTTCACACTCTGTCTGACCATTATACAATAATAGCAAGATTTCATGCAAGGGTACAACATTATGCCCATCTGCAATCACAGTCTCTTTGCAAAAATCTCAATTCACACTTCACATGCAGCTAACCTTGTTACCATCCCTTCCTAAATCCATCAGTGTTGCAGCTGCACGTCTTCACAGCCCAACATCTTAAAATTCATCACTTTGGCACCTTAGCATCACTATAGGTCAAGATAAAGAATCCAACCAAGAATAATTAAAGGGCACCCAGATGTTTAGTTTACTTATCTCAACCCTTTCCTTTAACATATTTGAATTGCCTATGTGTACTATTTCTTTTCATATTTTTAAGATATATGCAATGTGATTGTTTTAAGGCTATGAAACCTGGAACAATACGTTTCAGACTTTTTTTTTACAAGTATAGTTCTTTGTAGTTGAAATTTGAACAAGAGGCGTGATAATGAGTAGGTTGAGGGAAAGAAAGGTGTTATCTCATTAAGGTAATTACTAAGACATCCCCACCATTATATCGGTTTGAAAATGTGGCAATTAAAGTGCCCTACATGGGCTCCTGGAGACAAGGGAACAAGACAGTTCTCTTGGAACTTCTATGTTACGGTTAATGTGTGTCATGTAAATGAAAGGGTAGAATATTGCTATTTAATTCTTTCCCTCAACCCCCCACCTCCACTATCAAATTTCTTTGTGGGTTATGGTTCTTCTCTCCACCCTCCCCATCCTTGTCCCTTTAACCTGAATTTAGTTCTCATGAAAGGTGCCAGATTGACAGACTAGAAACTAGTGTGTTCTATTTGTCCACAGAATAGTTACAGCACAGAAAACAGTTGGGTAAATTAAGTGGGCAATATGCTACCAACCTAAGTCAAAAAAGACCTAACCTTCTTCCCCACTCTTTAGTCAGGCAAGTCTCCGTCTCTGTTTTGTAGTTATTGTTGCTAAGTGCCATGGACTCAATTCTGACTAATAGCAACCCTGGAGCTGCTAAGGGAGTTGAACCACCAACCTTTCAGTTAGCAGTACAGTGCTTATCCTACAGCACCACACCAGAACTCTCAAATTCATACCTATAAGACATTGAAGTTGAAAGCACACAATAAAGTGGTATTTTTAGTTTCCTTCATCACAACTAATACAGGTTAACTCATCAAGTTCTCAATTCACTCAGTGTGAATTTTCGTTATTCATTAAATCCACTACCTCTGATCAGAAATTCCGTTTCCCTTTTGTCATTGAACTGGTCATCTTGATCCTTCATTGATTCCACTGCCCTAATCAAGATCAAAAATAAAGTGATACACCAAATAACATGTAAAAACCATTCTCAAATATCTTGCTTTCATTTTCATTGAAGCATTATTTATCTCAAATTGAGACGAGCAATGCAAATGTCCAGTAATGAAAGAATAGTTGAATTCATTATGACACATTTATCAAAGAGAATATTATGCATCAAATACTATATTTAGAGCTTTAAATGAGAAATATTTGTAGTATATAAAAGTTAAAATGATATTGTAGATATCATTGCACAAATATGCAAACATGTACAGCAAAATCTAGAAATTTTTTTTAAAAAACCTTGAGATAATAGACCAAATGTTAGCAGTGGTTTTTCTCTGAGTGAAAGAAAAATGGATCTTTTTTTTCCCTCTCTACTTAACAGCATTTTATAAATTTTCTATAAGTGTGCAATACTTTTGCAGTCTACAAAGTATCTTTAAAATTTTTACATAAAGTGTTTCTTCTGTAATTTGATTTTGCTACATACGTTTAACTCCATTAAAACTGTGTGTCAAGATTCATCTAAAAATGCAGTTACATTGTAGTTTCTCTTCCTTCCTTTTCGTGTTTGGGCCTGGACTCTACAACTACTCACGCTGGGAAAGCTTCTGCCACACAGAGCTGGAGCAGCAAGGACAGGGAACCTCCCAACTTTCAGGGGGAAAAAATGGCACTGAGCAAGTATATTGTTGGAGGACCTGACATTTAGAATGGGTATCAAACTAGACGACCTTTGAGAATCCTTTCAGCTGAGTTTGAACCAAAATCAGTTCTGCTTAAAATCTAATTGCTTCTTGATGTGGATGCTGGAAAAATATCCTTTTGCCAAATTTCGGGGCAGAACCAAGTTATAGTTACATTTCCCTAACAAACTAAGGAGCTCTGGTAGCTTCATGGTTATGAGTCGATTCGCATGAGAAAGACGAGGCTTTCTGCTCTCGTAAAGGTTTACAGCCTCGGAAACTCTACACAGGGCCGCTATGAGTCAGAACCGACTCCATGGCACAACAACAAACTAGATCATTCATGGGAAGACGAGAAAAACTGCAAAACATGATGCTCAATACAAGAGAGCCTTCATGAAATACCATTGGCATACTCAGTGCTGCGGTAAGGAAGCAGTGTTTTGAGTGGGATTTTAAATTTTTAATCTTGTTCCAAAATATTAACAGTAAAATCCAAAGCATTTACAAGATTGCTTCGTCTTTTCAGCATTGCCACCCTTCAATTAGTATGCTTGGCTCATCACCTTGAACCCCAGGCACATGAAATCACAAAGCAAAAATCAGGAGAATAGAAGCAGGCAAAACCTGATGACAAGACCTGGATCTATGCCTTAAAATTCTCCAGGCATGCGAGAGCTTTTCTCTTTTGAATTTGCTCACCACCAAGTCCCTGGCTATCATTTCTACCACCAGTTACTGAAATGAAAGCAGTCATTATTGCTTGCTTTACTAAATGATACAGAGAGATCTTAATATTTATATAAATTCGAATCGAATTTTATCGTAATAAATATTTTCGTGGGAAGACTTTGAGCATGTAAAAATAACTGTGCCTTCTGAAGGGGATAACTTGGCCACTAGACAGAAACATGGAGGTACGTATTGGATGTGTCATGTCATTCCTTAAGCACCAGCAGGGATAAAGGGATTTAATCTAAAATTAAACCATGAGCAGGTTAAAGGAAAGGTGTAAGGGAAAGTTTGGACATGGGCCGTGCAACTACTCACACGAGGATAGCTTCCGCCGCGTGTGCAACGCCAGATAAGCAAGAAGAGGAAACTTGCGTCCTCTGATTCCTATCGTGCGCTCTGATTGGGCATAGCTAAGGTGGGCGGGCTAAGGAATACCACGTGACACGGAGGGCGGGGCTATTTGATGCCTGGAAGAACTAACAGGCTCTTAACGTTTGGCTCCAAAGTAATTCTAGGGAATTTCTCAAAAGAATCCAAAATGTGGATTGCCAGTCATTTCTAAATTTCATTTCTAAAGCAATGCAGAAAGGCAGAAATGCAGACAGTCACTCTTTGTGACTTTCTGGAACAATCTATGAATGCACAGCAATGAAAGATTATGTAATTTTTATGCATTTATTCACATATGAGCATGTTTAAAGTAAAACCACATTGTTCACTCAAGGCCGATGAGGAAGTAGGTGTACCTTTTAAATCCTCTAAATTTAATGGAAACGATTCTGTAAGCTTCCATTAATAGAACAGTTTGTGGAAAATAGGGCAAATGAATAATAAAGTGATATTTTTAAGGGACTGAAGTTCTGATATATCCTATATCCATGGGAAACTCTGAATCTGGCCTGGAATCTCTTTGCCTGCAGTTCTGCAAATGCCCAGACTTGGGGAGATTGAGTTGGTGCAAGAGGAAGTTGGGTAAATTAGCTCCTTTCTTGGTCTTACCAGACATTCTTTACATCTTTCAGAAATAATGGCAAACCAACTTTCTCAAATAAGAGCTATTAAGAATCAAAAGATCATTAGAAAATCATTTCATAGCGATGCACTCAACAGGAAACCTGGTTAGTATGAAAGAGACCTATTGTGGTCTCTTCAGTTGGGGGACATTTACAAACTATACAAAGTTGCTTAGCATCCTTATGAAGTGAATGGCACCAATTTGCAAATCTGTTTCCTAACAATCCATTGGCTTAGAATGCAGGCTAACTTTCCACCAGAGGACAAATATTTTTGCAGCACTGGAGAGGGGAAACCATGCACTACCAAAGCCTAATTTCTTTCCCCTGATGAAGCACTTATAAATGCATACTGCTTTATAGAAAACCCTCCTTCCCATGTCGTGTGAATATTGACTACACCTGAATGATCATCTCTTCCTCCAGAACCCAGGCTTTAGAGGAAAACCAGCCTCAGCCTACAATCCTGGGTTTGTTGTTGCTGTTGTTAAGTACCGCGGAGTCAGTTCCGACTCATAGTGAGCCTGCACAGGGTTTCCAAGACTGCAAATCTCATTTTTCTCCCGCGGAACAACTGGAGAAAACCTCAACTTTTTCCCCGCGGAATAACTGGTAGTTTCGAACTGCAGACCTTGAGGTTAGCAGCCCGATTCGTAACCACTACGCTACCAGAGCTACTTACAAGTCTGGGTAGTCAGTCCAATCACCTCCTGAATTCAATTTAGCGTTTCCATCCTCTCAGCTATAATGGAGAAAAGGAAGTGGAAAGTCAGAGAAGTCAGAGGGGAATTAACAACAACTTTCAGAACTGAGGGGAGATCAGAGGAGGTTGTTACCCATATTTGCAACCATTAAGCCACGAGGCGCAATGCAGATTAGGAGTCCCTACTTCAGCGTAGTGGTTACGAATCGGGCTATGAACCTTAAGGCCAGCAGTTCGAAACTACAGCTGCTCCGCGGGAGAAAGATGAGGCGTTCTGCTCCCGTAAAGATTTACAGCCCTGGATACCCTATACAGGGTCGCTATGGGTCGGAACCGACTCGACGGCACTTAACAACAACAACTTGGTCCTGGTATGGCTCTATGGGTTAATGCGCCATTTGAACCGCAAGGTCGGCAGTTCAAGCTCAACAAGCTGCTCCTTGGAAACCCTATACAGGGTCTCTATGGGTCGGAATCGACGGCACTTAACAACAACAACAACTTGGTCAAAGATCAATTTTTTAATCTTTATATGGGAAGGCTCCTGTCTTGTAGGTCCAGCCCAAACATCCGTGAGAACGTTTGAATTCCTGTCCCGGATCTACAGTGCTCCTTTCCTGCCCATTCCCCCTGAAACACGTCTGTAACCTGATGTTCCTGGAACTTGTGACTGTCCTGAGAAGCTGATGAACTCGGAGACCCACCTGGGGCGCGCCCCGCAGGGGTCCCTCTGAGGGATCTTTAGGAATAGGCACAAGGACAGCCCAGTGAGGGTCTCCGCACTGAAGAATTACGTCATGTGGCTGGAGATGGAGGTTTCCATCACTCCCACAAAGTGACTATACCTTTATGGTATACCAGGTTCGGTCTCGCTCACCGGAAGGTCCTTCTCTTTCATTGGAGCTCCCGCGGGGCGACCCACTGTCTCATACTAGAGAGTTTGTTGGATCTCGCAAGTCCCAAACGGGGTGGGCGCAGCTATGGAAAACTGGGCCATGGCCACGGCTCAGACGGATCTGCAGGGGCGACAGCCACGGGAGTGCTTCTCCTGGGCCTCTGCCGGCCGAGTCCACGGCTCCACAAGAGCTCTCCAAAGAAGTAAAACGTGCCGTTTAGAGCTGTTCCACTGGCGACTTAAGCTGCAGAACTAAGGTTCTGCTCCTCCCCAGCCTGTTTCCACTAAGAGTTTATTAAATAGGGATTGTTCACAGGTGATCTGTCACTGAGCACTACACTTAGACCGAGATATTTTGGGTTTTAAATTACTTTATTAATCTGAGAGTCCTGGTGGTGCAGTGGTGACGTGCTTGACTGCTAACCTAAAGGTCGGCGGTTCGAACTCACCAGCAGGAGAAAGATGGAGCCGTCTCTTCTCTAAAGATTATATAGCCTTTGAAGCCCTGTGGGACAGTTCTAGTCTATCCGACTGGGTCGCTATGAACCGGAATCCATCAGATAGTAAGCGGTTTATTGATCTGAACGGAGATTTTGTTCTGTGGAATGTGACCCTGTTTGGATTTGGAGTTAATCAGGAAACGCCGCCCGGGAGACCGTTTTGCAATCACCTCCCAGACTTCGCCCTCCAGCGCCGCGGACCCTTTCCCAGCGCGCCCCCTGCAGTCGCCAGGGCCTCAACAGGAACCTGCCAGCCCTGGGCCACCTCCCTCCGCTGGGAGCTGTCTGTGGTCCTAAAAGAGAGAACCAGGGAGAGGGAGGCCTGGAAGTTAGAAAAGGAGAGACGGAGAGGAAAGAAACTGAGGGTGCGGTGGGTCCGCTCAGCAACACAGCCTGACACACATCCTCAGAGACCTTCAAAATTCAGCGAGGTAGGAGGAAAGGAAATCATTCCTGGGTCGTCTCATCACCCCAGACAACTGATCTGTTTTTCCGGTGCAATAGGACTGTCCCTTTCTCTGAAAGCACCTCTCAAACTCTCACACACACTCCTACCCAACCCTGAAAGTATATAAAAGGAAGAGGCACCTGGTTGGAAGTTTCAACTCCAGTGATAGGAAGGCTAAAGATGGTGGAGAAATAAGGATGGACAAAGGCCTAGTGGGAGGCTCAAGGAGATTAGGGATCTGTCCAGGGCCCATGGAAAAACTTTCTGATCAGTCTTCCAGTCATCCATCCACCTGTATCTATCTCTCCCTCCAAAAGCCAGAGTAAGAGGCTTCAGACCTCACCAAAGGTCTGAAGCCAGAGAGGAGACATCAATTTGCTCTGAGCCTCAGCCCTGCCTGACCCTGAATGTGCCCATCATCTCTTTCCAAGCTTGTTGATTTCAAACTGTGCCTGGTTTTTTAGAAAACTAAGCAGATCTCATCCAGTATATTTTTGTAACCACATGGCTTTAACAGGAACTAAAGTTTCCCTTGCCCTGGGGAGAGCATTTACAAATATTTTTAGAAAGTTAAAAATATAACAAAACAAACTACTCACAAGCCATTCATTTAAAGAAGGGAGGTGGAATTCAACAGACACATGGGGAAGGACTGCCTAGGAAGGAGTCAGATGGGAGGAAGGGAGGAGGAAAGGCTGGGTTTGAGGGTACATGGTTTTATTTGCAATGGAAAAAATCTGCTGTCTAATTTGCCATCATGTGAGCTTTCATTTTAAGGGGTGGAGCAAGAATAAATTGATACAGGGTGGTAAGGTATATCTGCTGGAAGCATGAAGTTGAGCAGCAATCATTACTTTGCAACTCATAGAAAATCTCTGACTTGAGTTAGCACAGCTGACTGCTAACCCTAGCGTTAACTTCCTCCTTCAAACTCGAATGGATTTGTGCTAGGTTTGCTGGGGTCCCTGAGCCGAACTTGGGGTCACCAAATCTCAGGAGACTTTGTGGCTTTTTAAAAATATATCTCTGAAACAAGTTTGTTTTCCTGTGTTTCTATAGAAAGTCAAGATTGATACTGAAAGTTCCTTGTTTGTCAGCCTCCAACTTAATCAAAGGAGCAATCCAAATGAAATCTCGCAGTGGAGTGCCCTTCAGACACCAGCTGAAGGTGGGAAAATGAAACGGAGTGCAGTTTCCAGGGAAAGCCATCCTCTGAGCCTCCATAACTAACTCCAGATCTCCAGGGAGCAAAGGCTTTGCCTGTTATTTTGTTCTGTGTTTCTTAAAAACCTCAGTTGCTCCCTTCACCTCTTATCCAACCCCTCAGCAGAGTTGGGCAGACCTGGAGGGACGCAAGGATCCCTTATGAGGGAAAGAAGTGGGTTTGCTTTTGGCTTGTAAGCAGGTTTGGAGGGGGGACATTTAAATATTGGGGCACTACTGAGGTGCTCTTCTTAGAGCGAAAAGCAGCAGGAACCCAACCCCAAGTTTCTTTCTTGGACACTGCCCCCAGCATCCAATTTGCAACCGGTAGGTAACAACAAGTCACCAAGGCAAATATGGAAGGGGATTAGTACTTAACTGCATCATTCAAGAGAGGGGCAGGATATGACTAAAGAAAAGTGATTTAAGGGAGGACCCTGGTAGATCCACAAGAGTTGCTTTCAGAAGTGGAGTAAGAGGTTAATCAGGAAATACTGTTCTCTGTACACATGATGCTTCCCCTATGCTGTCCACCTGGGGAGTCCAGGTGAAATAGTATTAAACAGGCTTCCCAAGAAGGGACTGGTAGCCTGCTGGCTGGGTGCAGTAGCCAAGGTGCTGTAGCCTTCTTTAGACTGGGGGATTTGATTTTTCCCAACAAAACCTGAGGTCACTCTTTATATGGAGCTTGGCTGTGTGAACTCTAGTGACCTCCCAGAACACCCTTGAGACAGAGCTGCCCAGCCCCAAGACCAATACAAACAGAAGGTCTAGTACTGCCCACTCCCACCTCCACACCCCACCCTCAAGCCTTGGAGAGGGCCTTTTTAGGCCCAGGTAAGTCATTTTTTAAAGGTTTCAATGAGACTGCAAAGCCCAACCTCTGCTAACGTGGAACAAGGAGAGGCTGCTGAGTGTTAGAGCAATGAGCATCCCCACAGGACACAGAAGCGCCCAGTTTCCAGCCAAGACCAGCTGTCTGAGGTTGTCCAGCCCAGCGGGCAAAAAATTAGATAGGCCAACCCAGACCCTTTTAGAATTAAACAAGAACAAGACGGGTTTTTTAAGCAAATTGATGAGCTGGAGAGAAATCTGCAATCCACTCCCTAATTAGTCAAGGCCTGATCAAGGTGCCCGCGGCAATTTCCTCTGGATTCCACCTCTTTCTTAGCCCTTCTTCCCACCCCCAACACACACTCCCACACCATTCCACTTTTTAAAAAAAGAAAATGTTTTTAACTCTACTAAGGTTCAAGCTTAAGGCGCTCTGGTAGCATAGTGGAGTCCGGATACTAATCTCAAGGTCAGCAGTTCGAAACTACCAGCTGTTCCACAGAAGAAAGATGAGGCGTTCTGCTCCCATAAAGATTTACAGCCTCGGAAACCCTGTACAGGGTCACTGTCAGTCAGAACCAACTCCACAGCACACCACCACCACCACTAAGATTCAAGCTTCACAAAAAAGTTGTTGGACAGGTCTGGATATTTTGCTTCTTCTACGCTTTTGTCATTGTACTAAGTCAGGAGTGGTGATAAGGACATGAAGATACCCAGAAAGAGAATCCAATTCTGGCAACTCAGGAAGTGTCCTTGGGGTATGAGATTAGTGGGGTAAAGCCCAAAAGGAAACTACTCTTCAGTTGTTCCCTATGGAGTCCTGAGCGATAAACCTAGTAGGGAGCTGACCTGGAAAGGTTGAACATTTACACACCCACACACGTCACACACGCTCCTTAAGCACCAGGAGACCTCCTCCACCTTCTAGGCAGGATCTCTTATTTTGTGGTCCCAGATATCCAGGGACGCAGAACATAGGGTTGACAAGTCTGTCTGCGCCAGAGTTTGCCGTTGCATTCCTGCTCCAAGTATCGCAGCACAGGAAACTTTAATAGACGCAACGGTTCCATAGGGCTGGGGGTGTATTTCCACTGGGGACCAAGAAGGAAAGGATCAAGGGCACAGTAAGGGTTTGTTTAGTAGGCTTTTCTGCGTCCCCCGGGGCACCCTAACTGTGCGCACTGCAGTCTTGCACTCTGTCCTGCCGCGCGCGGGTGCACAACTGCCACAGCTGCGAGGCCCCGAGGCCCACGGAGCGCTGTCCGATCGCCGCTCCACCCCTGCCTGCATCTGCGCCACCCAGACATCGGACCCTTGCGGGTCTCTGGAGAAGCACCAGGAAATGAGGGAGGTGCAAAGAGAGGCAAGCTGGGACGTAGGGGAAGTTCCCTGTCCACGTACCTAGTACCAATAGCCTATTAAGCCCTGACATTTTCCCACCTCAGCGACCTGTAACCATCCACTTAAAAAGAAAGGAACTAACACATATCAAATAACCGTTCAGCAGAAGCTTACGTGGAAAGTAGAGCTGTTTTTATACAAGTCAATCTCTACAGGTTTTATAAATTCCTAATATTCTAGTAGGGATTTTTCCCCCTCTTAAACCAAGTTACAAACCTCAATTATCACACATTCGGCTTTAGTAAAATCAGCTCCCTTGGATTTCATCACTTGTTAAAAAAAGATAAACTTTATTTTAATTTTCAATCACAAAAAAATCTATATTTTGTCTACGCATTTATTTTACTGAATCAAAAAAGACATGAAAAGAAAACATGTTTTTACTAACGTATATAAGTGACTCTTTTTTGGACAACATATAATAAATATGATATATCATCACTCAGTCTTTCCAAATGTACACTTTTTTTTTTCTTATTATGGAGCATGCCACTTTTCCAAAAGAAAAAAGGTCATGAGAAATCAGTGCAAAGTTCTCTGTTACCCTCCTCTTTTCTCTGGGGCAGAAGGAATGTCCCTATCGAAGCCCTTGGCCGCCTCGCTTTGAGGCTGTCCTTCTACAATTCTCTCTCTGTTTCCTCTCCATGCCCTTGTTTGTCCCCTCCTCCTGCCCTCCCCGCTCCCTCCTGCTTGTCCCTAAAGTCATGTTTTAAAAGAACTTGAGGTTTTGTTTCTGTTGATGTTTTCACTTACTGGTCACACTTTGTGTGGGGTCAGCGTTTTCGCCAGTCACACTGCTGTGGGGGAGATGGAGAGCAGAGGGCTGTCTCCTCTTTGGGAGACCCCACCCACCCAGTGGTGAGCATCTTCCTCGTACTCCTCACCTCTAGGGGTGGCTGCTAGGGAGGCTCTTGTGGCCTGGTGCCAGAAGAGGAGGGACAGCTGTCCTGATGGGGTTGGGGAGGGACTGCAGCATTGCTACTCGCTCTTCACCGGGGATGCGGGGTACCCGGGATAGGGTTGGATAAGGGATTGAGAGCTGGCTGCCCTCCGGGCCCCAGGCCGTGGATCAGCACACGGGGCACAAGAGGCCGCTGCAGCTGGGGATGGGGTGCCGGAGGAGTCCGGTACATGCTACTGTACATGGCGGCCGCCGCCGCAGCTGCAGTGGTGCTGTCCATGCTGCCCAGCAGACTTGGGTGGTAGAAATAAGGCGACGGAAACATCCTCTGCAGCGCTGAATAGTTTCCCGCTTCTGCCAACAGCTCCAGACCCACGGCAGTCTGCCGCTTCCACTTGGTCCTGAAAGAAAGCGGGTTTGCACCCAGAGGCATGGGCATGGCTGGAGGGGACGGCTCCGAGGCCCCTAACTCTTCTCTCCTCCTTCCCCTCTACTCCTCCCCTAGGTGGCAGGAAGAGTCCAAGAACTCAGAAGAGGGCCCATGCACTACACCTTCGGCTCCCCAACTACCCAAATCCATCAATTTCATAAAATACACCTTCAACGTCTGACACACTCACAAATGAAATCCTGCAAGCTTCTCTGCCTTTGCCTGACCCTCTGCCCTGCTTTTGTTCCTCTTATAGTTTGGCTGCTTCCTGAAACTTTCCTGGAGGCTGAGTGCCACCCCTCTTTTCACAGGCGGGTTTTCTCCCTCCTCCCCTAATTCCCCTCTTGAGTGGCCCCTCCAACAATCCCTGGGTGACCACTCACCACCGTCCCTCCCCTTCCTCCCTCCCCCAGTAGAAACAGCAAACAAAGGGACTCAGAGACTCTGGGCCTCGGATGGGCCCCTCACGGTCCAGGGCTGTGGAGACGCATCTCTCTCATCAGCTTGACAGGACCTTGAGGGGTGTGGGGTAGCTTAGGGGAAGAGGGCTACAAGCTTTTAAAATGGAATTCATTTGAGGGAGGGCTTTCCCAAGGGGAGAATACCTCAGGGCCATAGAGGAGGGGAATGCATTTCAAGATATTTTTTCCTCAGGGAGAGAGTAACAATTAAAATCTGTGATCAGCTTTTCTCCATCTTTTCCCTCCCCCACCGGACCCCTGCTAGGAAGAAGAGGCTAGGCGAGGTGGCTTTGCTCAAATGCCTTAAGAAGGAACCGCAGGCCTGGTGGGCTGTCCATACCCAGCGGCTCCAGTCAAATTAATAAACGTGTTGACTATTTTAAATTGGCTACAAATGACACTAATGTTTTCCGACAGAATTAGGATGGCTGAAACCATATGTAATGAGACAGAAAATTACGGTAAAGATGACAACCGGATGGACATTTCCAACCAACACAATGGGGAAAGGAGGGGCAGAAAAAGAAAAAAGCAAGACAATGGAGGCAAGCACCAGGCTCGGACACATAGCATAGCCCCAGTCTCTAACTGTCCACTTCAGGGGCCCACAAGCGCTGCCAGCCTTTTTCTTTATTTTCCTTCCAGAGAAGCATCAGTTCCAGGCAGGCTCTGTAACACCCTTTCTTCCTAGTGAGACAGCAGGGGGTGACAGAGTGGCCAGTACAGGGGATCGACACCCTGGCCCCAGATAGTGGCCAATAGCCCGATTCTCCCACCTGCATCTAATGGCCCCCTCTTGTTGGCTCAGTGGCTTCTCCAACCCTGCCTCTCCTGGCCGCCTCAGACACATGGCAAGGACTTTTCAGCTGAATTCAGCTCTGCTAGGAACGTGATTAGAGGTCATGGACATTTGGAACCAGTCTGGGGCAGTGCACTCTTTGGGTCTGATTGTCAGCTACATGTCTGTCTGTTTGAGAAAATGTATCTGTATGGATTTGGGATTAAGGTGGGGAAGTTCTCCTGGCTGGGTTTTGAAGGGAAAATAACACCTGTTAAAGACACTTTGAAGCGCAAAATTTTCAAACTTCAGCTGCTTTGTGGCTTCATATCTCATGGTTGTGGTTAATCCCTGTTCAAGCCTGAAAGCACCCCGAGTCTCAGACCCTTGAGTAGACCAAAGTAGGGGAAGGAGATTGATAAACCAGTCAGGTCAGGACTGGCGAGCTAGGAATCAGGGATCCCCCACAAAGTCTGCCTTACCTGCGGTTCTGGTACCAGGTCTTGACCTGGGTATCGGTGAGGTTGAGTGCAGCAGCTAGGTCCATTCGGTCCTGCACGCTCAGGTATTTCTGCCGCTCAAAGCTACGTTCCAATTGATTGAGCTGGTGGTCAGAGAAAGCCGTCCTGGCTTTTCGAGGCTTCTTGGCTCTCACAGGGGGACTCTCTCGACTACTTGTAATCTCCCGGTCTCCTTCCTCCTTTGTTCCTGTGGTAGAAACCCAGCCACAGCTGAAAATTAGCCTGGAGTGGGGAATGTACGGTAGCATCCTCCTTACAAACACAAACACTTCCATATACCCAAATCAATCTCTGTTCCCTAGGGACTATACGCTCCCACTGCTACCATCACAGCCCACCACTCCCACACACACACAATTTGGGTTTTAGCCAGTATAGAGGAGGAGAACCATTTTCTGGCTTGAGATTTGGGGCCTTATGCAGAAATCCTAAAAGAGTTTCAAAAAAAAGGGTTTCTGACCTTTCCATCATTGGGAGTTTAAAAAGAAAAAAAATATTTCAATGAAGCGTCCTTTCATCATTGTTGTTTCTTTGGTTGTGGGGAGAAATCTCCCCATTCCTTTATTGTTTTCACTGACTTAGTTTTTCTCATTTGGTACTTCTCAAAGCATCTTGCTACTCTCTCACTCTCTCTTTCTTTGAGGAGGGGGTGTCTTAAAAATTCTGTTTACTGAAAATTATAGGCATTTGTTTTCTTTTTTCAAATGCACTTGGGAAATGTTGGAATCAAGCTCTCTGCACTCGCCTGCATCAAGTCTCTCAAAGCTTCAGAAAGAATATGTCACCCAGACACAGAGTTGATCTCAAAATCACTGAACCCATCCAGGTGACAGGACGAAGATTTCCGGATTCTATTTGTCAACTTTGGTTTTTTTACTGAAATGCTGGGAAATCGATATGTCAATCCCTCTCTGTTTGTACCCGTTTTCGCAGCGCTCCTTGATCTTCCCTGCAGGAAGAACAATAATCTCTCTAATTGACCCACTGGGGAGGTTGGTGCACAAAAAATCGCCAGACCTGACTGTACATCTGTTTGGGGCACTATTATGCTAATGCTAAAATAGTAAAATGAGGAGCCAATGCAGCACACATCTTTCCCAGAGACAGTGAGGATTAATAATAACAATAATAACCCTATCAGTAAAAGAACTCTCATGGCATGTTGAAACTCTGCCATGCAAAGAACAGAGCACTAAATTCTGAAATTGTCTGAGACAAAATGTAAAAGGAAGTTGAAGGACAACTTCAATAGTTCTCTTCTGATTTTACAAAAATCGATAGATTCAATTCCATAAAATTTTACTTTCATAAAATAATACTTCCAATTACTTGTAAAGGGCCAATTTTAAAAGTATTATTATTTTGTTTTGGACCTAAGAGACAGACACTTAGAGCTGTGGGTGGGGTAAGAAGCGTGTTTTCTTAAAAAAAAAACAAAAAAAAAACAAAAAAAAAACCACGAATATAAATGTTTACAGTGATAGCTTCTCTTATATAAATTAACATCTGATTTTTTTAAGATGCTCTAGGAATTGACTTGGAAAATTTCCCCTCATTCAATTCAATAGTTCCTGTCTGACTAGTGGTGTTTAGAATGGGGTGTGTGTGTAATAATTTGCATTAAAAAATAAACAGCAGGTCGCGATCACACCCGTAGACTCCAAGCTCCTGGGTCTGTTTCTCTCTCCCACACACTCCATCCTCATTCCGAAGAACTCGGCTAGAAAAATCCCAAATCTCTCCCTTTTATCAACAGTATTATTACCCATCAGATCCCCTCTCTCCCTGCTGTCCTCATCCCCACTCCCTTTTTAAATTAAAATTAAATTAAAAAAGAAAGGAGCTGGCTGGAGGTGAAGGTTGAGGGGTTGAAAATGTAGCACTAATAGAACTTCGAACGAGTCCCCACTTCGCCGCAAGCTGAGATCGCGCTTCCACTTGCAGTCTTTTTTGACCAGCGCCCAAATCTCCCGAGAAGCTCTCAGAATAACTCTTCCCCCCAGAGAAATCAGCAGGAGCCTGAAGGCGAGAAAGGGAACCAGGAGAGGAGAAGCGAGACGGATGAGGCAGCACAACTCACCGTGGCATTTGATGTCGCTCTGGGAATCTTCCCGCTTGTCCAGTTTAGTCTTGCTGTCCTCCTCCAGTTTTGGCCTGAAGCTTTCGTGCGCTACATTGGTCTCCTGCTTCGGGGTGTGGTGCGGAGAGGAGACGCTGGTGCTGTAGGGCGCACATGCCGCCAGAGGTTTGCTGTCGCCCAAGATGTCCTTAATTAAAAAAGAAGAGGTGGAAGTCCTGGGGGCCGAGGCGGCCGAGGCCAGTTGCTGGGCGGGTGGCTGCTGCGGCGTCGGCGGTGGCTGTTGTTGGGGAGAAGGCTGCAAACTTTGCGTTGAGGCCGCGGCTGGCGGCGGCGGCGGCGGCGGCGGCTGTTGGCTGTGGTGGAGGTGGTGGTGGTGCTGGGGCCCGTCTGCTACCAGATGCGACTCCGGGGGCTCCATGGTGACCGAGATGGGAGAAGAAGGCGCTGTTCCTACGGTATCGATCTCCGAACACGGGGACGGAGTGGCCTGACTCCTAAAATCCGCAGTCCTGGGCTCGCCAAGCGGGCGGAAATCTCCATTCATCATGACCGGGCTGCCCGAACTGGCACTAGACAAAATCGTGTCTATTCCAAAACTCGACCCGTTGGCCCCTTCCATTGTTGTCATTCCTACATGAGGTCCACGACACTCTGCCGCTCAGCAGCCGCCCCGACCAAGTAAAGGAAGCTAG
>NW_006408520.1:23013146-23017823 GCF_000296735.1 Chrysochloris asiatica | reverse complement strand
GACTCCGCCGCCCCGGCGCAGAGTTTCTGAACTTTCTTGGAAAGTTGTGCAGCAAATGCGGCTGTAGTAGCCCCAGCCACGCTAGGAGGAGGAAGAGGTGGAGAAGAGCAAGCAAGCGCAGCCGAGGAGGAGGCGGAGACGCGGCGCCTGGCGACTCCGGCCGCTGCCGGTCGCGTTCGCTTGTAATCCGGCAGCTCGCGGGCGGCGCCGACCCCTCCCGTGACGTCACGGCCACGGCCGCTGCTCCCCGCGCCGCGCCGGGCCCGCGTCCCGGCTGCCGAGGCTGCGCGCCGGGCCCCGCACGCCATTGGCCGCCCCCGCGCGAGCAAGAGACGCCGACGTGCCAAGAGCCAATGGGTGCTCGACTCGCAATCCGTCAGCGAGCCCTGCCGTGGCCCGCTGCTCTTTTGAGAACCCGTACATCCCCTTCTCTGAACCCGACACCTATTCCTACAGTGGTCCCGGTGTCCACAATTCACACGTTAGGGGAAAAGGGATTCGGGGAAGGAGAGCAGGGGGAGACTAGAGAAAGGGAGCGAAAGCAAACAAGAAAAGAAAGCCGTAGTTAGGATCTGCTCGTTTTCTTAACCAGGAGTCAAAAGAAGGGAAAAGAGGGCGGGAAGGGGGAAGGAATCGGGATGACTTACCTTTAGACTCCAGCCCGGCCGGCCCCCGCTGCATCCCCAACGCGCGCTTCACTAGTAGGAAGGCACTAACAGCAGAGGAAGGGCATCCCTGAAGGAACCCGCGGGAACTGTGTCACTCCAGGGAGAGCCCGATTCTGCGCGCTCCTGTTTCCCCTGGAAGGGTTGGAACTGGCGCTTAGTCCCCCAGGTCCTCTCGGGAAGGAGGAGGTTCGCGGCTCAAAGCCGGGACCCAGCCTGGTTTCCAATCCGAGCCAGTGCTGGAGGAAATGCCTGGCCAAACGCTTTCTCCCGAGCGGGGGGAAATAATAGCTTGAAACGTTCTCTAATAGCAAGAACAGCCTCAGTTCACCGAGGCGCTAGACTGGTGCGGGGCTCCTGGACCACTTTCCAGGAGGACGACAGCCGTCCCAGATGACCAGTTGGTCTCTGTCTCTCTTTCCTCCCTGCTGTGGGCCTTTTGGAAAGGAAACAGTCACGGTGGATCCCGCTTGGGGACCCTGAGCTTGACTGTGACGCCTCGTCGGAGGTATCAACTTGCATTATTTTCTCTAGGACGTTTCCAACCTGTCTCTTGTTGAATGTCAGAGTAATGGGAAGTGCCAGTGACAAGACGGCGTATTACTCCTGATTAAGTGCCGTGTCAACCTAATTAGCAGAGTAATTATAAGGTGCTAATGAATGATTCAAAGTTCTTTGAGTTACATTTTACTCCAAATTACCATTTTAAGAACCCTATGAATCTGCGTGGTTGGCATTGCTTCCGTGACTAGATACAAAATGATGTTAGAGAGTGGCCTTTAAAGTCTCCAAGGGCTGGGCCGAAATCTGTGGTTTTGTTGTGATTCTATAGATCTTTTTTTTTTTTTTTTTTTTTTTTTAAATCTGGGAAGCAGCTTTTTTTTCTGTTGAGGATGGGAGGGAGGGGTGTAAGTTAGGCAAATGACCTCCTGGGACAAAACCGTGCCTTTCGGTGAGAACTGCATCTGTGTGAATCCTGGGGTCCCGAAGAGGGGATCCAGGAGAATCCGCCTTCTTGCGTTTTCATGTTTGACCCAGAGAAGGCCCATGCTATTTCAAGAGTTCGTTAAGCTTTTTCTTACCATCTTTGTATGCCGTTTTTGTCATGGGTCTATCTCTGAGGTGAGCAGTGGAGACAGGAAGGACTGGGATGAGGAAATGTACCACCCGGGCAACTCTCGCTTTGCTCCGAAGACCAGGGGAATTTGGCAGAAAAGCAAGGGGTTGGTGAGCCGTGGCTGGGAATCGGGGTTCGGTCCAGGCAGCAGCCAACACCGAACTAGGAGATGCAGGGAGCTCCTGGGAAGCGCGTGGATGGGCCTTGTCGGGTGAGGTCCAGCCACTCAGCCAGGGGAGCCGAAGAAAGCCTGGATAGGTCGGGAGAGGGGTTGGAACAGACGCCTTTGGAGGGGGACCTGCCTGCTAATCCGGCAGTGATAGAGCCAGTGGCGTTGGACCTGAGCGAGCTGGGGACATAGGAAAGCGTTTTTTCCTGAAGGCCGTGCCGAGCCCTTGCACCCTTGATGACGGTGAGAAAGGCGCTGGGGCTGCAAGAGACTGCTGGAGGAAGCCCGGGCATCCTTCCCACTTCAAATATCGATTAGGGTTCTTCCCATTCTGACATCACCCACCAATTTCCCAAATGAGGTGCGTTTGCTCCCAGCCATGGGGGTTCCAACCCACAGTCCCTCTATAACCTACTCTGATTAGGGAGTGAGGAGGGGAAGAAAACAAATTTTAAACCCAGAACTAAAGGCACTGCACAAATCAATTATTCTCAACCTTGATAAATAATTCATTTAAGCCTGTTTTTGTTTTGTTCCGACGCCTAAAATGACTCAAGAGCTCAAAAGGCTGATCGCACAGCTTGTGTTGGGCGGTTCGACAAGTTTGCTTTTTTTTCCTCTCTCTCTTAGAATAATTCACAGAATTGTCAGGGGAGACGGAAATATGACCCCACGGGAAAAAAATGAAATCTAGAAAGAAAGGTCGAAGTGTTGGGTGTGTGTGTGAGAGAGTGTTTTCTGAACTCTAAAGCAAAGCAAACGCGAGCCCAGCAGGCCCCACCCTGTATATGTCTCAGATCATATTTTCTTTTTAAAAGGCTAATATTATAGAAGATTATAGATGGCATGTTAGCAGATCTACACACATGATTAACAATTGGAAGGGGAAAATACGACCTTGACTTTTGACTTTTATCAAGGTCCCTACCTCTGAGTTCCTACCACAGAAGAAATACTAATGTTGACTTGAAGAGTCAAAAGAAGAACTCAAATACCACAAACAATAAAAAGCAAACTCTTCAGAGTTGTGGCTTAGTTGCTTAACTTTACTCAGATCTTTTTTCTTTAGACACATTTCTACTGCAAGTATATGTAATGTACACCCCAAAAAGTCGTGTATTTTCTAGAAAAGCAAGCATGATGAACTTTTCATTAAAAATAAACAAAAATTCATAAATATAACCAAGTACAAAGCAAAGGTGTTGTCAATTTCAAGATATTAAAGGAAATATAATAATATTTCCACCAGTGGATTTAGGATACAATAAAATATAGTCCCTTTTATGACACAGGTTTGAAAATGATCTTCCACTTTCTTGCCTTCATTTCCTTAAAGAAAAAAAAAAAAAAAAAACTAAGCAAAGAAAGAAAAGTTTCCAATTTTTGGAAGATCTTGGAATCACTACATCGTAATTATCTGTCAACTGTGGCTGGTAGAGAAAAAACTTTCCCTTCCCTACTTTGATACTTGATCACCACAAAAGATGTTCCTTGTTCACTGCTGAGATGATTCAAAAACTTGCTAATTTTTAACAAGCTTTGTTCCTTAATAGTCCTTCCCACAGTCCACTTTGAAAACTTTATTTGGGGTTGTGGATTGTTTTTAAGATGAAATTTCAGGTTTTAAAAATGAAATTAACTTCAAAGAATTTCTATAATTACTATACATTTGAAAATGGTGTTTCTTCCTAGTATGTTTAATTGTAACATTTCTAAGTCCAAATACTGGTCATTTTGAAACGGAAGGGAATGGAGTGCAAAAGAGGTTCCTTCCACTAGGCGGCGCCAAGAGCCCCAAACCTAGGGAGCTGGCTATTGTTTCTTTCTATAAACGAAAGATGCAAGATACACAAATAAGCTCTCCACCCCCTAAAACCGACTGGCGGATGATAGTAGGACCTCTTGCTTTTTTCTAAGCTACAGAAGGGCCTGCAGTTTCTCCTTCTTTATCTCTTTTTTGTCTATCAATACATTTTTAAGTGCTTAAGAACTTGATACATATTTGCTTAGAAATATATTTTACAAAGGAAAAAGAAACTAAGTTCCTTAAACAGACAGAAACCAGAAGAGTGGAGGTTAACAGCAGAGAGAGGAAAATAAAATGAGAGGGAAAGTAAGGTAATGGAAAACTATTATAACAAACAGCAAGTTAAAATGATGGATCATTGTCCCAGGGCAAGGAAAGTTTGGGGAGATAGTTCTGGTTTCACAATAAAAATGTCAAAAGCTATAAGCTGCAACAAAACTTTCAAAACCAGCAGTTTAGAAGAGGCTCCCTGAAGTTGGCTGTCCCTGAGGGTTAATGTGGGTTGTGCAGGAGTAGTCAGCACAGAGGCACAGAGAGATGAGGAAAGAATTCTGGAGGAGGGCCCTTAACACTTATTTTGCCACTTTGCAAAGCATTTAACCTTTTTGATCAACAATGTCCTTGTCTATGAAAGAGAAGAACCATCCTTACCTAGAACTGTGATGACCAAGTAAGATCTTTTATGTAAAAGTTCTTTACAAAATGTGAAGCAAGAATTTGACAAATGACCAGTGCATTTGTGGCGATGACTTCTGACTATGGGCAACACTCAGTAGCCTCTCCCCCACCCCCCACCCCTACTTCTTCCCTTCCACATTCATTTTTTCATCCAGTCAGTCAGTAAACACTGCTGACTGTGCACAGTGTACTGACTGGGTGCTTGAGAATGGGACACCAATCTATGAGCATGCTGGATATT
>NW_006408520.1:23008902-23013046 GCF_000296735.1 Chrysochloris asiatica | reverse complement strand
GTGGGGAGTCCTACCTTGGGAGGAACTGAACTGGGTAGAAATGCTTCTTTAAGCAAAGTGTATGCTCAGTCATGAGCGAGAAGTACAGGAAGAAATGCTCAGATATTGCTTTATATGGGGGAAAAAAAAAAAAAACAGAATACTGCCATGAAGTCAATTTGGCCTTATTGTTAAGTGCCATCGAGTTGGTTCCGACCTATAGCGACCCTGTATAGGGTTTCTGAGGAGCGGTTGGTGAGTTTTAACCATCAACACTGCAGTTCAAACCAATTTATAGGGACCTTATATAGTGTTTCCATGATATAAATCTTTACAGCATTCTTTCTCCCGCCTCATCTTAGTCACTGAGCAGCTGATGAGTTTGAACTGCCCACCTTTGTGTTAGCAGCCTAACACCTAACCCTCAGCGCCACTAGGGCTCCTTGCTTTATATTGTAACTAAATGTAAATGTAAAGTATCCACAAACTGTTCAAATTTTAATCTCCTGACTGTGGTTTTGGACTGCATCTGAAGACAATGTTGGCTGTAGAGATCTCTCTTAGTGCTGGGTGAAAGGACAAAGTATTCTTGGAACACGTTGGAGAAAACAGGAACTAACTGTACACATCCACAAACCTCCACAGCAGATTTTTTTCGCAGATCTGATCCCAAGAGATGATCTAGCTCCCTCTAACCAAAACTGTATCCCCTCTTTTCCGCTCCTGTTTCCTTTCTTTTTTTCTAGATTTTCCCCAAACTCTGAAAAGCTTGATGACCTTAGCAGACTCGGAATGAGATATCCCTCCAACTCGTGGGTGGGGAACAGAGAAAGTGACAAGGTAGCAGAGGAGCCCAGGGGAATTTAGGGAGCCTGTATGTCATCCCCCTCTAAGCTGGAGACCATTGAAGACCTGTAGACCGGTTCCAGGAGAAATTAGAGAGTTCCTGTGTGACCCTCTCAGTCCCGCTATACAAAGAACTCTGAAGCCTATCTACTAACTCCTGAGGTTAAAGGGAATGGAGGTGCTGGGGCAGAGGAAAAAGTAGAGCCTCAGGAGCGATGAGCGAAGATGCCAATCAGGGAAGGGGAATTCATGTGCGATGTTAATTAACAAGCGGTTAATTAAAACGGCACTTTGAGCGCTAATCAATCGCCTTATTAAGTTAGAGCCATCACTGGAACAAATTGAAATCTCCCCGCCCAGACTCCTGCCTCTAGTGCGGGCGGGGCTGGGTTCCTCGACACCGCGGGGGCGGGGCAGTCTTGTCGGCTCTTGCAGACAGACTCTCTTCTGGGTCTACAGAATCCGCCAACTCCCTGGTCCTCTCCCGCCGAACCGCTCGCTGCTGCCCCAGGACCCTCTTGGCTGGACACTTGTCTAGAAGGCGCTTTCCAGTCCATAAGGAGCCGGCAGGGGCGAAGGAGATTGCAGCACAGAACCACCCATGGAGGTCTCCTTGGGGAAAGAACGCCCAGAACGCGCGGGAACGCGACGTATGGGTCGCAAGCAGTTCAGCCCGAGAGGGGGCGCTCTCCGGCCGGAACCCGGTAGCCCCCTTTCCCGGGACCTACCGGATGCTGCATTTTGAAACTCTTAGGTCCTTGCCCTGGTGGTGCAGCCCAACAGTCAAGAAAAAAGCTTCAAGCAAAGAAGACAGGGCATCTAGCTTCCTGTCTTCTTTGGAAATCCAGAAGGTTGGGGTGGAAGTATGAGGTGACCTCTGGAAAGTCCTGGCGCCTGGTGAGGAGCGGAAAGCAAGAGGGTACACTCATCTTCTGAGTCGCAAGCATAACTTTGTCAGCCAGAACGCACCTCCCACCCAATCCATTAGTGCTTCCCTAGACCTCCGGCCCTGCAAACTCCCAAAGAGAATTCAGATTCCAAATTCTTATTTTGAGGAGTCTTCCGCATTTCCTAATTGTTAAATGCCCGCTTTTCACCAAATTCCCGAGGGAGAAGCGTTTGGCAATAAGAGAGGCCTGTGAATGTAAATGCTAATTAAGTAGGCCCTTCTCCGGCAACTCCACCTGCTTGACGGTCCTTGTTAAGGCAAAACAGACCCGGTGCGCACACCACGATATTCTTGGGGTGCAGAGTAGAAGTATAGTACAGACGGACTCCAACGGTGTGCCTTTCAGGGCCTTCTACAAAGAAAAAGAGGACGCCGTTAGAACAGGGTTTTTACGTGATGGGGGACGTGTGGCATGGCCCAAGGTGTGGTTTATGTGCCTAATATTACACATGAATGTCCGGAGCGAATCTGTGAATTCCCGGAGGTGCGCCTGACATGGGGGATCTGAACGTGCTTGGGGTGTCCCTGGAGAACCGAAGGAACGGCTCCCACGTGCAAAGTTCAAAAGCATTAATATTTTCATCATCTTATCATTATTCAATATAATAATATTTGCTCGGTTAGCGGCACTAATTAGGCCACATTAAAACCGTAGTGTCTCCCTAATGGTGCGTAATGTGCCTACACTCACGTTTTTCTCTCTAAGGATGGGCGTCTGCTGGCTGGCAGAGAGAAGAGACAGACAAGCAGCGGGCTGGATTAAGGGTGTGATAGCTTCCCCCAAACACACACCCGCGCACACACTGTGGGGTGTCTGCTGGGTAGGGTCTGCCGTTACCGCGCGGTGGATGGGACCCTCAGCGGCGTGGTCCCGCACAACTCTAGCAGCCTCTCTCTCTTTCTCAACCCCGATGCTTTGAACTCCTTGGATTGATTTTGCTTCCTTTTCCTCTTTTGTGTGTGCGCTTTCAATTGGTTCTGTGTTGAAGGTTTGGGAGAGCTGCCGTAAAAGAATTAAAATATTCTTAACTGGAGGTCGTGCCTCTTAGCTCGGTGCTTTTAGGACCCTCTCCCCACCTCTCCGCAGTAGGAATTTGAGGTGGTGTGTAAAAAAGATCCCTCAGAACAGGTCCAGCACAGGTCGTTTTTCGGTTCCCAGTGCCAGCGGTTGGCTCCCCCACCCCCACCCCCACCCCGAACCCGGAACCAGGAGGATGTTAGGCTGAGTGCCCCTCCCGCAGGCGCCACAGCGAGATCACTCTGAATATGTAACATATTTGTAACGCGCGCCGAGGTGTGTGATGTGTGTGCAGGAATAAGGGGGGAGGGGGGGAGAAACTGGATTGGGAAAGTGAGGATACAGAACTCTCATTGTACCGCGCAATCTAACAATCTGAACATTCGTTTATTAAAAGCTGCTGCGTGACATTTACACTGAGCCACCAGCTTCTGCCGCTAATCCGGACGAAAACGTATTGTACCGCCGAGTCGTGGCTGCTGCGTGCAAGGACGCTGCATACCGAAGGCCCAGCTGGGCCGCTCCGCGGCTGCCCTGGAGCGAGGCGGGAGCGGATGGTGTCCGACCTGCACAGTCGGTGCCAGGAAGTGATAGGCATTGGGTCTTTCCACCAGACTCAGCCAGCTTTTTGCCTTTCGCCCTTCGGTCCCTAGCCCCAAAGAAGTAAACTTTCTAACCCCCTCCCCAATAATCCGATCGTTTAAAGCGGCTGTTTTCCTTTTGTCAGACGCCTCCTCCCCATCAGTCTGAGAACACGTTCAGAACTGCTCAGAGAGCAGGAAGCACATTGATTTCAGCTTGTTCTGTCCACAGACAGGCCCTGACAAGGTTGTTAGAACAGTCGGAGAGGTCTATACAATCACTTAATTACCAAAACTGTCAGTCAGGCGGGACGCGAGCCCGCGTCCTAGGTTGCACCGGGCATTCCAGCACTGGACCGCGCTCATGATTGATCGGTGCTGATAGCATCGCAAAATAATTACGGCGAATTTTCTGATGTGTGATTTTATCCCAAGTTCATGCGTCAGAAAGGTAATCGGAGGATGAGAAGGGTCAGTGCCATTTCAGATTACCTGGAGTCCGTTTTACAAAGGGTAAAGCAAAAGACTGGGGAGGCTCAGAGGGAAAGGTGGAGAGAAGATTGTGCAGAAAGAGATGGAAGAAGAGGAAGGAGGGCGAGTTATGGATTACTGGGACTGTGAGCAATTCATCAAACTGTGCAAGTGATTTTCTTCAGCGCCAGCATATGGCAGATTGATTTGTCCAACATCAGTTTAGCCACATTTAAAAGAATCCAGTGGTTACTACTGCGATTGGTTTAGGCGCTGACAGGCAGTTGTAGACGCAAGGAC
>NW_006408520.1:22991402-23003902 GCF_000296735.1 Chrysochloris asiatica | reverse complement strand
AGAGATATGTGCAGCCCCCTTTAAGAGCAGAGCAACTGAAGAAAAAAGAGATTTATGCTTTTAATTAATGGCAATTAAACCATGCCTGTTGGCTTGGCCTATGGCAATTGTTCCCTGCAAAAAAGGAGGCCGAGCTGGTGACAAGCATTTGAATCCGCTAAGTTCTGTCAAGGGAGCTGACTCTGCAGGCATCAAAACCAAACTAAATCAATAAAAGAATTAAACTTTTATAAATTGCATTTTGACAAGTATCAGATACCGTTAAGCTTTGATATTATGAATTCCTTGGAGGTGATGCAAACAAGAAGGGCCGCAGTTAGAGATCCAAACAATCAAAGAGGCTTGTTAACATGCGCTGTCAAATGCATCAGTGCTATTAATTACTACAAATTAATGTGACTCTCTCTTCCTCTGGTGATTGGAATAATAATCAGCCAGATTCGTGGAATGAGCACAGAGAACATATGCAACCCTGCCAAAAATAATAAGTTTTAAAAACAGGAGACATTTACAATCTTTGTGTTCAAAGGCTGGATGGTTTCCTTGTTGCCAATTGTGACCTCACTTTACCTCATCTTTCTGATTCCTGGGGTCTTCTTCATGTGCGTTTTCCTGTGTAGCAACAGAAGGAGGCACCATGCCCTAGCCAGTGATTTTTGGATAGAATAGAATCAAATCTTTATTGTGCTCCATTGAGATGTGGTAGACATATAGCCCTATCCAAAGGGATGGTTTTTCTAGGAAATGAATCTCAATGCCAGAACTCCTGTAATTTGGCCACTTTCTAGGAGGAACACTTTGCTTTGTAGTAGAATTGACCATTAAAATTGCATGATGCTTTCATTCTGACAGTGTAATAGGCAGGACTCATGGTGGAAATAGGATCCCTAATTATCCATAATAGAAATTCTGAATATCCAGAATGATTTAAACAGAAGAATCTCCCCCAGCATTTTGCAGAATTCTTCTACCCACAAGTTAGATACACATGTTACAATAGAATGTTATTTTTTATGTGAATAGCTAAAATTGTGATTCTAGATCCTCCACCCAGTACAATGCTACACAGACTGTTGTTGTTGTTGTGAAGTGCCGTCGAGTCGGTTCCGACCCATAGTGACCCTGTACAGGGTTTCCAAGGGTGTAAATCTTTACGGGAGTAGAAAGCCTCATCTTTCTCCCGCGGAGCGGCTGGTAGTTTCGAACTGCTGACCTTAAGGTTCGCAGCCCGATTCGTAACCACTACAAGACTAGAGCTAAACAAATATAATGTAACCATTTACATTTTCTAGAATTTGTTTTAAAGCAAGCATACTATAAATTAATTCGTTAATAATGTACTTCCTGTCCTGGTGTGGAGCTGTAAGGTCAGCACTGGACCATGAACTACAAACTCAGCAGTTCAAACTTACCAGCTATTCCTCGGAAATCCTAAATAGGGTTACTATGAATCAGAGCCTACTCAATAGCACTTAACAACAAAAACAACAACATACTTTCTTGTGCTTTCTAACATATAACTCTTTTTTCTTGTTTATTTTACTAATTTGGAAATTTTAATACCCTCCTACTCAAAGTCTTTTTCTGCGTCATCTACTTTTTACTTTGCAAACCAATTTCATATGGTTTCTCACATTTTGTTGTTGTTGTTAAGTGTTTCCCAGTCGGTTCCGACTCATAGCAACTCTGTATAGGGTTTCCAAGGAGCATCTATCTAGTGTGTTTGAACTGCTGACCTTGAGGTTAGCAATCCAGGGCTGATCTTACATTGCTTGACTTACATTTTAAAAGCTTCCTAAAAAGAGTATTTGAAGAGAGGGGTTGAGACACCTGATGTTGTTGTTGTTGTTAAGTGCCATCGAGTCGGGTCCGACCCATAGCAACCCTGTACAGGGTTTCCGAGGGTGTAAATCTTTACGGGAGTAGAAAGAGACACCTGATAGGGGAACTTAAAATTTTTAGGGTTTTGTATATCCAAGGTTTTGCATCCAAGCACCCCAAAATGTGAACTAATTTCTTTTAATGGAATAGAGTTCAGGGTGGAGGTAAGGGTAGCAGGATGGCACCTCTAATTCTTTCTCCCAGTTGAAATAGGATTACATTTTAAATAACACATGTTTTCTTCTTATTGACTTGGGATGATGCATGGCTCTAGAAAATCATCATTTGCTAATTCTGTTAGTAGGCTATGGTGTATTACTTGTATGGGCTTGTCTTAATTACAGAGACACAGAAATCATAAGAATTCACCTCCTAACTTGTTGTAGCAATAGTGCCAGGCATGTACTAGTGTTTGGACTAATTGTTTGCTTTCAGCTATTGACTGTATCTGAGTGTGTGCTTTTAACATGGAGGAAAAAAAACGATCTTGACACCATCTGGTAGCAGTTTTTCAAGTTTGACAAAATTTAAAACTGAGTTTGAAGCTTGGTCAGTGATAAATATACTTAAGATTCCATGTGACCTTGGTCGACCTCTGGCCTTATCCATATCAGGGCATTTGTCTCAAACTGTGGTTACAGTATTTTGTTGACGTGCCTAATCTGTTACCCAGGACCCACGATTCTATTGATAGATAGGAGATTTCTTTGGGTAGTGACAAGGAAGTTTGGAATGATTTTTTCTCCCCTTTTCCATTGTCAAGACATAGATCCTGCCTCTAAATCTGGATTTGGATTTAAATTTTCTATTTCAAGGGCTTCTCAAGATCTGTTCAGAAAGAGTATTAAAGAGGGGAGGAGAGGGGTAAACAAATGCTTAAAAGCCTCTAAGAAAAATCTGGTAGATAAAAGTATGGTTCTAAAGCTATGCTTCTTTCTTTCTCTATATGCTCACTCAGCAAATGCAGAAGGAATTTATTGTTAGAAATTTGTGTAATCATTTTTATCTGATGACTTGGCAAGATGTTACATGAGCTCCAGACTCTCTCTGTTTAGAAATCCTGGTTTTATTACAAGCATGCTTCAGTTCCTCCAAATGCCTTTATGGATTTGAAGGGGCGGCTCAAGCTTTGTCGCTTATTTTTAACAATATAATTTTCTAAGAGTGGAACATCCTTGCTAAGCCTGACATGTGATATGTAAGCACATACTGACCATTCACGATTCCATTAATGCTTTCTAGCAGCAGCAGTACATTAGGCAGAGTTCAAACACTACATTTACCTGAAGTTCAGTATGCATTTAAATCAAACTTGCCAGCTTTTAATTTTTTAATAATACTTTTTATTCTTATTAAAATTCAAGTTAATCAAGTCCCTGTAAAACTGATGATATGCCTTTGTATGAACAACCCACATTCTAAGTTTAAAAAAAAATAAATAAAAAGGTAATTGAATGGTGTCCCTATTCATACAGTAATGCTATCTTTTTCTGGAAAGGTGATTTATACTATATTTGTATCTGCTTCATTTTTCATGACTATTTTGAAGGCCTCTCATTTATAAATCAGCACATATGAATACATGTATATGTTCTCATTCTGGAAAGAGATATTTTTTTGCCCATATAATTTTACTTTGCCTTCCCCCACCCTTTTCCCCTTCTTAAACCTACAAATCTTTTGGGTTTGACTCAAATAATAGTAGCTCAATTTACAAGTTATCAATTTAACAGCAATCAAGTCTGTGTACCCTCAGAAATTCTACAGATGGTAGAACTACTGTCCAAAATCCTTTCATAAGAAAAAACAAAATAAAACACGGAGGGAGGTGGTGGTGATAGTGAAGGTATACAAAATTTTATATACAAATAGAAGTATAGATATATACTCAAAGTCACATTTATTCACACACATGCATAACAATATAATGCATGACTTGATTTCTTAGGAAATATGTCTTCATTTGAGAGGTGAGTTCTCTCTTTTTTACTTTCCTCATAGAGAAAATGGCAGATGAATGATCAGCTGTTGGTTATTCTTCACCATGTGGAATGATAGATGAACAGACACTTTAATTTAGCCCTTTTGTATTTGCAGAGTTTGAGACTTTGTTTTTTATTACAGTGCTCTAGATAAGCATGAAGCACCATATACTGGTACAAATTATAATGAGACAAATTGTAACAATAGATGTTGATGTTTTTCTCTATTTATGGCACTGTAAGTTGTCCTAAGAAGGGATTTATTGAAGAAATTTTGGATGTTTCATAGATGCACTAGTAACTAAGGCTATAAATATAGATATAGGTATGTTGTTGTTGTTTAATGCCATTGAGTAGGTTCTGCCTCATAGCAACCATGTATAGGGTTTCCAAGGAGTGGCTGGCGAGTTTGAACTACCGACCTTGTGGTTCAAACCGACCTTGTGGTCCAGTGCTGTATCCCACAATGCCACACATATTCCTGATGGCTTGGTGCTTGGTTAAGTGCTGGGCTGCAGAAGAAAGATGTGGCAGTCTGTTTCTGTGAAGATTTACAGGCTTGGAAACCACATGATGCAGCTCTACTCTGTCCCATAGGATCGTTACGACCTGGCACCGACTCCACGGCAATGGGCTATGTATGTTTGTTGTTGGTGTGTTAGCTGTGTCAAGTTGACTCTGACTTATGGTGACCTTATTATGTACAAAAGAATGAAACATTGCCCAGTTCTGAGTCATTTTCACAATCACCAGGATGTTCAAGTCCATTGTGGTGGCTACTGCGTCAATACCTCTCACCAAGGGTCTCTCACACCCTCATTCTTCCTCCACATTTCCCCAACATGATATCCTCCTCCAGCAATTGATTCTTCCTGGTCATGTGCCCAAAGTAAGTGAATCACACAATGTTTTGTTGTGATCCATAAAGTCTTTATTGGTTAATTTTTGGATGTAGATCTCCAGGCCTTTTTCCCTAATCTCTCTTAGTCTGGAAGCTCCACTGAAACCTGTGTACCATAGGTGACCCTACTGGTTCTTGAAAATTGATTGTATAGCTTCTAGCATCAAGCAACATGCAGTGGTGGTATGAAGGTGCCTCAGAAAGTTCGTATAAAAATGAAATGAAAAAATAATGGAATTTGTCCATGAATTTTCTGAAGCTCCCTTGTGTGTATGTGTACATGTATATACAGTGAGCGAGAGAATCCTTGAGTTGGTTCTAAACCAAGTTACAGTTGCTAAAATCAATTATATGTTTTTTCCCTTTTAGGAAAATTTGGTTGTATGGGAGAAACAGAGTGACAATGTTACCTTACTTCACTAGTCTTGCAGTAGTTTCTTAGGTAAGAAGGTATAAGAATGTGATGTTATCTCTGAACTTGGTTTATAATTTTAATGGTGGTAAAAATAATAAAAAGGATAAATCTGTTTCTAAAAACCTGAGAAAGAATTTCAATAGATATCTCAAAGTTTCAGTTTTGTAAAGACATCTCAAATAGACCCTTAAGTTACTGAGTAATTTTTTCAGCTGCACAAAAACTTTTATGATCTGAAATTGTAAGATTTGGGACCCGAATTTATTAGCTACCAACACTTCTAGTTGAACACATAGCCACTTATTTCATTCCCAGATCTAGGGAGGTAGCCTTCTTTTCCCTACCTGCCTGCTCACAGTGTATATTCTTGATAGTCAATGAATTCTATTCTATTCTTCTATTCCCAGGTCCTAGTGTAGGGCTGTAGGATAAGCACTAGACTGCTAACCTGAAAGTCAGTGGTTTAAACCCACCAACTGCTCCTTGGAAATGCTATACAGAATCAGTATGAGTCAGAACTGACTCAGTGGCACTTAACACCAACAACAATTCCCCAGGTCTTATAAATAGTTAATATGCTCATTACTAAGCAAAAGAGGTAACTTGCAAGAAAGTTTTGGTGATCTGCTTCCCAAAAATCCACCACAGAAAACCCTATGGAGCATAGTTCTACTCTGACTTACATGGGTTGCCAGTCAACCCAAACATAAATGTTTAGAAAATTCAGTTGATTACATAAAGAGCAACTCATCAATCATCATGCACTTGACCCTGGTATTCTTTCTCTTCTCAGTTCATTATGATTTGAACATGTTGATTCCTCCCTACTAATGTTTATGGGGCCATCTGAAGTTGCTTTTATGACCTTAGATCATCACACTTCTTCCTTCTATTGCCTGATTTCTTACTCATGCAGCGCATCCACTGACGTACGCATGACTTCAGTTTCTATTAGGATAGTCCATCAGACTGTTGCTACACGAAAGACAAAGGAAAATCTTTTCTCCAGCTCAGGAAGGAGACTTCAAGGAAAATTAAGGACGCCACTGAGCCAGGTCTGACAGAAAGGTAGGTAATGGGGGGCAACTGCTCAGAGTTCTGCTTGTAGAAAGTAGGGATAATTAGAAGAAAGTAGAGGCCGTCTAAGGGGTGCTAAGAGGGTTAAAGGAAAGAGAATATTACTTTCATTTTGGGAACCAGGAATTACGGGGGTCAATGACTGATCACTCTTTTTTTAAAAAAAAAAATATTATCTTCTCTGGGTTTTCTTCTAATTTTGCTGGCTGTTCCTCATCATCATTCTTTGCTTTGTTAAATTGTTCATCAGAGTGGCTCATGCTCTGTCCTCATCATCTTTTCTTCTACGTTCTTCTGTATCATGAGATGTCATCCAGTCTCATGATTTCAAAGAATCTCTGTAAGCTGATGACTTGAAGAATGTCATCTCTAGACATGATTATTCCTTATAGGTCCACTTGGATAGCTAATCAGCATCTCAAAATTAACACAGCCCAACAGAATCACTGATTCTATTCATACAAATTCCACTCTCCCAACCACCACCATCACCACACCTTCCCCATTATCTTCCCAGCCCCACTTCCTTGACTCATCTTTCTCTCACCCACCATCCAAACTATTAATGAGTTCTGTCAGCACTGCCTCCAGCATATATTTTGAATCTGATAACTTTTTACCACCTCCTCTGCTATGAACTTAACCAGAAGCTGTCATCTAGATTACTGCAACAGTCTTTTAGGTACTCTTCCCTCCTCATCTCTTACTTCAAAAAACTGTGTCCTCCAAACAGCAGCCAGAGTAATGGGACAGCCCTGCTCAAAATCCTCCACTGTTTCCATAATACACAGAAGTCCTTAAAGTCCTTATATAACAGCAAACCAGTTTTCTTACAGTCGATTCTGACTCATGCTGACCCCATTTGTGTCAGAGTAGAACTGAGTTATACAGGTTTCCAATGGCTAGTTTTTCAAAAGTACATTGTCAGGTCTTCTGATTTCCAGGCACCTCTGGGTGAACTGGGAACTTGAACCATTCCATTAGTAGCCAACATCATTAAAGCTTTGCACCATACTGGAAATTCTCAAGGACCTTCTTGGTGGTGTTATGTACCTCAAGTTAGTTCTGGCTTATAGTAACCCTATTTACATCAGAACAAAACAGTCGGATTCGGTGCCAACCTCACAACCCAGCCACGTCTGAACCCACTGTTGCAGTCACTATGTCAAGCTATTTCATTGAGGCTCTTTCTCTTCTTCATTGACCCTCTACTTTACCAAGCATGATGTCCTTCTCCAGGGGCTGGTTCCTTTTGTTAACACATCAAAAGCATGTGAGATGAAGTCTCACCCTCCTCACTTCTAAGGAACATTTTGGCTGTTCCAACACAGATTTGTTTATTTTACTGGCAGTCCATGGTATATTCAATATTTTGTAACCATAATTCAAACGCATCAAATACTTCTTTGATTCTCCCTACTCATCATTCACCTTTTGCATGCATATGAGGTGACTGAAATTACCATGGCTTGAGTCAGGTGCACCTTAGTCCTCAAAGTGACACCTGTGCTTTTTAACACTTTAAAGAGGTCTTTTGAGGCAGATTTACCCAAAACATCATTTTATATTCTGACTGTTGCTTCCATGGGTGTTGATTGTGAATCTAAGTGAAATGAAATATTGGACAACTTCAATCTTTTCTTGTTTTATCATGTTGTTGCTTATTGGTCCAATTCTGAAGATTTTTGTTTTCTTTATGTTGAGGTGCAATGCATATTGAAGACTCTAGTCTTTGATCTCCATCAATAAGTGCTCCAAGCCCTCTTTGCTTTCTGCAAGCAAGGTTGTATCATCTGTATATTGAAGGTTGTTGATGAATCTTCCTATAATCCTGATGTTTCATTCTCCTTATAGCCCAGCTTCTCAGATTATTTACTCAACATACATACTGAATGAATATGGTGAAAAGAGCCAACCCTGATACACACTTTTCCTGGTTTTAAACCATGCAGTAGCCCCTTGTTCTGTTCTTCTGCCTCTTGGTCTATGTACAGATTCAGCATAAACACAGCTTGGTATTCTGGAATTTCAATTTTTCACAATATTATTCATAATTTGTTATGATCTGCATAGTCAAGTGCCTTTGCATATTCAATAAAACACAGGTAAACATCTTTCTGGTATTCTCTGCTTTCAACCAAGATTTATCATCAGTGACATGCCTCATTCCATGCCCTCTTCTGAATCTGGATGAATTTCTGACAATTTCCTATTGATGTATTGCTGCAACCATTTTGACTTACTTCAGAAAATCCTACTTGTATGTGATATTAACAATATTGCTCACATTCTGTTGGATAACATTTCTTTGGAATGGGCACAAATACAGATCTCTTCTGGTTTAGAGATAACTGTCTGACCTGGTAGCTGTCTTCCAAAAAGTGAGGGAGCACTACCAGCATTGCATTTGTTTATTGAAACATCTCAACTGGTATTGTGTCACTTGCTAGACCTCTATTTTCCACCCATACCTTCAATGCAATTTGAGAGTCTTTCTTCAATACCATTGGTTCTTGATAATTTGCTATCTCCTGAAATGGTTAACAGTCTACCAATTCTTTTTGGTGCAGTGACTCAGTATATTCTTTCCATCTTATTTTTTGTTTGTTTGGTTTTGTTTTGTTTTTATGTGTCATAGTTTTATTGTTTCACATAATTTATTCAATCTGTATGTTGAACAAATAATCTAAGAGGCTGGACTATAAGAAGAAGAAAGTGGCATTAGAATTGGAGGAAGAATCATTAATAATCTGCAATATGCAGATGAAATAACTTTTTTGTCAGTAACTTTGTTTTTATTTTTCCTCTTAAAAATTTTTTTTAAATGTTTTATTTTGATAGTTTACATGGGAGAACATTCATCATCCTATCGTATATACTTTCACTGCCATGGTTACAATCCCCTTCATGCATCATCAACCAACCAAAGAGTATAACTTTCAAGCCAATCCCCTGGTCGTCAGCACACACCCGCTCTCCCTCTCTGGATCTAAAGTCCCCAGCCGCTCCATCTGTCCACGTCATCATCTCTGCCTCCATCTCTGGCATCACTGCTTCTCTGGGTAGGGTCCCGCTCTCCGCACTTCTCCCTTGATGGTCCCAGGGACCTCTGCTCCTAGATTGCAAAGTCAATCACTCCCCTCCTTTTGCTACAAAACATCTACCTTTACATTTCCATCCTTCACAGTCAGTCCTGATAACAATTATTCACTATTGTATCACAAGAGACCTATCCGCATCTCCTTTCATCAGCCTCACCTAGACAGATTGGACACTACTCAATGGAGATTCTACCTTCCTCCGCACCCTCTGGATCTAGTCTCCCTCTTGAAAGTTTGTAAGCCAGTCACTTCTTGCCTTTGGGTAGCCATTTTGGGTAGCCAATGTCCAAGTTGCCCATCCCAATCTACTCTGTGTATGGAGTGGGTGGGAATGATCCTTGCTGTAAAGATTTGTTCCCTCTTTTGAGCTACTGCATCCACAGGTGTAGGTCAAGTTCATCAAATTGTATCACTCTTTTTTACCTCTTCTTTCTTCTTCTAGCTGAGCTCTGATCATCCAGTCATTGAAGCCAGGTCAAGTGGGTATTATCTGCAAGTGTAGGTAGGTGTTCTTATGCATCTGCCCTCTCTTCTTATCAGCTGGACACTTCACTCTCCACTCTAGTCCTCTGTGGCTATGTCACTGACTCTGGGCCCAAGAGTCCCCAGGTCTTGCCACACTGCTGGCCGACCAGGTCTCCACCCGGTTTCACAGGAGTCTACTGAACATTGTAGGGCTTAGCTTGCAGCTTCATTGCTGTTTTTCCCTCACTTCCCCTTATGGATGACGAACGTGGTCACCAATCAGAGAGTGTATTTCCATTGAGTCTTAGTCTTGGGAAGGGGGTTTGCCCTGAGGGGACCCGACCACTTGCCTTGATGTCTCCTAGGTGAACAACTTGCTTGTTCTTATAGTAATCAGTCAGACTGCATATATTGCTTTGTATTTTTCCCATTGGTCTTTTTTCAAGACGTATCTTCTGTTCTTCTAGCCACTCCAGGTTGGTTTGCTTGTCCTTTCAAGTGGAAATTTCCCACCTTAGAAGTTTCTGGATGTGGTTCAGGATTCCACCTATGGTCTTATGAAATGCAGAAGTTCCAAAGGAAGTCTCCTTCACTGGACATGTTGTAGCCCCATTTTAGGTATTCTAATCAGTTATAGGTAGAAGATACACTTACAAGCTTTCTATGGTGATATTTCTGGCTATTCCTTTCTCTCCCCCTCAAGTGTCTATTTTATAATGGTATGCCAGGGAAACCAAGATTCAAAAGACAGCTAAGCATCTTAACATTACTTCCCCCCTTTTTCCCATTCTAATCATGTCTCAATCCCTGTATCCCAGAGCCCTGCTATTCCAAGGTTGTGCATACATCATTATTTACCTCTGTTCCACTTAACCCATGCAAACCTGCCTAATTGTGTTCCCATCCACTTTGTTCTTCCATTCCCCTCCCCCCTCTTGTGTCTTGCCCCACTCCCTAGCACCCAAACTATACTGTGTCTATTCCCTACCTTGTGCTCCAGCTTCCTCTCCCTCGCCCCACCCCACCACCCTCATCCTGGTAACCAGCAAACCCTCCCCCTTTAGTATGGGTTCTTCTTTTTTTCATTTTAAACAAGAAATTTATTTAAACAACAAGATGGTTGACTTTAAGGAAAATCTATCTAGGATTCATTTCTTTTAGAGTAATTTACCCCTACTTAAAGACAGATTGTCCTACATGTAACAGCTACGTACAAAAAGTTATAAAATTGTCCTTGGTTTTACAATGATAAATGAAAAACATTAGAATTCTCCAATTGAACAAGGTATGCAAGGAGTTTTTATGTTGTTTTTTGTTAAACAGTGAGAGCAAAATAACTTACTGTAATATAAAGATAAGAGCTGAATGAGCATGCCACTAATGGAGAAAGGGGGGATTTTCACAGAACCAGTATTTTCCCCCATCTCATCTCCACTTGATATCGGTCAAAACATACCATTGGCCATTTTAGTAAAAAAGAAAGAAAAAAAAAAAAAACACCTAAAAACAAACAACAAAAAATGCAATATGCTTGTGCACATGTACCCATTACTTTATGCGCAATAAAGGAATGGGGACGGGGAATGAAAGAATAGAGAAAACTATACTGTAGTAGTCAGGATGTGCTGGAACTAAATTGTGGTTTTCTAATTGAGAATGTATTCTTGGTGGGTAGGAACAAAGTTCTGGAGTAAAGTAGCAGGCTCCATTTTAGAAGACACCTCCTGTCTGCTGCTGGAACACATCAATTGTATCTTCATCTTCCTCCATTTCCAACCGTGCAGGTATATCTGTTTCATTGATTGGCTGCCCGTCAAATTGGAATCCGATCTGCCTCCTTGACAAACACTGTCATTTACAATACGCTTTCATTAGTGTACTAAGTGGTGTATGCCTTTTAATCTTAAACTGCACCACAGAACTATCCTGCCCCACCACCTTCAAATTAATATGATCATTGTTCTCAGTCTTGACTCTTTCCTTGGGTTTCTCGTCGGCCATGGAGAGCGCCATAGTATCCTCAGCTGCCGGTTCACAAAAGAGGTACCAGGTCCAGATCCGCACCGAATGAGCACACAAGCAGCACCAGGAGCGGCAGAAGAAGGTAGTATGGGTTCTTTTTCTTAGTTTTTTACAGTAGTGGTCCTATGCAGTATGTCTCCTTTTGTGACTAATTTCACTCAACATAATGTCCTCAAGGTTCATCCAGGTTATGCGGTGTCTTGCAGCTTCTTGTTATTCTTCAAGGTAGCATAATATTCCATTGTATGTATGTACCAGTTTGTTTATCCATTCTTCAGTTGATGGGCACTTTGGCTGTCTCCATATTTTTGCTATTGTAAATAGTGCTGCTATGACCATTGGTGTGCATATATCTACTCGTGTTATGGCTCGTATTTCTTGTGGTAAATACCAAGTAGAGGAATTGCTGAATCATAAGGTATTTCTATTTCCAACCTACTGAGGAAGTGCCATATGGCTTTCCAGAGTGGTTGGACCATTTTGCAATTCCCACAGCAATGTAGGAGCGTCTCGGTCTCTCCACATTCCCACCAGCATTTATTGTCCTCTACTTTGCTGATGTTCGCTGTTATTGTTGGTGTGAGATGATATCTCATTGTTGTTTTGATTTGCATCTCTCTAATGGCTAGTGATCGTGAACATTTCTTCATATGTTT
>NW_006408520.1:22981155-22982186 GCF_000296735.1 Chrysochloris asiatica | reverse complement strand
TTATTATTATTATTATTTCAATTGACTTGGTTTATGTTTTCCATCCTTTGACTTTTAATCTGTTTTTGTCTCTGTGTGTGAGATGTGTCTCTTGCAGACAGCATATTGAAGGATCTTGTTTCTTAACCATTCTGCCACTCTCCATCTCTTAACAGGTGCATTTATTCCCTTTACATTTAGTGTAATTATCGATAGGTATGGATTAACTTCTGCCAGTATGTTTGTTTTTTTTTTGTGGTGGTGTTGTTTTCTTTTTTCTATGTGTCTTCCTTTGCTGAGTTCATGCTTTTCGTATTCTTTCTTGTGAGTTTTCTCATAGTTTTAATGCTTCCATGTTCTTCTTGGATTTTCACTTTCCTGGTATGTTGTGAATTGATAATTCTCTTTGAGGTTACCTTATGTGCCATTACTTTTTCCCACCATTTAGTACAGTCTATTTTATCCTCTAATCTACCTAACCTTCTCACCATGTGGATCTCTGTTCCTATGATCAAAACAATTACAATGTAAAAGAAGGTAAACACATAGGATGTTTTATAGCATAAAGTTGGCTTTGTCAAAATCCCTTAGCTTCTGTTTCTTCTGGAATGTTTTGATTACACCATCGTATTTGATTGATAGCTTTGCTGGATAAAGAATTCTTGGTTGGCAGTGTTTTTCTTTTAGTGTTTTATATATGTCTCCCCATTGCCTTCTTGCTTGCATGGTTTCTGCTGAGAGATACAAACTTAATCTGACTTACTTGTCTTTGTTTGTAACACTTCTGTTTCCCCTAAGTGCTTTCAGAAGTGTCTCCTTATCTTTGATTTTGGAGAGCTTGATTATGATATGTCTCGGTGATTTTCTTTGTGGGTCTATCCTTCCTGGGGTTCGTTGAGCTTCTTGAATGTTTATCTTTTCACTTTTCAGGATGTTAGAGAAATTTTCTTCCAGAAGTTCTTCAACTATTTCCTCTGTGCACTTGTGTGATTCTTCTTTTTCTGGAATGCTGATAATTCTTAAGTATTCCTCTTCACGTTGTCTAACATGAA
>NW_006408520.1:22976701-22980459 GCF_000296735.1 Chrysochloris asiatica | reverse complement strand
AGAAAAACAAGAAAAAATAGACTGCATAATGTAGTCTATAGTTGCAGAAAAGGGGGAGTAGGGAGAGAAGAAAAAAAAAAATCTGTAGTCTAATATGAGTATGACTTTAATGTTCTCTTTCAGCTTCTAGTCTTCAAAGCTGTCTGATAGATTTCAAGATGCTACTGTTAGTTGTCACACTCTAATTCAGGATTTAAATGAATTTTTGGCCTGTTTTGTTTTTAAAATCCATACCCCTTGTTCTGGTCTTTTCTGTATTAAATAAAAAGAAAAAACAGTTCAGGGCTGGCTCTTGGGCTGAGAGTATCTGTGCGCATGCGTGGGAGAAGAACCCACCAGTGGTGGGGGCAGGGGGCGTCCACTAGCTCAGGCACCCCCTCTAGTCACCTGAATGGAGTTGCACAAACAGTGGGGGGTGGGGCAGTGAACAGATATCAAAAAAAAAAGGAAGAAAATCAGAACAAAGCAAAACCAACAAAGTGTATTGTCCACCTTTGCTCCAAGTTTCTTGTGGAATTTTTCTGTGGTGTGTCTGCTCCCCTGCTTGGTCTTGCTGTTTGGTCTCACCCAAGTTTTCAGCCCTGGGCCACCAAGTCTGGCAGATTCAAAAGTTCACGATTTCTTACGTCCAAGTTCCACTAGCTATAAGCCTTCAAACTTTTTAAATATTCCTATCTATGTGGTTCTGAGTTTTGGAGCTCTGCCCTGAATCTGCTTTACCTGGTATTATGTGGTATTGCTGAAGGTGCACCTCACTACACCTGCACCCTAGCCGCTATCAAGCCCCGCCTCTCCATCTTATTTTGATGCTTTTTGTGTCATTCAATATTTTGCCCATAGAATCCTTCAATATTACAAGTTGAGACTTTTTTCTTAAGTTCCTTTAGCTTAAGAAATGCCAAGCCCTTTCGGTCTGCACAAAGATCTGACTCCAGATCTTTGCACATTTCATTATAATTTAATTTTTCTTCTCTAGTTTCCCTTTGAAACTCTCTATTCAGCTCTTTTACTTCATCATTTCTTTAAGTCTCTTTAGCTTCTCTACATTGAAGTTTCAGTCTCTTCTGATATCCACTTTGGTCTTTTCTTTTTTTCCTATCTTTTTAATAACCTGTGCTTTCTTCATATATGATGTCCTTGATATCATCCCACAGTTGGGCTGGTCTTTGGTCATTACTCTGATCTATTCTTGAAATGATCTCTAAATTTAGGTGGGATAAACTCAAGGGCATAGCTTGGTTTTCATGGGCTGTTTTAATATTCTTCCATTTCAAGTCAAACTTATAGGAAAGCAATTGATGATCTTTTCTGCAGTCAGTCCCTGGCCTTGTCATGACTTGAACTTCTTTATCGTCTCTTCCCATAGATGTAGTTATTTTGATTCCTGATCAAGTTCAAGTGTATATTCTCTATGTTGCAAAAAAAAAAAAAAAAAAAGGTATTTGTAATGAATAAGTCATTGGCCTTGCAAAATTCTATCATGTAATCTCTGGCATTGTTTCTATCACCAAGGTCATATTTTCCAGTACTGATTCTTCGTTTCCATCTTTCACATTCCAGTCAGTAATTATCAATGCATCTTTATGCACGTTTGATCAATTTCAGACTACAGAAGTTGGGGGATATCTTCTTCAATTTCCTCATCTTTGACATTAGTGGTTGGCATGTAAATTTGAAAATAGTCATATTAATTGGTCTTCCTTGTCAGTGTGTGTATATTTCCCTATCACTCACAATGTTGTTATTTAGGATAGATCTTGAAATGTTCTTTTTGACAATGAATATGTTGCCATTCCTCTTCAATTTATTATTCCCGGCGTGGTGGTGGTGGTGGTGGTTGTGTACCATTGTGTTGGTTCTAGTTCATAGTGACCCTGTATAGGATTTCTGAGGCTGTAAATCTTTATGAGAACAGAACACCTCATCTCTCTCCCATGAGTTGTCTGGTAAATTCTAAATGCTGACCCTGTGGTTAGCAGGCCAGCTTGTAATCCACTATGCTACCAGGGCTACTTATTCCCAGCTCAAGATGCCCATTTCAGTTCATTAACAGTTAGGATATCAGTTTTTGTATGTTCCATTTCATTTTTCACAACTTCCAATTTTCTTGGATTCATGCTTTGTACATTTCGCATTCCTAATATTAATAACAATTATGAGGATGGTGCAGAACTGGGCAGTGTTTTGTTCAGTTGTGCATAGGGTTGCTGTGAGTCTGAACAGACTCAAGGGCACTTAACAACAAGAACAACAGCAATATTAATGGATGTTTGCAGCTATTTTCTCTCGTTTTGAGTCACAATATATCAGCAAATGAAGGTTCCAAAATTTTATTCCACTCATGCCATTAAAGTCAACTCTTCTTAAAGGAAGTAGCACTTCCCTAGTCATATTTTGAGTGCCTTCCAGCCTGAGGGGCTCATCTTCTAACACTCTAGCAGACAATGATCTTCTGCTACTATAAGATTTCACTGGCCAATTTTTTCAGAGTTAGATCCCTGGGTACTCTTCTTAGTCTGTTGGAGTCTAGAAATACTGCTAAACCCTGTCCACCATGAGTGACAGCTGGAATTTGCTGTATCCAGTATCACAGCAACCTTCAAGTCAGCACAGTATGACAAATTGACAAGTGAGCAGTGTTCAAAGATCTCACTATGGCTAAAAGACGCTAATGATTTGGGTCTAAGACCTCACCTCTCTTCATCTCTCTTCTCACCTACTGGACCCTCTGGTCTTTTGTGTGTGTGTGTGTTCATGGAAAAGCCAAGCTTCATCTTTTCAAAACATGTTTCCCCTGGATTTCTGCACAACCAACTTCTATTCTTCCCTCAAATGTCTCCTTTTCAAGAAGACTCTTTTGGTCCTGGCTGATGCAGAAGCTCTGGTCTCTCTTCCTCTACATCCGACTTCATCTTCTCCATGGCATGTGTAAGTACCTGAATTTTCTTGTTCATGTTTACTCTTTGTCTCTCCAACCATCCACAGCTATAGTGTGGCCTCTTACAAGACAGGAACGTGTCTGTCTTGTTCACCACACCATTCCCACAACCTGGAATGGCGACTGGGATCACTGACTGACTGACTGACTCCGGAGTCCTCACGACAGTTCTTTCCGACATCCCTTTCTATGAAAGACTCCATGTTCTGTGTGTTGAAGAAAGAGCAGGAAGTTCACATTAGAAGATATAGTTTTGAATTCTAAATAGACCCCAGTTCTGACTGGAAGGAACAATCAAACATACATATGAGTTTTATCTGAGAAATCTGTTGTGAAATTTAAATGATTTCACACATTTAATACAGAATTTGGCACACAGTAAACATTCCACTAATAGTTGTTGTTAGCTGCTGTCAAAAAGCTCCCAACTCATGGTGATCCCATTCACAACAGAACAAAATTCTACTGGATCCTGTGCAGTCCCATGATAGTTACAGATTGTTGTTGTTGTTAATGGCTGTTGAGTAGGTTCCTTCTAATAGTGACCCTGTATAGGGGTTCCAGTGCAATACGTCATCTGATCTCTTGACTGCTGCTTCCACGAGTGTTGATAGTTGATCCAAGAAGAATGGAGTCCTTGACAACTTCAATCTTTTTTCCGTTGATAAGAATGTTGTTTATTGGTCCAGTGGTGAGGATTTTTGTTTTTCTGACATTGAGATGCAACCCATACAGAAGGCTGTGTTCTTTGATCTTCATCAGTAAATGTTTCAAGTCCTCTTCGCTTTCAGCAAGCAAGGTTGTATCATCTGCATATCAC
>NW_006408520.1:22971605-22974061 GCF_000296735.1 Chrysochloris asiatica | reverse complement strand
CCAGCTTTCACATGCATATGAGGTTATTGAAAATATCATGGCTTGGGTCAGGTGCACCTTATTCCTCAAGCTGACATCTTTGCACTTCAACACTTAAACAGGTCTTGTGCAGCAGATTTGCCTAATGCAATACGTTGTCTGATTTCTTGACTGCTGCTTCCATGACTGTTGATAATTTATCCAAGATTCTTAACAGTAGTCATCATTTATTAAGGTTTCTGCTTGTCATAGCATAGAAGTAAAAGTTAGTAAATGAGTCCCCCCCCCATTCCTTCTTTCCCACAAATGTATTTATTCATGTATTTATTAATTGTATTTTCTCTTAAGCTTCTTATTGTGATTTGGACACAAGTTTTTAGAGCATATTCATTTTCCAATCAACAATTCATATACATTTTGTTTTGTGGCAATGATTGCAATCCCCAAAATGTAACAACACTCTTCCCACTCCCACTTTGTGTTTATGCTTTTATTCTTCCTTCTTTTCTATCCCTTTCTGCCTTCTGAGCTTTATCCCTGGGCAGATGCTACCCTTTTGATCTCAAATAGTTGATTATTCTAAAGTATGTAATACTTCTCTGGTGTTATTGACCACCTTACATGACTATCTATTGTTTGGTTGAAAATTGAGTCTTGGGAGTGGTTCAGTTCCAGCCTTGAAGTGTGATAAGGTCCATTGTCGCAGGTTCACTAGTTTTCATCAGACCAGTAAACATGGTATATTTTTATGATTTTGACTTTTGTTCCATTCCACTCAGGACTTTCTATTTTGATTCCAATCAGAGTGGTCAGCAATGGTAGTAGGGCAATATCTAATTCTTCTGGTCTCAGTGTCATGGAGGCTGAGGTCCATTAGCCCCCTGCACAAACTGTATCCATGCATCTTTTACTTTCTTCATATTTCTTTGGTCCATAGGAGGAGAGACCAATTGTTGCACCTTAGAGGTCGCTTGTAAGCTTGTTTCTCCCCTTGTTGTTGTTGTGTGCCGTGGAGTCAGTTCCGACTCATAGTGGCCCTGTACAGGGTTTCCGAGACTGTAAATCTTTACGGGAGCAGAACACCTCATCTTTCTCCCGCGGAACAGCTGGTAGTTTCGAACTGCTGACCTTGCAACTCGCAGTCCGATTCATATATTCCTAGAATGGACAGCCCATTCCAACTGTGTATATAAGACTTGACTGTTTGCACTTAATTAGCTAGTTGTGTTTTCTAGTGTGGACACAAGCAGAAAGTAAATTCTCTACTAAAACATACTGAATACAAAAAGAATTTTGGAGAATAAGTGGACCACAGTTATAATCTAGTGTGATACATTCAGCTTACAGATGAAGAGTGCAATACCTGGAAATGTTAATTTATGTTTTGATATTTTTATCGTGAATTGCATGAAGATTTACAGAGAAGATTATTATAATAGGCTTTTATGTTATTGAAAAAGGTATTTGCAATGAATAAGTCATTTGTCTTGAAAAATTCTATCATGCAATCTCCTGCACCATTTCTATCACCAAGCCCTTATTTTCCAACTACTGACACTTCCATTTCATCTTCAATCTTCACATTGCAATCACCAGTAACTATCAATATATCTTGGCTCTCATAGACTTAATTTTTTCAGCTTCAGCCTGAACTTATATATGAGCAATGGATGGTCTGTTCCACAGTTAAGCCTTGTTTGGGCTGATGTTATTGAACTTCTCCATCATTTCTTTCCACAGATGTAGTCAATTTGATTCCTGTTTATTCCATAGCCACCTTTTATGTTGTTGAAAAAGGTATTTGCAATGAATTAGTCATTGTTTTTGCAAATTTTTTCATGTAATCTTCAGCATCAATTTTATCACTAAGGCCGTATTTTCCAACTACTGACCCTTCCTCTTTGTTTTTAACTTTCACATTCCAATCACCAGTAATTATCAATGCATCTTGACTGCATGTTTGATCAATTTCAGTCTGAAGAAGTTGGTTTGTTGTTGTTACTTGTCATTGACTTGTTTCTGATTCATAACAATGCTATGTAAAGTTTCTGAGGCTATAAATCTTTGGGTAGCAGAAAGTCTTATCTTTCTCCTGTAAAGCAGGGAGTGGGCTTGTGGTTCACAGTCCCATGCTTATCCTACAGAGCCACTGCATTCCGGAAGAAGTTGGTAGAATTCTTCAACTTGATCATCACTGACTTTGTGCACAGATCTGCATAATGTAGCATTGACTGGTCTTCCTGTTAGTGTGTGGATATTATTTTATCACAGACAGCATTACACTTCAAGATAGATTGTGAAATGCTCTTTTTGATAATGAATGCAATGCCATTCCTCTTCAATATGATGTTCCCAGAAGAGTAAACTATATGATTCAAAATGGCCAAACTTGTTCATTTCAGTTCACTAATGCCAAATTCCTGACATTGAGATGTAATCCATATAGAAGGCTGTGCTCTTTAATCTTCATAAGTAAA
>NW_006408520.1:22968138-22970130 GCF_000296735.1 Chrysochloris asiatica | reverse complement strand
TTCTGCTGTGCATGGGGTCACTATGAATCGGTTCCGACTCGATGGCACCTGACAACAACAACAATGCCAAATTGTTCTATTTTTCTCATTCCATAGATTCAGCATATCTTAATGCTGAAATCTTTTATGCATTCATAAAAATTATTGTTGAACTTATTCTTAATTTCAAGGACGGGCCCTTCCTTATAAAACACAATTCATCTGTCAGTTTGTCATACTGTGGCAGCTTGTGTATTGCTGTGATGCTGGAAACTATGTCACCAGTATTTTAAATACCAGCAGGGTCACCAGGGTGAAGAGGTTTAAATGGAGCTTCTGTATTAAAGCAGATTAGGAAGAAGGAAAAGCAGAGTGGTTAGCCACTGAAAACCATATAAATAGCAGTGGAACATCTGATATAGTGTCTGCTGGGAGATGAGCCCCTCAGGTTGGAAGGCACTAAAAAAAAAAAAACAAAAACCTGGGAAGGTGCTGCCTCCTCAAAGTAGAGTTAACCTTAATTTAAAATAGAGTACTCAAATTGATGTTATTATTTATACTTTGTTGTTATTTGGCGTCGAGTCTGTTCTGACTCATAGTAGCCTAATGTATAAAAACTAAAACTGTCCACTCCTGTGCCATCCCATCCTCACTAATCGTTGTTATGTTTGAGGCTATCATTGCAGCCATCTCGAAGAGGGTCTTCTTTTTCAGTGCCAATTGTGATGTCCTTTTCTGGGGTCTGATTCCTCCTGACACATATCTAAAGTATATATGAGATGAAGTCTTGTCATCCAATCAGCATTCTGTATGTCATCCAAGACAAATTTATTTTTATGGCAGTCCATTGTCCATGGTATCTTCACCAACACCATAACTCAAAGGCATCAGTTCTTCTTATTCATCATATCATCCTTATTCATAATCCAGCTTTCCCATGCATATGTGAATATAGAAAATGCCATGGCTCGAGGCTGCCATGGTTCTTGCTTTTTGACACTTTAAAGAAATCTTTTGTAGCAGATTTGCTCAATGCGATACTTCATTTGCTTTCTTGGCTGCTGCCTCCATGATTCTGATTGTGGATCCAAGTAAAATGAAATTCTTGACATCTCTCATACTTTATACATATAATCAGGAAGGACCAGTCCCTGTCGAAGAACATCATGTGGGTAAGGTGGAGGGTCAATAAAAAATAAGAAAGTCCCCAACAGGATGGATTGGCACAGTGGCAATAGCAATGGTCTCAAGTGTAACAAAAATTGTGAGGTTGGCACAGAATTGGGCAGTGTTGTTATATTGTACATAGGGTCACTGTGAGTAGGAACCAACTTGATGGCACCTCACAACAACAAGACAATAAAAATATGACCTTGAGTATGTTGTTGTTGTTGGTAAGTGCTATCGAGTCAATTCCAACTCATAGTGACCCTGTATAGGGTTCCTGAGGAGCAAATGGCTTGAACCATTGATCTTGTGATTCACAGTCCAGTGCTGATCCTACAATGCCACAACAGAAGTCCCACCTGAATTTAGAGACCATCTCATGAACAGATTTGATGCATTAGACACTAATGACCAGAGAGTTATGGGAGGACATTCAAGAACATCATGTATAAAGATAGTGAAAGGTCATTTAAAAGACAGGAAAAAAAGAACAGACCAAAGAGAATGTCAGAAGAGACTTTGTAACCTGTATATAGAGAAACTAAAGCAACTAGAAGAAATGATAAAGTAAAACCTGGAAAGAAATTTTCAAAGGACAGCTCAAGAATACAAAGTATAGTATTATAATGAAGTGTACAAACACCTGGATTTAGAAAACCCAAAGGGAAAAATGCATTCAGCATTTCTTAAGCTGACAGAACTGAAGAAAATATTCAAGTCTTGGGTTGCAATACTGAAGGATTCTATGGGCAAAATATTGAAAGATGCAGGAAGCATCAAAAGAAGTTGGAAGAATCGATGCATTTGCATTATGTTGTTGGTGAAGAATATTGAAGATACCACAGA
>NW_006408520.1:22966241-22967175 GCF_000296735.1 Chrysochloris asiatica | reverse complement strand
ACAATAAACCATATGCATAATAAGACTCCTGGTACTGGTGTGGCTCTGTAGGATCAGCACTGGATGGTGAACCACAAGGTTGGCAGTTCAAATCCACCAGCTGCTCCTTGGAAACCCTATATACGGTCCCTACGAGTTGGAACTGACTCAATGGCACTTAACAACAACAACAACACACAGATAGCATGGTTGCATTAGGATATGTAAATAGAGATATGATTTTCTAACTTTGAGAACGTTAAGTATATTTCCTAAGGTAATGTAAATGTATGTGGCTTGAGTGGTACTTGTAAAACCACAAGAGTTCTTACATAAAATGTAAACAAAAAACTTGATCACACCAACCAAGGTCCTTCCCTCACTTCAGCAGTGGGTGTCCCCCAGCAACAAAATTGAGTGCCGGGGCACAGAAGAGAGAATACTGAGAGACTGGAGTTGTAATCTCATTATCAATAGCTGGTATATTATAGCTATAGTGGCCTACTGTTTTAATATTGCAGCACACTAGGTTGTTTTTCAAATATATTGTCTTCAGCCTGGAATTACCTATTGGAAAAATTCATAGGTCTTGCTATTTTTATGATGCTGTGTTACAGACGAATATCTTTTTCTTTACTCAGGTAGGTGCCAAAACAAACAAACAAAAATCAATAGTTCTCCTGCTTCCTAGTTTCCTTCTTATATTAACTGTAGAAAGGGAAATAGATGCCTTCTCATATATTCAAAGAACCTATGTACATACATGGATAGATAAAAAGAGACATTATAAAATGATTAGATGGATATAGAAAGATATATAAAGAATGGAAGGATAGATTCGATAGATAGATAGATAGATAGATAGATAGATAGATAGATAGATAGATAGATAGATAATAGATAGAATGAGAGGTAGTATCATTAAAAACACCTTTAGCTGGATAGCAGGGCACTT
>NW_006408520.1:22958888-22964296 GCF_000296735.1 Chrysochloris asiatica | reverse complement strand
TCATCATAAAGGCCTAGATCACTCTGATAGGAAAAAGCTCAGGAATTTGCTGGAGTATATGTCATCGTCTCAATCTTAACAACCTAACCTTGGTTCTTCAAACCAGAACTACACCTCCCAGAATCCCCTTCCCCATATGGTTCTGAATCGAAATTGGCCAATGGAGACACTCCTGTGTGAATTGAAAGGTCCAAGAAAAGAAGGGTCATCATTCTCAGGATGCCATGGGTAGATGTGAGGTTCTAAGGAGCGTCCAGGAGTCCTGGTGTGGTGCTGTGGGTTAATGCGCCAGACTGCAAAGCCGTTTGAACTTTAAGGTTGATGGTTCAAGCTCACCAGCTGCTCCTTGGAAACCCTGTACAGGGTTGTTATGGGTCAGAATTGACTCATCGGCACTTAACAACAAAGGAGCTTCCAGGTGAAATTCTTAAGAATTATATCCATTGGTGATACAAACTGAACTGGAGAACAGTATTTTTCTAGAGTGCCTAAGAATGTGCAGTGGTTTTCAGGTTACTCTATTGAACAAAAGGAGCCCTGGTGATTCAGTGGTTAAAGTACTTGGCTGATAACCAAAAGGTCAGTTATTCAAACCCACCAGCAAGTCCATCAGAGAAAAATGTCCTGGTCTGTTTCTGTATAGATTGTTGTTGTTATTGTTATGTGCCATCCAGTAGGTTCCAACCCATGGCAGCCCTGGATAGGTTTCTGAGAAGCGGCTGGTGAGCTTAAACCACCGACCTTGAGGTTCAAACAATTTTGCAGTCCAGTGCATTAACCCACAGCAAACCCTATAGAGCAGTAGGGTCACTATATAATCAACTTGATGGCAGTGCTTTGGTATGAAAGGCTAAGATCATCGCTGTTGACTTTCCCCTACCTGTCCAATGGTTGACTATACCTCTAATTCCCTATATTAAAGCCTTTCATACTTAAAATACATAGAGTGGCTTTTGTTTTCCTCACCGGACCTGGACTGTATTATCACTACTTAGTAAATCTACTCACTGAGTTCATTCAAAAACGGCTGCAACTACACATTGACAGAGAACTTCCAGAGGTTCAAGCTAGATTCAGAAGAGAATGTGGAATGAGGGATAGCATTGCTGATGTCAGATGAATATTGGCTGAAAGCAGAATATCAGAAAGATGTATACTTGTCCTTTATTGACTACACAGGGGCTTTTGATTATGTGGATCATGACAAGTTATGGACAACATTGTGGAGAATGAGTATTCCTGAACACTTAATTGTGCTCATAAGGAACCTATACATAGACCAAGAGGCAGTTGTTCCAACAAAACAAAGGAACACTGAATGGTTTAAATTTAGGAAAGGTGTGTGAAAGGATTGTATTCTTTCACCATACTAATTCAACCTGTATGCTGAGCAAATAATCTGAGAAGATGGATTGTATGAAGAAAATGTGGCATCAGGATTAGAGGAAGACTCATTAACAACCCGTGATATGCTGATGATACAGCCTTGCTTGCTCAAAGTGAAGAGGACTTAAAATACTTACTGATGAAAATCAAAGACCACAGCCTTCGGTATGAGTTGCACTTCAATGTAAAGGAAACAAAAATCCTCACCAGTGGACCAATAAATAATATCAAGATAAATGGGGAAAGATTGAAGTTGCCAAAGACTTCATTTTGCTTGGATTAACCATCCACACTCATGGAAGCAGCAGTCAAGAAATGAAACAATGTATTGCATTAGGCAAATATGCTGCACAAGACCTCTTTAAAGTGTTTAAGAGCCAAGATGTCAGTTTGAGGACTAAGGTATGCCTTACCCAAGCCATGGTATTTTTAGTAACCTCATATGCATGTGAAAGTTGGACAGTGAATAAGAAAGACAGTAGAAGAATAGATGCATTTGAGCTATGGTGTTGGAAGAGAATATTAAAAGTATCATGGACTGCCAAAAGACCAAATAAATCTGTTTTGGAAGAACTACAGCTAGAATGCTACTTGGAGACCAGAATGGCCAGAGTTTGTCTCTCATACTTCAGGCATATTATCAGGAGGGACTAGTCCCTGGAGAAGGAGATCAAGTTTGGTAAAGTGGAGGGTCGGAGAGAAAGAGGAAGACCCCCCATGAGATGGATTGGCACAGTGACAGCAGCAATGGACTCAAGTGTAGCAATGATTATGCGGTTGACACCGGCTGGGTAGTGTTTCATTTTGTTGTGCATAGGGTCACTATGAGTCGGTATGGACTCGATTGCACCTAACAACAGCAACAACTCACTGGGTATGTAGGATTGCCTTTATGACATATTTGATGAGCTGACATTCACCTTCTTCTTAAACGCTTAAAGAAATTTAGGAATTGCTAGCTTTTGAAACGGTCCACTACATTACCTTGTTGCTGTTATTAGGTGCCCTTGAATTGATTGTGATCCATAGCGACATGTAAAGGGTTTCCGAGGCTGCAAATCTTTGTGGGAGTCAAGAGCCTCATCTTTTTCCTGCCCATTATATTATGGAATTGCCCAAATTGTTATAAAGCAGTACCAAAGTGTAGAGTAGGATGAACATGGTTTTTTGTTTTGTATTGTTTTAAACTAGAAAGGTCTGACTTTGCTTAACTTCTGTGCCTCTGCTTTCTGTAAAATGGGGGCAATTATTGAACCTACTTTTCAGGGTTGATACAAAGATTAAATGATATTTAATAAACATGAAATCACATTTATAGATCATCTTTTCATCATACTACTCACAAATCAACATCCATATAGCCTTCATCTTTCAGATCTAATTCTGTCTTCTGAAGCCATGCAGAGGAGGCCCCAGTTAATCCATAGAGCACCTCTGCAGAGTGAGAGAAAGGTGTAGGCTTTACTCAGACAGCATGGTATCAGAGCTCACAGTTTGGTGAAAGAGTAAAAGCTTCATTTCTTCCTCCACTTGCCCCTCAACTGAGCACCCTTGTGCAGGACAGAGCATGCACAGCCATTTACTATACCACTGCAGGCAGATTTACTGCAATTGGGCATGATATTTGTTTATGTATTTTAAGATCACTCTCAATTAATTCCTCAACTCCCTTTTCTTTTCTTCTCTAAACCAAACATGACCAATTGGTCAATGAGGACTGTCTCATAGCAAAAGACTAGTACAGTCTTCATTAATGAATGATTTAGCTAGAGGATAAGGGAACTAGAGGACTAATTACACCAACTAAAATCATTCACATTAAGGTGTCACCTTAATTGTGCATTTGCATTTAAAAATATTACTGTAGAGGTTTATCCTCTTGTTAAAGATTGTTGGACCTCAGTGAGAATGTGGGGAGGGATGTGTGTTATGTTTCTTGCTGTGTATGAGAAAGGGGTGGAGGTGGTGGTATGCCGTGGAGTCGGTTCCGACTCATAGCGACCCTATGTGGGGTTTCCCAGGCTGTAAATCTTCAAAGAAGCAGAAAGCCTCATCTTTCTCCTAAGGAGTGACTGGTAGATTTGAACTACTTACCTTTTGCCCATCTTGTAATCCACTATGCTACGAGGGCTCCTTATGAGAAAAGAGGGGGCAGGGTAATATGAAATCATAAGTTGGCCTGCCCAGCTTCTCCTAAGAGTTTCATCCTTTAGGAAGACTTACCAGGAAAGGGTGATAGTTCCTTCTTCTCCAGGCAGCAGACCTGCTCCTGACATTTTTTGGGCCCAGGGCAAGAGATAAGTAGAGGCCTAAAGATCATACGTCTAAATATTTAGAAATTATAAACCAAGCAAACTAACTGTTAAATGAAGTATCTTCTATCTTCTTACCTTAACTGATAAATATTCATAGTGACAAAATTGAGAAAATGTGTGCAAAATTATGTTTTTTTATATGACTGACAGCAAAATATCCAGGATTACTGAATTAATTATTATTGTACATGTCTGGGTGCTCTGTTGATGAGCTGGTGATATTTGGATGAGTAATAAAGACATACATAATTCATTAACTATTATGTATTTATTACATAAAATTAATTTCTCTTCATTTCAGCAAATTCACTAATTATATATATTGGTATAATGGAAATCTTCACATAATTTGTATAACATTGACAGTAATGACAAATTAGACAATATTTCCCATGTCACAATTGTTCTTAGATATATTTTTTGTTATTTCAATTTAGATAAATTTCTTTTGAAGAGGCAGAAACAACTGGGATTGTCAATAAAATTCTTATGCTAATACTTAAATTAGGAAATGATGTACGAATTTTACATATATTCACTTAATAATGGAAACACATATGACAAATTAACATTACTTCAGGAATTATTATAAGCGATTTTATTTTTATATATTTTTAATATTTATTTATATAAATTATTATAAGCTATTCTCATCAAATATATTGTTATCACTCCTAACTTGATTTGAAGTTTTAAATTGCGATATCTAAGTTATATATTGGGATTGCAGTGTGGTGTTATAGGATAAACACTGGACTGCTAACCACAAGCCGACCATTCAAGTCCACCAGCTATTCCTTGGAAACCCTATACTGGGATGCTATGAGTTGGAGTAGTCTCGAGGGCACTTAATAACTATAACAAATTATATATTGCATTCTTATTTCAAATTAGAATATTTGAATACGAGGTTATTATAAACAAACAAGCAAAAATGCAGGACATTGTTCAACTTAAGAACAAAACAAACAAAAACAAGCTTCTGGATTTGGGGACAATATTCTAGATGGTGGAGTCACTGGGCAGCACCAGCTGTTAAACATTCAGCTACAAATCAAAATGTGGTGGTTCAAATCCACCCAGAAGCACCTTGGAAGAAAGTCACAAGTATTGAAAGCCACTGACTCCATGGTAACTGGTTTGGTATTTTTGTTTTATTCTGGATGGTATCAACTAATCTCTGAGACTGTGCCCTCAGCAAACTGTTTAATTATTTTAAGCTAACTTTTAAATTTATTTTTTGAAAGAGTTAAGGATATTAGATATGTGTGTGAAAGTAGAACAAGTGATAATTCTAGCTTTCAGTTACCATCTAGTTACCAGTATAAAGGACAGGTATCGTGCTTCTGGAATGTTACATATGTAACACTGAAGAATTGAAGGAATTGGCAAAGAAAAGGTACCAGGAATTGATGGAATCAAAATTGAAATCTTTCAAGAAAGTGAGGCGGCACAGGAGGCACTCACTCATCTCTGCCAAGAAATTTTGAATCTGGCCGACTGATAGGAAGAGATCCATATTTGTGCCCATTCCAAAGAGAGGTGACCCAATGGAACGCAGAAATCATTGGACAATCTCTTTGATATCCTATGCACGTAAAGTTTTAGTAAAGGTAATACAGAAATGGCTGAAAGCATACATTGACAGAGAACTTCCAGAGGTTGAAAGACTCAGAAGAAGCCATGGAACGAGGGATGTCATTGCTG
>NW_006408520.1:22956372-22957816 GCF_000296735.1 Chrysochloris asiatica | reverse complement strand
GTTCTGTGGTTGCTATGAGTCGGTACCAACTCAATGGCATCTAACAGCAACCTTTGGCATGTGCAGTCTTACCACTTTTTTATCATTCATTTTAGTGGAAAATATTTGCATTTTCCTTCTCTGACAAGTTTCTACCTTACATAGACTTTGGCTTTTTGTCAGTTTTGCTGTACAATTTTAAAAGTGATATGAATTGTTGCAAACTTTTCCTTGTCTACCATAGTGGATACTATCCTAATTCCTGAGTACTTTTGGAAGCAAATTAAAACACAAAGAGGAGCAAAACCTGGATGCTTGGTACCACTGAGAAATGATACTACGTTATGCAAGATTCTGTAGCATTCACAGTATCTGGTAGGAAGGATTTGACAAGTTAATTTGTCTTCCCTCTTACCTAAGTACTTCTGCCATTTAAACCCTCTCTGCTCCAGAGCAGGGTCTGTTTCCTGCCTAGATAGTGGGACAATCCACAAACTCTAGGTTTGAACTGTATTCGTCACAAGAATGGGTCACAATTTGTCAATACGAGTGCTGGTTTCAAGAGCCAAAGGCATTTGTGTCTTCTTCAATGTATGTATTTTTAGGTGATCTCTGGAGCCCATATTGCCTGGCACTAAGGGCAATAGAAGAGTCCTGGTGTGGTGTTGCAGGACAATGCCCTGGACTTCAAGGTCAGTTTGAGGGGCTTCTCAGAAACCCTATACAGGGTCGCTATGGGTCAGAACCATAGCGATGGTACTTAACAACAACTACAAGGGCAGTACTGCCACGTAGCTCACTTTTCTCCATGGAAGTGCATCTAGCAATTTGAGTCTTTAACTCATGTCACTGGTCTCTGGGCCTTTCTTGCCTGAAGGGCTACCCACTCCTGCTCCTTGCTTTCTCATCATCTATGCTTTGGGGTAAATGTTGACCTCTTGGTCTCATTACTTACAGTTAATATTGTTTGTTTTATAAACCAATCTATTATTTGGCTGGAAAGTGACCTTCAGGAGTGGCTGCAGTATCCAGTTCAAAGGGCATCTTAGGGGGACAGTTTCAGAGGTTCCTCTAGCCTAAATCAGTCCAGTAAGTCTGGTGTGTTTTTTTAGGAATTTGAATTTTGTTCTCCATTTTTCTCCCATTTTATCTGGGACCTTCTATAGTGTTTCTGGTCAAAATTGTCAAAAGTGATAGCTGACTACTATTTATTTCTTTTGGTCTCAGGTCAGAAGAAGTTGTGGCTTGTCCTGTGGACTAGATTCTCTTTTGTTTTCTGCATTCACTTTTCCTCCAGACAAGTAAAGACAACAGCTGAATCTTGACTCATACAGTTTTATTGGGCGGTTTTCAGACGTAGATCACCAGGCCTTTCTTCCTAGTCCATCCTAGTCTGGAAGTTCTGTTGAAACTTGTTCAGCAATAGAACAACATGCAAGCCTCCATCCCCTTTTCTAACATCCTA
>NW_006408520.1:22911436-22955830 GCF_000296735.1 Chrysochloris asiatica | reverse complement strand
CTTTCACATAAATTCTCATGTATGATCATTCTAGTAACCTTGTGAGGTAGCCTGAACAAATATCCTCTTTTGTAGATGGTAAAACAGAGGGTCAGAAAGCTGAAATTAGTTGAAGCTCCTACACCTTTACATTGCAGACTGGAACCCAAGTTTTCTCATTCTGACTGGTCAAATTGAAACTGTGACCTCTTCTACCCAAAGCAGTAAAATAATTTTTTTTCTCTTTTCACCAAAATACATACTGTCCAAATAGAAAGGCATCTTATACATAATATACATACAGCATCAGCAACATCTTTAAAATTCTGGGTATAGAGTTCAGTGTGATTAAGTTAAGTTTTATAGGACAAAAGCTTTCAAGTTTCCTCATATAGGTTCTGAATTGTACCTGCTATTTAGAGGTTATTCATCCAAGTAGAACACACCTGGCAGACAGAGCTCCCATGGAAGTCCCCCAAGTCCATGCACAACATGTGGCTCAAAGCTGCTGACACTTTGCATTCCTTTCCTTACATTTTCCCACAGTTTCCTCTTCCTATTCACTAAGGTTCTCAGGAGACAGAATGCTTTTCTTCCAGCATTAGTCATTGTCCAATAATTTGACCTTCCCAACCTGTCTTTGTATGTATTATACTGTCCTTCTATGTATTGTACTTACTGGTGGCTCAAAAGTTAAATGCTCAGTTGCTAATTGGAATGTCAGTGAGTCAAACCCACCAGAGGCTCCTTGGGAGAAAGATCTAGCAATCTGCTCCCATAAAGAAAACCTATGGGACAGTTCTGCTCTGTCACATTGGGTCACTATGAGTCAAAGTTGACTTGTCAGCACCTAGCCTAGGACAACGCTTAATCTTAGAGTATGTATTAGACATTATATTTTTTCACACATTAGTCTTACTTCAACAACTCAATTTTAAGCAACTTAAGGGCAAAAGTTATATCCATATTTTGGAATTACTTACAATAATATTATAAGGAGCTCTGGTAGCGTAGTGGTTATGAATGCGGCTGTGAACTGCAAGGTCAGCAGTTCGAAACTACCAGCTGTTCCGCGGGAGAAAGAAGCCTCATCTTTCTGCTCCCGTAAAGATTTACAGCCTCGGAAACCCTGGCTAGGGTCGCTATGAGTTGGAACTGACTCCACGGCACACAACAACAACAACAACATAATAAGTTACCATAATGCTGGTTAGTTTGACTGCTGTTGTTGTTGTTGTTAAGTGATGTTGAGTCAGTTCCAACTTGTAGCCACCCTGCATCGGGTTTCCAAGGTTTTCAGTCTTCAAGGGAGCAGACAGTCTCATCTTTTTCCCGCAGAGTGGCTGGTGGATGTGAACCGTAGACTGTGCAGTTCACAGTCCAGTGCTTATCTATCCCCATGATGTATAGAAATTCAATAATATCTTTCATTTGATGAATTAAACCAGAACTTCTTATAACTTTGGTCACATAACCCCTTATACTCTTTTAAATTTCTGAGGATGCCAAAAAGCTTTTGTTTATAAGTGTTGTTCATAAGGGTTGTATCTATTGGTATTTACCATATTAGAAATTAAAATGGATGAAATTGTAAAATACACTGTAAAACCAGACAACAAAAGTGTATTTCTTGTGTTTCCATATAGATGCAAGAAGGAATTTAGGATTTTAAAATAGTTTATTGGATGATATTGAGGTTATAGAGATAACCAGGTATAACTGAAGATAGCGACTTAGAACATAAAAGTACTGAGAAAAATTGAAAAATTGAATTAATCTCAGGAAATACACATATTTATATCTTAAATCTATGACATTAAAAAAAAATTATAGAAAACACATTCCATAAACTGTCAGAATAATGACATCATCACATGTCATATAGCCTCTGGAAAAATGTCACCATAAGAGCATGAGAGGCAAATAATGTCCTAGTGTGGTGCTTTAGGATAAGCACTGGAATGCTAACCACAGGTCAACAGTTTAAGCTCACCAATCACTTCTTGGAAACACATTACAGGGTCACTATGAGTCGGAACCAACTTGATGGTGCTTAACAATTAACTAGAAGAATATCAGGCAGTCCTTGCCTTGGAGACCCCTAAAAGTTCCCAGACCAGGCCAGTGAATTAAATTATGTTGTTGTTGTTAAGTCAGTTCCAACTCATAGGGTTTCCAAGGAGCAGCTGGTGGGTCTGAACTGCCGACCTTGTGACTCAAATGAACCTTGCAGTCTAGCGCATAACCCTGCAGCGCCACACCAGTAAATTATAGTCTTGGTTAATTAAACAACTTAAAGATTCTCATTACACAAATTACTGCTAGAAAATTATAGCACAATTTGAATCTACTTATGATTGGTATTTGTTTTGGTTACAATTGCTGTATTTGTTACCTATTTGTAGGATTGATAAAATTACCGGCTCCACAGCACATAACAACAACAACAACCACAAACATTTATTATCTCACAGTTGCTGTGGTTCAGGAATCTGGATGCAGTTTATCTGAGTGCCTCTGGCTCAAGGTATCTCCTCTGGTTGTATTAAGCTACAGTTTCAAATGAAGATTTGACTTGCAGGGATCCACATCGAGTCTTACATATATGGTTGTTAGCAGGATTCAATTCCTCACAGACTGTTGAACTGACGTCTTAGTTCCTTGCTGGCTGTTGGTGGGAAAACTGTCTCAACTTTTTGCCACATAGACCTCTCCATAGGGCAGATTACAACACAGCAGAGTGCTGCCCTCAGAGTGAAGGAGGAGAAAAGGCCAGAAGAGGAGTCTAAGACTAAAGCCACAATCTTTTTGTAACCTCATTTGGAAAGTGACACACCATCACTTTCTGTATTCTGTTCATTAGCAGTAAGTCAATTCATCCAGCACATGCTCAAGGGTACAGTACCAAGAGGCGAAGATCATTGAGGAGTCCTGGTGTGGCACTCTAGGTTAATATGCTAGACTACAAAGCCAGTTTTAATCACAAGGTCGGCAGTTCAAGCTCACTAGCTGCTCCTCAGAAACTCTATACAGGGTTGCTATGGGTTGGAAACAACTTGACGGCACTTAACAATAACAAGATCATTGAGGCCCATTTTAGAAGTTGCCTACTTTGGCAAAGAACAAATTCCGTCTCCTGTTCTGTCTTTCTTCTGCCTACCTCCTGCTTGTTACACCATTCTTTTTTCCATGTGTAATGTTGTTATCGAGGAGCTCTGGTAGCATAGTGGTTACGAATCGGGCTGCTAATCTCATGGTCAGCAGTTCAAAACTATCAGCCGTTCCGTGGGAGAAAAATGAGGCTTTCTGCTCCCATAAAGATTTTCAGCCTTGGAAACCCTGTGCAGGGTCACTATGAGTCAGAACCGACTCCATGGTACTTAACAACAACAATGTTGTTATCACTGAAGTGGTTTTATATTGGTGAGAAAAGCATATGGAGGTATTGTTAGACTGATGCTTTATATGTGGCTTTGGTTCATTTTACTTTAACTTAGATTGTCTATTTTAATAAAATTAAATAGTTCTCTTTCATGAGCATGCCAAACTACTAGTTTTCTTTCAAAACTCATCTTTTCCATATTTCTGGGCACATGGTCACCCAGCTAGCAACTACATTTACCAAGCCTCCTTTTCAACTAGAAGTGACCAAGGGCCTAAAGTTTGGGCCAGTGGGATCTGAGTAAAAGAGATGTGTACAATGTGTACAATGTCAATGTTATCTCTAGCTTAAGAAGGGCCCCACAGGCTGGATTTTGGCTCATCACCCCTCCCTGCCAGCTGGAAATGGTGACAACTTGAGCATCCTTGGAAGCCATATGTTGGGGATGACAGACCTACCTTCGCTTCATGGAACAGAACTGTCCCTCCAGCCAGAAACAGTCAGGAGGCTCCCTGAAAGGAAAACAGACCTCTTTCTTACTAAAACTACTCTATTTAGGGCTTCTTTCTTATTAGCAGCTTAGCCTTTTTGCAACTAATACATTTGATTTAATTAGACTGGGAGCCCAATGAGAACTATTTAAAACACTGTTTTACTCAGAGTAATCAATTTCTATAAAAAAAATATTTTATTCACTCATTCATTTGCATAATTCAGTAAATATATGAGCATTTACTATGTGTTAGATACTGGGGATACTGTAGCAAAGACCTCATTTATGTTCTTTACCATGGTGGAATTTGATGTTTAGGGGAATTAAATTAGCAATTATATACATCATCAATTGATCGGTGTAACAACTGTTATCAGTGCTAAGTAAGAACAGTACAGCCTGCTATGTGAATGCATGACAATCAATTCTAACCTATGAAATACTAACAGAAATTATGTATAAGGGACCTTCAAAAAATTTGTGGAAAGATGGAATTAAAAGGTAATGAAAATTTTCCATGAACTTTTTGAAACCCTCTTGTTATTTTGTTTTGTTTTTTGACTGACCCCATTTAAGGAGAATTTTAATTCAGTCATGTCCCAAAACTACACAGATGATAATGGAAGGACCCTCATATTTTTTTCAAAGAAAAATAAATGCCCAATGAAAATAACTTTATACTTCAGTACATATTTTTTTGTTTCGTCAAAGACATATCCTAAGTAGAAAAAATAAAAATAGGTGTGGACCCATCCCTCAGTTTCCTCATCTGTAGAGATGAGATGAAGGTACTGGTGATTTTTGTATGCTGTTTAATTTTTCTTTTCTTACATCTCAATCTCCTTACAAATTTGTCCTATTTATAGGAAGACCTAATTTTTTTTTTTTCAACAGATATTACAGTGCTTGATTCAGATAAAATAGATGCTTTGACCTCAAGAATAAGCTGAGTATGTGTGAAAGGATGCATGCATACTCATGTCTCAGTAAAACAATATAGGTTTGAAGGCGAAATCAGGCTTTAGTTCATGGTCAACTTTAACATTTAAATTTTTGTGTTATCTGTAAAAAAAATAAGTAAATTAGCCAGCTTCAGTAACATGCTAATGATTTAAAGGTAAATTTTACCAAATGCTTTCAGGATTTTGGAAGTTAGACCCTAAAGAATGAATCTGGGTAAGGCTTCTTAAGTACAAGGATTGGAACCACTGACGTTTTTCGTTTGTTGTGCGCCAACAGCTCTTTTGCTTTTCTGTATCTTTCCCTGGGGAGATAGTATAGGAAGCATGCTGGACAATCAAAACAGAGATAACTTGAAGCTCTGTACTTACCAGAAGACAAAGAGGCAGTAAGGTGTCATCAATAAACACAAAGACACTACACACAGCCAGTTTTCTTCATTCAAATTCTGCCTCTAACTCTTAGTAACAGTGTGACTTTATATAAATTATGTAAGCTCTCAGAGTTTCAATTTCCTCATCTGTAAAATGAGCATAATAACAGCTTTGACCTCCTAGGACTGTTGTGAGGGTTAACTGAGTTATAGTACTATCTTTAGACTGTTGTTGTTAAGTGCCACCCAGTCATTTCTGACTCATAGAGACCCCGTATAGGATTTTTGAGGAGTGGCTGGTGAGTTTGAACTGCTGACCTTGAGGTTCAAACCAACCTTGTCCATACCAGGACTCCTTAGAATAGAACCTGGTATGTGGCAAGTGTCTGTTACTAGCTATTATTATCAGTCTTACTTGCACAAGATTTTTTCACTAGTAATTAGAAATTACTGTGAGGTAAGCCATCAGCCAGGTGGGACGGAGGAGCCATATTGAGGCAGAAAAAAAGAAAATACAAAAATGGGTTATTTGAAATAATTGTTTTGTTCTCAGAGAAAACCATGTTTCATGCCAGACTCAAAAACTCTGGCTTTTCCTTTACCTGGTTGGGAAAATGAAAGAAACATGTCACTCCTTGTTTCCTGTTCTCTGTCTTGATGAAATTTAGACCTCTGCATTTAAAGTATAGCTGTGATCCAAGTCTTCCCACCAAAGCCTACACTCACTTGAAAATACATTCTTCCCAGCCTGTTGTTTTTCCTGCATCATTGGAAAGAATTTAAAATCTCATCAAAAGTACCAGCCTTTCCCAGCAAGTCACACATCCCCAAAGTCAAGTTCAATCACACCTCTCAGGGAAAAGGAACCCACTCTCCAGAAAGAGAGGGACAGCGCTTCCTCAGCACAGCGTAAATTAATATCACAGCTGCCACTTTCATAAGCAAATCAAACCCAGTGTTTCCATTTGTAAACATAAACTTCACAGACTCACTGTAGAATAGAGTGTTCCTAAGTATTCTGAATTTGCAACACCCAGAAAAATCTCTAGAGTGTTATTTACAATATTTGCTTCATAGGGAGGAGAATTAACGTTTCCACAGTTTAGGGAACAAACATACACATAGAAAAGAAAGCCAGCAAATTATTTAGTGATTACTTTTAAAAAATATGTCACCAAGCAGAAAAAAAAAAAAAAGTGTTTAGCGATAACATTCAAGGCCTGTGTCACTGTATGACGTCTTCATTATCACTTCAATGGCAGCGAATCCAGGGGGTGGGACCACAAACTCTGTGTCTTCCATGTAGTGCTTCATAAAAAATAATGACTTTGATCCTTAGAGCCCCCACCCCAATATTTTAGGAAATATTGTGCTATAGCCTTAAAGCAGTACTTATTTTGTACCTTAAACATTTGATGTGCTATTTTCAACTGTAATATTGAACGAGGAGTTTGTTGGCATTTCACCATTCCTGATGAAGTATAATAATGTATTCTAACCATCTTCCACTTAAACACACACACACACACACACACACACACACGTTTACAATGGGATACAATAAAAACACATCAACGGAAAGATTGTCTGTACTTGGCAATGCCGAGTGAATTTTAAATTTCCCTTTGCACAATGCAGTCATCGCTACGGAACTCGGAGGGCAGATTAATGCTTTTCTGGTACTTCAGTGTATCAGAACACGGATTTGCCGACAACAGCTGCAGCAAATTCCCCTGACTGAGAAGAATTATAAGTATTATCACCTAGATCATTAAACTGGGTTCATAGATTGCAGAATGTCTTCAATCAATTCATCTAAGATAACTTGAAGCCAGCTGGACCCCCTCAGTGAGAACTTGACTTAATTGGCCAATAAGTGGCTGGAAAAGGTGCATGCTATTTGATAAAATTACCGAGTGAGCAAGTGATTACAGTTTGGAAAAGCACCTAGGGTAGGCTGCAGGTCAGCCCTTTTGGGGAGGGCTAAGTTAATGTCCACTATTAAGTGCTGCTGTGAAAAATGGTGGCTTGTGTGGAGCTCAGATGGGAAAGAGGATCCAGGTCAGGCTCCAGCTGATGGAGTGAGTGAGAGACACACATTTATCATCTCTTTGGCCTCATTTCTGCCTTGGTAATAGTCCCACACTAACCGCTCTGGCAGTTGCCTGGTTTTGTGTCCCCTTTCATTTTATTGGCATAACTGAAAATATTCCCTGGGCCAACAAATCCATCTGGAAGGGAAGAAACCTACTTTTTTTGTCAATAATGCCCCAAGAGTTTTCTGGAAAAAGGTTAAAAAATCAAGAAGTTGAAGAACATACAATTTATACATGCATATCGATCATTCTCTCCCTCTATGAGGCAAATGGACTACTACTGGTTGCATGTTTGGCGTGTAGATTCTATCAGGACTGTCTAACAAATTGGACATTTAACATGGGATATGTTGTTGGTAGAAATTATTAAATAAAAACAATTCTTGTTGAAAACAAAGGTTTCTTAACATATTGCTTCCACGGCATTTTTTTTTTTCTCCTGCCACTAAACGTTTTAGCCAGTTTGCAAAAAAGAAAACTTTTGACAGATTTAGTTCAAGATTTCAGGTTAACAGACCTGCAACAACACATTGTCACTTGAATTATTGGTGTTAGACAATAACGTGGCATTATTCGGAGCGATGTCTCAAGATGAAGATTTCAGTGAGCCGTATAGTCATCTACTCTTACCCAGAGATTTCCCAGTAGCATGGATGCTTAACAAACAATGTAATTTCACTAAATAATCATCATCATTCAGGTTTTTAGAAAGCAGAAAAATGGAAAGAAATTAAACTAAATTGTAACTACTACATAAGCAATCAGTCCAATATTAAGCCTGATGTTTATAAGAGAATGGAGTTCATCAGCTTGCAAATGTTAAGTTAGCAACTCTTCTTGTTAACTTACCCTTGGAAGTATGACCAATGCTTCTGGCATTATTTTCTCATGAGTATGTCATTTGGGCAGAAAAGAATATACTAGCACGCTATGGAAGAAGTCTGTTCACACTGCTCTTGGAACGACTGTGTTCACTCTACCCTGACAGCAGAGACCCTCTTTCCAAATGGAAAATGTCCCACCTAGGCATCCTTGCACTAGTTGTTCCCTCTACCTGTAGTATTCTCCCTCTAGTCTTCAGTGTGCTCGTATACCATACCCTCAGCGAGGCCTTCACAGCCAGCTAGCACAGCCATTCACCATCATTCCCCACTCCTAGTTCTGCTCTGTTGTTAATTGCCTTTGAGTACTCATGGTGATCCCACGAAATACAACGCTGCCCATGATAGATCACAGATTGCACCATTGGGTTTTTCATTGGCTGAATTTTGGAAGTAAATCACAGGCCTTTCTTCCTAGTTCATCTGAGTCTGGGAATTCCATTGACATCAAGTCTCCCTCATGGTAGATAAGAATTCTACCACTCAATGCCCTTGCTTTATCTCTACTGATGTGTATTTGTATATTTATGTGTTTATTTTATGTTTCCACCATTAGAATATGAGCTCTATAAAGACAGAGCATGGTTTGTCTTATTCATATCTATAGCCCCAGTGCTTGGTATATATTGTATACTCAATAAAAAGGAATGAATAAATGTCTTGTCCAAGAGCAACTAAGAGTATCATTCATAGGTTGCCATAAAGCCAGCACATGCCCACCAGGGGCACTCTGAAGTGAGATTTTGCCTGTTCAGTAACCAAGATGGTTTAAGAGCTGATCCAGGATGATTTCATTGCTGTGCACTCAGCATCCACACTTGCCTCCATTCAGTTTATTGCCCCCGGAAGCCTTTCCCACAGCTCCCTGCCTTTCATCTCTTCAGGTCTTCCCCACCCTCATCATTTGTCACCTCTCCTCTTGGAAGCATCAATGGCAACTAACCCTAACAGCCACAGCTAGCTCTCTCATTTGACACGCTTCATGTTCTCTCTTCATTTTCCTTCAAAGTTTCGTATTTCTGTATTATTTTCTCAATTCGTTTGAAAGTTCATTGAAGGCAAGAAATAGGTTCCACATACCTTTTCTCAATCTTCATTGTTTCCAGGCCAGAAAAGGAACATAATAAATACGTGTGAAACCTGACAGGCTTTAAAATAGAAGCCGTGTTAGTTTTCTAAGGCTGCCATAACTAACTACCACAGACTGGGTGGCTGAGAAGAACAGGACTTTCTTGTCTCACAGTTCTGGAGGTTGTTGCTGTTGTTGTTAGTTGTCATTGAATTGACTCTGACTTGTAGCAACCTTATGTATGAAGGGACGAAACATTGTGTGGTGCTGTGTCATCTTCATGATCGTTGGTGTGTTTGACTTTAGTGTTGTGGCTTTATAGGATTTCTGAGGAGAGGCTGGTGGATTTGAACCATCAACCTTGTGGTTAGCAGTCTAGTGCTTATTCTACAGTGCCACACCAGGACTCCATAAGTGTTGTGGTGATTGCATCACTCCATTTCCCTGAGGCCAGGAGTCCAAAATCAGGGTGCTGACAATGCCATACTCGTTCTGAAGGTTCCAGGGGAAAACCCTTTCTTATGCTTTCCAGCTTCTGGTAGCCTCAGGTTCTCAGTTCACTGGCTTACAGCTATCGCATAACTCCATCTCTGCCTTTTTCTTCACAGGGCTGGCTTCCCTCTGTCTGTCTCTCTTTTCCTTTTATAAAGGAACCCTGGTGGCACTAGTGGATGATGCATTGGGCTACTAACTGCAAAGTCAGCACTTTGAATCCACCAGTTGCTTCTTGGGAGAGAGAGAAGACTTTCTGCTCAGATTTATAGCCTTGCTGTTGTTAAGAACCGTCAAGTCAATTCTGACCCATAGTGACCCTGTATAGGGTTTCCAGGGAGCTACTGGTGAGCTTGAACTGCTGACCTGGCACTTCAAACGACTTTGCAGTTTGATACATTAACCCATAGCGCCATACCAGGACTCCATGAATCAGAATCAACTTGATGGCAGTGAGTTTTTGTGTCTAGAATATCACTTAGATTGGTATGGGGACCACCCTACTCCAATATGGCCTCATAGTATCTGATAACATACGCAGAGGCCCTACTTCCAAACAAAAGCACATTTGCAGGTACCAAGGGTGAGGGATTCAGCGTATCTTTTTGAGGAGTGCAGTCAGTCCATGGTTTGTTGTTGTTGTTAGGTGCCATCGAATCAGTACCAACTCATAGTGACCCTGTGCACAACCGAACAAAACGCTGCCCAGTCCTGGGCCAACCTCACAATTGTTGCCACACTTGAGTCCATTGATGCTGCCACTTGGCCAATCCATCTCATTGGGGTCTTCCTCTTTTTCTCTGACCCTCCACCTCACCAAACATGATATCCTTCTCCAGTGGCTGGTCCCTCCTGACAATATGTCAGAAGTATGAGAGATGAAGTTTGGTCATCCTGGCCTCCAAGGAGCACTCTGGCTGCACTTCACCCTATACAGATCTGTTGGTTCTTTTGGCAGCTCATGGCACTTTCAATATTCTCTTCCAACACCATAACTCAAAAGCATCAATTATTCTATCGTCTTCCTTATTCACTGTCCAGCTTTTGCATACATATGAGGTGAATGAAAATACCATGGCTTGGGTCAGGAGCACCTTAGTCCTCAAGCTGACATCTTTGCACTTCAACACTTTAAAAAGGTCTCATGCAGCAGATTTGCCCAATGCAATTCATCATTTGATTTCTTCACTGCTGCTTCCATGAATGCCGATTGTTGATCCAAGAAGAATGAAGTCCTTGACAACTTCAGTATTTTCTCCATTGATAAGAATGTTGTTTATTAGTCCAGTGGTGAGGATTTTTGTTTTCTTTACATTGAGATGCAATTGATACTGAAAGCTGTGGTCTCTGATCTTCATCAGTAAGTATTTTAGTCTATGGTTGTTGTTGTTGTTAGGTGCCATCAAGTTGGTACCAAACCATAGCGACTTTATGCACAGCAGAATGAAACACTGCCTGATCTTGGGCCAACCTCACTACTGTTGACACGCTTGAGTCCATCAATGCTGCTACTTGGCCAATCCATCTCATTGGGGTCTTCCTCTTTTTCTCTGACCCTCCGCCTTACCAAACATGATATCCTTCTCCAGTGACTGGTCCATCGTGACAATATGTCCGAAGTATGAGAGATGAAGTTTGGTCACCTTGGCCTCCAAGAAGCACTCTGGCTGCACTTCTTCCAAAACAGATCTCTTGGTTCTTTTGGCAGCCCATGACACTTACAATATTCTCCTCCAGCACCATAACTCAAATGCATCAATTCTTCTATGGTCTTCCTTAGTCACTGTCCAGCTTTCATATGCATATAAGGTCACTGAAAATACCATGGCTTGGGTCAGGAACACCTTAGTCCTCAAGCTGACATCTTTGCTCTTCAACACTTTAAAAAGGTCTTGTGCAGCAGATTTATCTAATGCAAAAACATCGTTTGATTTCTTGACTACTACTTCCATGAGTGTTGATAGCTGATCCTAGAAGAATGAAGTCCTTGACAACTTCAATCTTTTCTGCGTTGATAAGAATGTTGCTTATTGGTCCAGTGGTGAGGATTTTTGTTTTCTTTACATTGAGACGCAATCCATACCCAAGGCTGTGCTCTTTGATCTTCATTAGTAAATGTTTTACGTCCTCTTCACTTTCAGCAAGTAAGGTTGTATCATCTGCATATCGCAAGTTGTTAATGAGTCTTCCTCCAATCCTGATGCCACGTTTTTCTTCATATAACCCAGCTTCTCGGATTATTTGCTCAGTTTACAGGTTGAATAAGTATGGTAGAAACCATTTATTTTGTAGAGCAAAGTCATCTAACATTTACCAAGGGATAAACTCAGCCCAACAATATGTGTTCCACTTGCTAAGTCCTCCCTGAAGCCATAGAGGCAGCTTCTCTTGTTCTGTACATTTTACAAATGAGGAACACCAAGCCTCAAGTGAGCAAGTACTTGGATGAGATACCATAAAGACTGTGGGGAGCATCTGGGTCAAACCCAGATCTTTCTTTGCTAGAGTCGGAGCTCTGCTGCTCCTATAGCATGCAGCCCCTGGACTTCTCAGTGACCCCTCTCTACTTGGACCCCAACCTTTTCAAGGACCAGTTGAAAGTCAAACATACTCTACAAGTTTATGATTTAAATTCTGTATCTCATTTTTTTATGAGAAAGCTAATCGTTTCTAACACAGCCACTTATAAACCAACCTTCCTTGTGGAAGCTCAACCTGCATTAATTTTCTGAACAGACTTTCACATCCACACCACTGATCTCCTGCTTCTAAAATGTTTTCTGTTTTGTTTTATTTTGTTTTGTAGAGTGATTTCAAAGAAGGATAGGGCAGTAGGCAGGAACTTATCTTCCCAAGCTTTCTGAAGGCCACCACCCTTTTCCTCCATCAGCTGTTTGAAATGGAAATGGCTTTCCGGATGGGAGAGCCAAGTGCGGGTGATTTTCTCCTCCTATCATTGATTCCTAGAGCATTTCAGTGAAGAGTTAAATCAGGGAGCACTGGACTGGTGCAAACATTTTTCTCTAACCTTGAGATCTTTCGGGTGAAAGGGCAGCACTGAATTAAGCATTTAGTGTATTCAAAATCTGTGACCCGGAGCTGGGGCCTGAAAGCATCATTGATAATAGGGTTGAAAGCCATTATACTTTCTGGGTACTTATCTCATCCTGCCTCGGACAATCTACTTCCAGGAGTCATAATTATCCCACTAGGAAAACTGTCCCATTGTCTGTGAGTCTCTACTAGCACGAAGTTTATCTTGCTCTCTCCTTTCTCAGCAGGGTTCATTATTTCTCATTTAATTAGTAGAACTTGATACAAATAGTCCCTTCTCTTCATTTATGTTGTTTTCACTGAAATAACTACACAGTGCAATGTTTCTACTCCCTACAGGTACCTGTTTTAAAGGCTGAGAGAGAGGATTGCATGCCACAGGCTTCATTATATCTTCCAAGCATGAGTCTACCTTTTTCAAAGGTATAAGACAATATCTTTGTGTTGATGGTGGTTGGTTGGCTAGTTATGTGTCATGGAGTCGGTTCCAACTCATAGCAACCCTGTACAGGGGTTGGGGTTCCAAGGCTATAAATCTTTATGGGAGCAGAAAGCCTCATCTTTCTCCCGTGGAACAGCTGGTAGTTTCGAACTGCTGACCTTATGGTTCGCAGTCCGATTTGTAACCACTATGCTACCAAAGCTCCTTTGTGTTCATGGTAGGAAAATTATGCTGTTTCCCTAAGATTGGATATTGATGTTGACTGTCTGGCAGGGCGATAGACAGAAGGAAGCTACACAAATGATGTGTAGGCTCAGTTGTTGATGTGTTTACTGGAGTCTACTCTGGCCAGATGCCTTCTAAATGGTGGGGAGATAGTAATAGACAAGCAGATGCATGTCTTGCCCTCATGGTGATTATACTCTAGACTACAGAGGAGAAAAACTTGAGTTGAGGTTCCTGAACTATGCTTCTCAAATGTAAATGTACCCATGAAATCACAGGGATTTTGTCAAAAGGCAGATCCTTCATCAATAGATCTAGATGGGACAAAGAGTCTACATTTCCAACAGGCTTCTAGGAAATGCAGGGCTAAAGGCTCAAGAATCAATTTTTTGAGTAGAAGAAACTCTAGAGGAGTGAGGGCTAGATTACTCTCTGCTACCAGCTGAATGTTTGGCTTGTGAACAGATTCCTTAAAAAAGTTTTATCATCTGGCAAATGGGGCTCTAATAATACTTATTCTGCTAAGCCATTGGGAAGGCAAATAAATGTGAAAGAATTTGGTAACATTTCATGTGCTGTACGTATCTATAGTGTAATAGTGAAATAATAGTCCTGTACTTGCCTCATTTTTGAAGATTCAGTGACTGTTACAGGAATCTGGCATGACTTTGTTTTAATAAGGAATCATTTCTTGGCTCTTAAACTGCACTTTCAAACCATTTATCTTTAATTTTAGGACCAGGGGAGTTGTGTTTCCAAATTACATTGTCATAACCTTTATTGGCTACTGCACCAGGGCCTTCTGATTTCACTGTGACATACTATTAGCACTAGGCACTACCATAAAATGGACTTTGAAGGGGGCTTGTTTTTTTTGTTTTGTTTTGTTTTGTTTCCAATGCTTTCATTGGAAAGGAATAGGATATCTAATTGACTGGGAAATATTGATATTGTAGGAAAGTTTAAATCAATTTTCAAGTCTTGGTTTCTCTTATTACAAAGTGTGGTTAAAGGCAAGGACTTTGGTTTATCATGTAAGCTGTGTAAACTTGAGCAAGTTAATTAAACTCTCTGAACCTAAGATTTCTCAACTTTGCAAAATGGCCATAATAACAGTACCCAGTTAAGGATGTTGTTAAAATTAAATAAGCTAATGCATTATAAGATGTGTGTACATAGAGCAGTACTTCTCCTAACCAGTGTCTGGAAAAATTCGAAGGGCCTTGCTCTAAATCACCTGGGATCTCACACATATTTTGGTTCTTCCTTTAACCAGAAGCTTTGACCTGGACCTATGACACCTTCTATGGGTTCCCATTAAGATTGCCTGCTGTATGCCAAGAAGAACCAGAGCTATTTTAAACCTCAACCTGGAAAAAACCGGTCTGGCCAATGGTGAAGATTATTTGTAATCTCCATAGACATACTCCCCATGTGAAAGTTGGCATGATGAGGCAGAAGATAAAAAGTGAGCTACTGACTCATCAAGCACTGCTACATGTTAAGCACTATGCTAATAAACACTGTATAAACATTACCTGGGCTGTTGCCTCCACCTCCAGATGAGAACACTGAGGTGTAAGGAGATAGTTATGGATTGTATTGTGTCCCCCCAAATTATGTGTTATAAATCTTAACCCCTATACTTGTGGTTTACCCTTGTACCTGTGGCTGGAGTCTGGTGTGACACTATAGGATAAGCACTGGACTTTTAATTGCATGGTCAGCAGTTCAAATCCACCAGCCACTTCTTGGAAATCCTACACAGGGTCACTATGAATTGGAACTGACTCTCTGGCACTTAACAATAACAACAATGTCTGTGATTAAGGAGACTAGGTAACATTGGGGGTTAGGCATTGGACTACTAACTGTAAAGTTGGTGATTCAAACTCACCAGCCACTCCTCACTCCTCAGGAGAAAGATGAAGCTGTCTCAGAACCCCTACAGTCTCAGAACCCCTAAATAGGGCTGGTGGGAGTCAGAATCAAGTCCATGGCAGTGGGCTTGGTTTGAGTTTGAGTATATCTGTGGTGATAGTCCCATTTGGGAACAGGTTTTCTTTGATATGTTAATGAAGCAGTATTACTGTAGGGTGTGTTTGAGTCAATCTCTTTGGAGATATTGGCAGATTAGGTATGTGGGCAGAGGAACAAGGGCATAGAGGAGAAAGCAGAGATGGGGGGAAGAGAGATGTCAAGCCACATGAAGATCACTTAAGAGCAGGAGCTCAACAGTGTCAAGGAGCTTCCTCCAGAGCTGATAAAGAAAGAAAGCCTTCCTCTAGAGATGGCACAGTTTCATACACCTTAGCTCACGTGATGATCACCTGGTGAGATGAAAGTGCATCTGCACCTTGCTTCTGATGTTTCACTGGGAGTCTATCCCTGTGCCCAAGTGTCCCTAGGTCTGCTGCCTCGTTACTCAGAGGATACAAAGAAAAATGGGTCCATCAGTCACAGTGACTTACCTGCCTATCATTCCCCTCTCTCTCCGTGGGCATTCCCCCATGCAGAGTTAAGAATAAGGTGACCACATCTCCTCTACTGTTGCAAGCTGACTTCAGTCCTTTCCCTGCCTGATAAATTATATGATGGAGACGGGAGCAGGGGAAGGAAATGCTACCCAGACTTCTACCAGCACATGTAATCCCAAAACAGCATATATTGGGCACTGTATCCACATCCCTAGGATTTTCAGTTAAAAAAAAAGTTTTCCCTTATGTAGAATAAAAAAGGGAAAAAAAAAAAAGAGAGAGAGAGAGAGAGACAGAAATAGTCTAAAAGCATATTACTAGGAAATTGTTTCCACTGTGTTTATGACTGTTCTTAATGTTTTATGAATATGCTAAAAAAAATGCCCAGGCATATTTCCTTGGGCACTCTAGTTAATTACTTATTCCGAGTGCTTCTACTCCATTCCTTGCAAAATGTGTTGTGCATTAATTCTGATTATGTACAAAAACCCACCTGCAAGGAAAAACTCTGAATCAGTAATGCTGATAAAATGAGCAGCCCTCCTGGGGCTCCACTGAGAAAGAGGATACTGGACAGAATTAGAATCTTGTAGCTAAGGCTATTCATAATGTCATTAACATAAAGGCAATTAAATGAGTTTTTAACCTACAACCCTTTATTGTTATTAATGAACATTAGAAAAACACAGGAGATAAAATTGGTAATTATCTCTGCACCAAGCTATGCAATAATGTGTTTAAATATAAAAACAAAACAAATGATTATTGTTAGTATTTTCAGTAGCAGAAACCCCAGGAGCAGCTCCGTCATATTTAATCACATGGGCCCACACCAAGAGGGTTAATTAAAAGAGGGCTTTACCTTCTATGTGCCTGGTTATTCAGCTTAATATGAAATCAACAAATGTAAATGTAAATTTGCAAAATATCCTGAGCAGTTGTTTCTGCCTGCGGGTTAACCACCTTTACAGAAACGCAGACTGATTCCTTCTCCTTCAAGAAAACAGTCTGCAGCTCTATAACCAAGTTTTTCCTTATTGAAAAAATGACTACACAAAGCCCATTTCAAGAACAAGTGCACAAGTCCAGGTTCATGCCTAAGCTTACCATTCAGTAAAAATAATTTAAGCATTTGCAAAGACATGCAGATTTTAAAATAATGGTAAGAGAGATTTCAGCATTACGCTATATTCAAAGAATCTCCAGTTAATTTTTTCTTTCTTTATGCAAACTATCACAGTGTATAAATTAGCCTCTCTAGACGGGGCTTTTTTACAGGACACAGTACTGAATGTATGGTGAAATACCCTGCATCTAATAATAGTTTACAACTAATTAATTCAGTTTGGATAGCTTACAATGTAAAATGTTAGTGTCACATTCCTTATCATTTTTTCCAAACTGGTTTTGCTTCCAGAGTCCATTTTTAAGATGAGACATATCTCTAATTTACTTTTACAGTATATTTCAGGGCAAACAATACTACACAAGTGTGACCTTTGGAAACTACTGCCAAATGACAAAGCTAGAGCTTTTTGTGTTCATCTGATTTCTCTATACAGCCAACTCTACAAGCGAAATCACTTTTGCATTTTTTTAAAAAGGGTACTTTATAAAATAAAATAACTAATCAAAAAAGAAACCATTGCTTACACTGCTATAGCACTGTACTGTTTACAAAACATTTTTTATAATGTTGTAAGATACTAAAATGAAAATGATAATGATAACCCATGTTTACTTTCCCAGGCCTGCTCATACACACATGCTTGCATATACAGAGCTTCTCTACTCACATGTAACCTACATCCTATATCCGATAGGGACAGGGAATTGAGTCAGGTACTAGAATCAGAATTCAGATATAGGAATGTTCTTAAACATTGATCGTGCCTCCCCAAAGCTGATGGAGTTTCAATTTTAAGGTAAAAAATGTGTCCCCTACGGTCAGTTCCCTGACAGATAATTAAAGGCAGAGGTTGAAAAGGCACAAGGTGAGGCCCCTGATTCTCTCTCTCTAAGCTGCGCTTTGGAAGACAGGAGATGTCAGTGTCATTCCTATAACCTGTCCCCTCCCACTCACTCCAGCTCTATCCTCCTGTTTTCCTGCCGACTGGAGAGGCAGCTACAGATTAACCTCAGGAGCACACACAGCTCAACACACAGGCCCATGACCATTGCCAGGTAAGTCCAAGGCCTTTCCCTCCTAAGTACCAGGTAATCATTCTTATAAAAGGCTAGGGTACCCTCTCTGTTTCTAGCGATCCTTTGACCTGACCCAGAACTGAATCACAGCACATGGGGCTTCCTAGGATTCAGAAATTCGAGCTCAGATTGTGTGACTCAGAGAGTTGGCAGCAGCCTCCTCAGGATGGGTTTCTGTTTATGGACTCTTCAGTGCTAGAACTGTCTTTTTAGACTCAGGGGCAAGGTGGACTGTAACTTCCCCCTGGAAGTCAAGAAGCACTTTTCCAGCACTCTGAGCTATGGGGTGGGGTGTGAGTAGGGGAGTGTTCATTAACACCATTTGCATTTTCAAGTTCCATTATTCCTGATCCCTCAGAACATGCTGCCCGGCTGGTGCCTCTGCCATGTGGCAGACGCAAGCTCAAGGTCAACCTCCAGCTGTTAGCAAAACAATTGGGAACCACAGCACACTAAACTTCCCCCTTTCTTGTCACCCTGCCTGGCTATTAACCACCCCCAGGGCACCCTCAGGGGCCGCAAATTTTCTCCTGGTGCCTTCCTTGACTTGTGAAAATTCTAGAGGCCTGGAGGTGAATGATGAGCAAGCACAGGGCCATATGCAGGGCCTTTGATGATATGACATCAGACAGCTGAGGGAGGAGGACGCTGGCGGGCGGCTGCTGTATTGTTGACCCTTTGATGGGACTCATTCTGGCTGCCCTGTGTGGCTGCTGCCAGTAGACCAGCCAGAGAGAAGGTGGCCAAACAGCCGAACAATGGCACAGACTTTCACAGCTGGAAAATCATTTTTTAAAGACCTCCAGGGGGCAGCAGTTGGTCCTGGCAGCTAATATTTGATCTGAGGAGTGCAGAGCAGCTGATGCCAAAGAAGGACACTCCCAACCAACTCCAAGTGCAAGCTGGCTGTGAAACTGCTGGTTCATTCACTTTCCCATCTGTACCCAGAGAGAACAAAACAAACTTGGGGAATGCCTCCATGCTGTCTGTCTGCAAAGAGTCACCAGGCCTCTTCTTGCCTCACAGGAGATGCCGTAAATACTATTTATGAAACCAATTCTGCAGGAAACAGTGGTATCTATTTCCCATTCCAGTTAGTCACGAAAATGGGAAAATTCTTTGCAAACAGTCCTATTTATTTTGATGGACTAGTTATATATGCCCACGAGAGTGACATGCAGTCATTTAAAAGTGACTGTTGCTTTTAAAAAAATCACACAAACTAGTTGAATACAGTTTGTCTGGAGTCTTTGCAGTTGTCCCTCACTTGGATATAAATTTGTTGTTGTTGTTGTTGTTGTTGTTGTGTGCCATCTGACTCATAGTGACCCTGTCTAGGGTTTCCTGGGCGTAGCTGGTGAGTTTGAACCACTGACCCTGCAATTCAAACCGACCTTGAGTGCTTATCCTACAGTGCCACACCAGGACTCCAGGGTCTAAGTTTAAATGACTACAATTTAAAATGGTGATTGTTAAATTTAGAGTGATTATATAATTTGGCATCCAAACTGTGGCATTTAACAAAATAATAGGTATAATATCTGGCACTGCCTTGGGTAATGGTATTTCCAAATCTCCTAATTGCTTTCACACCATCCTTTTGAGTTAGCAGCAAAAAAATTATTTTATTTTCAAAGAAAAGAGGGTATAAGCCATGGTGTTGTGCTGTAGAGTGGGTTCTGACTCCTAGCAGCCCTGCATAGGGTTTCTGAAACTGTAAATCTTTACGGGAGCAGAAAGCCTCATCTTTCTCCAGTGGAATGACTGGTAGTTTCGAACTACTGACCTTGAGGTTAACAGCCCAACTCGTAACCACTACACTACCAAATTCAATTTTTTTTTTCTAAAGTATCAGAGTATTTGTTTGATCTCCTCACACTTAAAAGGGAGAGATATTGTAAATCTTTTCTTTTTTTCTCTTTTTTGCTGACCTCCCTCGTATTGTATATTGACTCTCTTTTCACCCAAGTTAATATGCATCTGTCCTGTACTTAGTGACGGTACTGAACAACAACAACAACAAATCCTCTCACCCCTGGTAGCCATCAGAGAATGTTTCTTTTAGTGTGAAAATCTTTTCTTGACTTTTTACGATAATGGTCTCATAAGTCAGTCCTTTTGGGATTGATTTATTTCACTCAGAATGTCTTCTAGGTTCATCTATGGATGTGGTTCACAGTACAGTGCTGATCCTATTGTAAATAATGCTGTAATAAACATGGGTGTGTATGTATCTATTGATGCCATAGTTCTTATTTCTCTAGAATTTTACCTAGTTAGTAGAATTGCTAAATCATATGGTATTGCTGAGAATGCGGTAGCACCATAGAATAAACACTACGTTGCTAATCACAAGGTTGACAGTTTGAGCCCACCAGCTGCTTTTCTGGATAAAGATGAGGCTTTCTGCTCCCATAAAGATTTATAGCTTCCGAAACCCTATACAGGCTCTCTATCAATCAGAAACAACTTGGCAGCACTTAACAACGAAAACAACAATGACATTACTATTTTTGATTTTTAAAAGAAGTACCATTTTACAATCGCAAGAGCAGTGTATGCGAGTTCCAGTTTCTTGATACCCTCATCAACATTTATTGTTTTCTGCTTTTTTGAACTTTGTTATTAATGCTCTGGTAGCGTAGTGGTTACGAGTTGGACTGCTAACTTCAAGGTCAACAGTTCAAAATGACCAGTGGTTCCCTGGGAGAAAGATAAGGCTTTCTGCTCCCATAAAGATTTACAGCCTCGGAAATCCTGTTCAGGGTCAATATATGTCAGAACCGACCCCACGGCACATAACCACCACCATCATTAATGCTGGAGTGAAATGATATGCCATTGTTTTAATTTGCATTTCTCTAATGGTCAATAATCGTGAGCATTTCTTCATGTGTTTGTTAGCTGTCTGAATGTCTTCTTTGGTGAAGTGTCTGTTCATGTTATCTGCCCATTTTTAATTGGATTTTTTGTCTTTTTCTTGTTGAGGTGTTGAAGTAGTCTATAAATTTAAGAGATTAGTTCCAAGTTGACAAGGGGTATATTGTAATGATTAAGTGTGTGTGGCATCTTGACTGGGCCAGGATTCTCAGTTGAATGGCAGTTATGATGTAGCCATCCCACAGGATGAGATCATTTCATCACTTCCATGATGAGATCTGCTCTGAGCAGTCAGTCATTTGAAGGGAGTTTCCTCAGAGGTGTGGCCTACTTTCAATATATGTGGACACTCTGGCAAAGCCAACTTGCCAGCCATTTCTTTGGCAAATCTTTTTGTATGTGCATGCATGTGCATATGTAGAGACACTAATAGATACTTTCTGAGCACATATCATGAGTCCTGGTGTGGCGATATGGGTTAATGCACTCACTGCAAAGCTGGTCTGAACTGCAAGGTTGGCCGTTCAAGCTCGCCAGCCACTCCTAGGAAACCCTACACAGGGTCACTATGGTTTGGAACCAACTTGGTAACATTTAACAGTAACAACCACCATGTTTCAGGTACTCAGAAATTATCAAGTATTTGTACATAAGCACATGTGTGCACACATGCACACACATACACATTTGCCAAATAAAGATGAGACTTTCTGTTCCTACAAAGATTACAGACTCAGAAACCTTATATAGGGTTGCTATAAGTCAGAACCAACTTGATGGCACTTAGGAACACCACCATGTTTCAGATCCATGGCTAACTGCTGTAATTATCTATTAATATATTTTTAAATCCATTAATTAGTACATTTTAAAGTACATTAGGGAAGGTAAGGAGTCCTGGTGCGGCACTGCAGGTTAATATGCTGGATTGTAAGGTTGGTTTGAACACTGAGGTTGGCAGTTCAAGCTTACTAGTTGCTCCTAGGAAACTCTATACAGGAAGTAGATGGAATACAAATTGAAATCTTTCAACAAATTGATGCGGCACTGGAGGTATTCACTCATCCAAGCCAAGAAATTTGGAAGACAACTACCTGGCCAACTGACCAGAAGAGATGCATATGTGTGCCCATTCCAAAGAGAGGTGACCCGATGGAATGCGGAGATCATAGGACAGTATCACTGATATCCCATGTGAATAAAGTTAAACTAAAGGTAATACAAAAATAGTTGCACCCACACAGTGACAGAGAACTTCCAGAAGTTCAAGCCGTATTCAGAAGAGAATGTGGAATGAGAGATATCATTGCTGATGTCAGATGGATCTTGCTGAAAGCAGAGAATACCAGAAAGATGGTTACCTATGCTTTATTGACTACACAAGAGCTTTCAATTGTGTGGATCATGACTAGCTATGGACAAAATTGTGAAGTATGAGTATTCTGGAATACTTAATTTTGCTCATACTTGAGGAAGAGGAATTTGGAGATAGACCAAGAGGCAGTTGTTTGAACAGAACAAGGGAACACTGAATGATTTAAAATTAGGAAAAGTGTGCACCAGGGTTGTATTCTTTCACCATACTTACTTTTTCTTGTTGAGAAAATAATAATAATAATAATTATTATTATATGCTCAGCAAATAATCTGAGAAGTTGGATTATATGAAGAAGAATGTGGCATCAGGATTGAAGTCAGACTCATTAACAACCTGTGATAAACAGATGATACAACCTTGCTACCAGGAGCTCTGGTAGCATATGTGGTTATGAGTCAGACTGTTAACCTCACAGTCAGCAGTTCAAAACTACCAGGGGTTCCATGGGAGAAAGATGAGGCTTTCTGTTCCCATAAAGATTTACAGCCTCAGAAACCCTATGAAGGTTCGCAATGAGTCGGAATTGACTCCCCGACACACCACTACCACCGCCACAACCTTGCTTGCTGAAAGTGAAGAGGACTTAAAATACTTACTGATAAACATCAAATACTACAGCCTTTAGTATGGGTTGCACCTCAATAACTAAAAAAAAAAAAAAAAAATTCTTCACCACTGTACCAATAAATACATTCATATAAATGGAGAAAAGACTGAAGTTGTCAAAGACTTCATTTTGCTCAGGGCAACCATCAACATTGATGGAAGCAGCAGTCAAGAAATCAAACGTACTGCATTAGGCAAATCACCTCCACAAGATCTCTTTAAAGTGCTGAAGAGCAGAGATGTCAGTTTGAGCACTAAGATGTACCTGACCCAAGGCATGATATTTTCTATAGCTTCATGTGCATGTGAAAGTTGGATAATAAATAAGGAAAACCATAGAATAATTGAAGCATTTGAGTTATGGTGTTGGAAGAAAATATTAAAAGTACCATGGACTGCCAGAAGAACAAACAAATCTGTGTTGGAAGAAGTACAACCAGAATGCTCCCTGGAAACCAGGATGGTCAGACTTCGTCTGTCATACTTGAACATAAAATCAAGAGGAACCAGTCCCTGGAGAAGGACACCATGCTTGGTAATACAGAGGGTCTGTTAAAAAGAGGAAGACCCTCAAGAAGATGGAATAGCATGGTGGCAGCAGCAGCAGATTCAAGCATAGCAACTACTGTGGGATTGCCGCAGACCAGACAGTGTTTTGTTCTGTTGTGCAAAGGGTCACTTATGAATCACTACTGACTCAACAGCACTTAACAACAACAACCCAATGCTATCATTTATTAACTATCTGGAATTTTAGTTCCAATTTGTTTTAAATATAAAAATATACTAATGATATGTCTATTACATTATTATTATGGCTGTGTGCCATGGAGTCGGTTCTGACTCATAGCGACCCTGTACAGGGTTTCTGAGGCTGTAAATCTTTATAGGAGCAGAACGCCTCATCTTTCTCCCACGGAACAGCTGGTAATCTCAAACTGCTGACCTTGCGGTTCGCAGCCCAATTCATAACTAGTCGTTACTAAAGTAGAGTTGTGAGAATCTGAGTGTTGTAAATTTTCAGCATCCTGATTTGTCTGAAAATGTCTGTTTTATCTTCATTCATGAAATTGGGCAAAAATATACTGCATTTCTGGTTGCCTCAAGTAATGGGTAAAGTGATTTTTGTTCCGGTTCACAAGCACAAAGAGATTTTGAGTTCCTGCTTCTTGTGGGAGCCCAGCCCCAGTTCCCCAGCACACTCAGGAGGTGTTAGGTCTTAGCTTCCACGTTGCTGTGAAAACACTATCACTCCTGTCCATTTCCAGGCCAAGCTCCCCACAGATACTACAACTGCAGCTCTCACTAAGCACTGGACTGTCTTTCCTTTCTACTTCTGATCCACAACTATTTTATTTTTCTTTCTCTCTTCTTGTGTTCGTTGCTCTAGTTCTTATAGATCTTAATAATGAAATCAAATAATCAAAGTGGGGTTGAATATATGTGTGTGTGTTTATACTTGTATTTGCATATATGTATATGCATATATAAGGAGCTCTGGTAGCGTAATGGTTACGAATCAGGCTGCAAACAGCAAGGTCAGCAGTTCAAAACTACCAGCCATTCCGTGGGAGAAAGATGAGGCTTTCTGCTCCCGTAAAGATTTACAGCCTCAGAAACCCTGTTCAGGGTCACTATGGGTCGGAACCGACTCAATGGCACTTAACAACAACAATATGCATGTATACTAGCTGCTATTGACTTGACTCTGACTCATGGAAATCCTGTGTCTGTCAGAATAAAACTGTATTCCATAGGCTGTTCACTGGATGATTTTCCAGAAACCGATCATCAGACCTTTCTTCTGAAGTGTAGACTTAGACCTCCAGTGTTTCAGTTAATCCTCCCCCAAACCTACGGACATCTTATCTATTCCTACTCACAGTGACCCTATACAGGGTTGCTAAGACTTTAAATCTTTATGGAAGCAGAGAGTTTCATCTTTTCCCAGGGAGTGGATGGTAGCTGTTAACCACTGACCTTGGAGTTAGTAGACCAAAGCCTAAGCCCACAGTGCCATAGCTGAGCATACAAGCGTTTACACAACCCACTAACCACTGTGGAGTAGATTCAGACTCGTAGCAGCCCTGTAGGACAGAGGAGAATGGCTCCGTAGGGTTTCCAAGCCTGTCATTCTTTACAGGAACAGACAGCCTCATCTGCAACTATGGAATGACTTTGAACTGTTGACCTTTTGGTGAACAGTCCAACACTTAACCCAGCATACCACCAGGGCTCCTGTACACCACCTAGGGGATCCTAAATATATACATGCATGTATATATGTATAGATATATGAACATAGTGGTGTTGTTACTAGGTGTCATCGAGGTGATTATAGCTCAGAGTGACTCTATGCACAACACAATGAAACACTGTCCAGTCCTGCACCATTCCCACAATTGTTATTCTGTTTGAGCCCAATGTTGCTGCTACCATAACAATACATCTCACTGGGGTCTTCCTCTTTTTTGCTGACCCTCCACTTTTCCAAGCAAGATATCTTTCTTCAGAGACTAGTCCCTTATAACAGTATGTTCAAGTCTCACCATCCTCACTTCTAATGAACTTTCATTTGTTTGTTCTTCTGGAAGTCCCTGGTACTTTCAATATTCTTCACTCACTAACACCATAATTCAATGGATTGATTCTTCTATGGCTTTCCTTATTCATTGTCCAAATTTTACATACATACGTGGCAATTGAAAATGCCATGACTTGAGTTAGGAGCACTTGAGTTCTCAAAGTGACATCTTTGCTCTGTTTTGCAGCAGATTTGCCTAATGCAATACATCCTTTGATTTCTGGACTGCTACTTCCATGAATAATGATTGTTGAGCAAAGCAAAATGAAGTCTTTGACAGCTTCAGTCTTTTCTTCACTTATATTTATTGGACCAGTGGTGAGGATTTTGTTTTCTTTACATTGAGGAACAATCCATAGTGAAGACTGTAGTTTTGTACCTTCATCAGTAAGTATTTCAAATTTTCTTTGCCTTGAGCAAGCAAGGTTGTATTGTCTACATATCACAGGTTGTTAATGAGTCTTCCTCCAATCCTGATGCCACATTCTTCTTCATATAATCCAGCTTCTCAAATTATATGCTCAGCATACAGACTGAATAAATATGACGACAGTATACAATCCTGGTATGCAATTTTCCTGATTTTAAACCTTCATTATCACCAGTTAGAACAACTGCCTTTTAGTCTATCTACAGTATCGTCATGAGCACAGTTAAAGTGTTCTGGAATACCAATTATTAACAGTGTTATCCATAGTTTGTCATGATTCACAAAGTCAAAATCCTTGCATAATTAATAAAGTACAGGTAAACATTATTCTGGTATTCTCTGCTCTCAGCCAAGATCCTTCTGATATAAACAATAATATCCCTTGTTCCAATTCCTTGTTTGAAACCAGCTTGAACCTTTGGCAATTCCCTATCAATGTATTGTTGCAGCCATTTTGGAATTATCTTTAGCAAAATTTAATTTGCATGTGGTTTTAATGCTATTGTTCGATGATTTCCACATTGTGTTGGGTCACCTTTCTTTGGAATGGATACAGTATATATGTGGTGGTGGTGGTGGTTATGTGCCGTGAAGTCACTTCTGACTCTTAGCAAACCTACATATAGTTTCTGAGTCTGTAAATCTTTGGGGGGAGAGGAAAGCTTCATCTTTCTCCCATGGAGCGGCTGATAGATTAGAATTGCTGACATTGAAGTTAATAACCCAACTCATAATCTACTACATTACCAGAGCTCCTTACAATGTATGCATGTTGTTGTTGTTAAGTGTTTTCGCATAGGTTCCAATCCATAGGGTTTCCGAGGAGTGGCTGGTGAGTTTGAACTGCTGACCTAGAGATTCAAACCAACCTTGTGGTTGAGTGCTTATCCTACAGCACCACATCAGGATATTTTATCTATCATTTTTATGTGTTTGGATATTGATGAGGTTCCTGCATGTGCTTAATCCACCATCTTGACCTAGAGGTCTGAAACCATATTCTCATAAAGGAGCCAAGGGATATATTTGTGAAATCAAGGAAAACCAAATATTCTTGGCTTATCAAAGCAGGCACAGAACACAAGCCCCGATTTAGATTTTGTTAGAGGTTCTAAATGAGAGCTGAGCACTGCTGTGTCTGGATTGGTTAATTCAAATTAAATAGAAGTATTTCATTCAAGTTTATGGGCATACAGGTTAATTAAAAATTTCTCCTTAGAAACACAGCCCCCAAGACTCTATGTAATTTAAATCACTTCCACATTTATGCAGAGTGAGAATGACAGTTTCAATATTTAATTCTTGCTTCATAAACTTTGAAGGCTAAAAGCACATTCTCCCCAAGTTGTGAACACTCTTTATGTTGGAAACAGCTCACTAAAGCAAACTTACAGCTGCTAGGTAGCTTGGTGACTGTGGAAAGCTTCTGATAAAATGTATTTAAATCAGATTTCCTGGAGCAGATGGGCAAACTGAAGTGGAAAATAAATTCAAATGATCTGATACTGGCTTTTCATGCTAAAACTAAAATCTTGCAGACCAAACTCACACAGATCTTGTTAACTGGGGCAGGTTCAAAGTGGTCCTGCTGCAGAGACCACCACCTCTCATTCCCCACAACATGAAGCCATCCTGAGCTTTCTGAGGCGGTATTACTTTGTAGCAATTAGAGAAGATGAAGATCCCTGAAGAACAAGGCCCACATGGAAAGAAGGTGTCTTCAAACACGTCTCCTTTGTTTGCCTCTTCACTAGGCACAATCCTTTCCTCCAATGCTCCAAACCTGGTTGTTGTGGTCTTCTCTTTAGTTCTTCCAGATCTCAATAATGTAATCAAATAATCAAAGTGGGGTTGAGTTGTTGCGAAGTAAAACAGCTAAGCTAGAAACCCCTAGTGTTCAATGGTTCAGGCCTGGAATTCTTAGACAATAGAAGAAACTGAACTTGGTATAGGGAATGTACATCTATAATGCAGCTATGAGCATCACCCAGTAATTAAATTGCTATTACTGAGTGTACACAGGTTCAGAATGAGTAGGAGCTGTCAGTTACTCTCAAAATTTTCTTTGGATATGAACAGAGGTATATGGTAGGAGAGGAGGTAAAGAACAAGGGTAGTAGAATTAGTCATAATCCTCTATAAGAAATTCCTCAGAAATCTCTTTCTGAAGGAGACACTTTTGCCACCACCCCCCCATCCCTCTCCCCACACACAAACACAGCCCACAAGAATCACTTCATTAGTCAGTTCTCTGTAACCTTTTAGGTCTGTGGATTTGCACAAAATGATTCAATAGGAATCTGGTAATTAACTTATCAGTTCTGTTACCAAGTCCTCACCTGCCTGATTCCATGCCATCCAGTTGCTTCTGGCTCATAATGACCCTGTGTAGGGCTTCTGAAGCTGTCAATCTTTACAGCAGCAGACGGGCCCATCTCTTTCCCTCAGAGCAGCTGGTGGGTTTGAATTGCCAAGTTTCCAGTTAGCATCCTACACTTGTGTTGCATGCCACCAGGTCTCCTTATGTATGGAAAAGGCAGATGAACTAAGAAAAAGAAAATGATTCTCAAACTCCAGCATTTGTGACTCTTGTTTCTTCTCTACGGGAATTTTCACTCTGAGAGTACGAGAAGGGCATTCCTGAAGAAGGAGCTACATTGGTGGGCTGCAGGCGTAAATAACAATGGCAGGTAAGGGAGTCATACAGTTCAGGGAAATGGCTCACATAAGTTGTTACTGCCTGTGAGCACTGTATTAAAATTTTCACCCACGTTATTTCATTGAATTATCACAGCAAACCTAACCAGAAGATATTATTGTTTTCCATTTCTTAGGCAAGAAAACAAAGGTCTGTAGCAATTTAAAAGAGGTTGTATAGCTATGCAGTGAGAGTTAAGAGTCAAAAACAGACCTGCTTGAAGGTCTGCCTGATTTCAAAGCCCATATAGTTTCTTCATGAGACTTAAACACAAAGATATACGAAGGGCTTCAAAAAGTTCATGAAAAAAATTATTACATGCTCATTAAAAACAGTGAGGTAAATCTATATGGACACATGAAAAATTATTACCAATAGGAATGGTGGTATTCCACTATACTGGACTCCTGGTGTGGTGCTGTAGTATCAGCACTGGACTGCAAACCACAAGGTCAGCAGTTCAAACCCACAAGCTGCTTCTCAGACACTGTGGACAGGGTCACTATGGGTCAGAATCAACTCAACAGCACTTAACAATAACAATTCCCAATACTGTTCAGTCAAACAAAAAGGGCACATATTTGTGTGTATGTAAGTGTATAGCACAATCCCCTTTGAAAAGAGAAGTTTGTTTAGAGGCAGACACAATTTACTATAGTCCATGACAAACCTCTTGACAATAGGATGGTGTGATAGTTAAGGTTTTGTGACAACTTTTCTGGGCCTGGAATATCAGTGGTCTGACAGCTAAGAGATAGGAATTCCTCATGATGAGATAAAATGAAATGTAATCAACTCTCCATAATGTGATGTGATGTGATCAATCCTGATCTAATGTAGTTATCCTATGTGTTGTAAATCCTCACTTCTATGATATTAATAAACCAAAAGGGAAGAACACACTCAGCATTTCTCAAGCTGAAAGCACTGAAGAAAAAACTCAAGCCTTGACTTGAAATAGTGAAGGATTCTATGGGAAAATTGTGAAAGATGCAGAAAGCATCAAAAGAAGATGAAAGGAATACAAAGTCACTGTACCAAAAAGAAATTGTTGAAATTCAACCATTTCAAGAGGTAGCATATGATGAAGAGCCAATGTTTCTGAAGGAAGAAGGCTAAGGTGTACTGAAGGCATTGATAAAAACAAGGCTCTAGGAATTGATGGAATACAAATTGAAATCTTTTAACAAACTGATGCAGCACGGGAGGTACACACTCATCTATGACAAGAAATTTGGGAGACAGCTAACTGGCCAAGTGATTGGAAGAGACCTATATTTGTTCCCATTACAAAGAGAAGTTACACAATGAAATAAGGAAATCATTGGACAATATCATTAATATCACATTCAAGTAAAATTTTTCTAAAGATATATCTATTTTTTTTTAAGCTGCATCAATAGTATATTGACAGGGAACTGTGGAGGTTCAAGCTGTATTTATACAAGAACTTGGAATGGGGTATATAATTGCTGAGATCAGAGAGATCTTGGCTGAAAACAGAGAACACCAGAAAGATGTTTACCTGTGCTTTACTGACTATGCAAAGGCTTTCAACTACATGGATTGTGACAAGCTATTGACAACCTTGCTGAGAATGCATATTCTGGAACACTTAATTGTGCTCACTGAGGAACCTGTATATAGACCAAGAAGTAGTTTCTCAAACAGAACAAGAGAGCACTCAATGGTTTAAAATCAAGAAGGTGAGTGCCAAGGTTTCGTTCATTATACCTATTCAATCTGTATGTTGAGCACATAGTCTGAGAAGCTGAATTACATGATATAGAATGTGGCAACAGGATTGGAGGAAGACTCATTAACACCCTGAAACAAGCAGATGATACCAGCTTGCTTGCTAAGAATGAAGATGACTTAAAATACTTACTGAAGAAGATCAAAGACTTCATCATTATGGATTGCACCTCAGTGTAAAGAAAATAAAAATCCTCACAACTGGACCAATAAATAGCATCATGATAAACAAAGAAAAGATTGAAGTTGTCAAAGACTTCATTTTGCTTGGATCCACAATCAACATTCACGGAAGTAGCAGTCAAAATATCAAATGATGTATTGCATTAGGCACATCTGCTGCACAAGACCTCTTTAAAGTGTTCAAGAGCAAAGATGTCAGTTTGAGTACGAAGGTGTACCTGACTCAAGCCATGGGATTTTCATGTGTGTCATATGCATGTGAAAGTTGGACAATGAATAAGGAAGACCAAAGAAAAAATGGTGCATTTGAGTTATGGGGTTGAAGAAGAATATTAAAAGTATCATGGACTGCCAGAAGAATAAACAAATCTGTGTTGGAATAAGTACAGCCAGAATACGCCTTAGAAGTTAGGAAGCAAGATTTCTTCTTTTATACTTCGGACATATTATCAGGAGGGATCAGTCTGTGGAAAAGGACAGCATGCTTGGTAAAGGATAAGCAAAAAAAAAAAAGGAAGAACCCCAACAAGATGGACCGGCACATTGGCAGCAGCCAGGTTACACCTCAAGTGTAACAACAACTGTGAGGTTAGTGCAGGATTGGGTCCTGTGTTGTTCTGTTATGCGTAGGCTCGCTATGAGTCAGAACCGACTCCACAGCACCTAACAATAACATGATACTAACGAAACTGGATGCAATCTGCAAGATTAGGTTGTACCTTGAGTCACTGTCTTTTAAGATACAAAAGAGATTAAACCGGCAAGCAGAACTCAGAGGGACCTACTATCATCAACAAAGAAGAACCAGGAGTGGAGTACATGCTTTGGGCCTGGGATCACTGCACTGTTAAGCTCCTAGATCAAGGGAAAGACCGATGCCAAGACACATGGAAATCTCTAAGGAATCCTGGGAAAGAAGACAAGGATCTTTTCCCAGATCCAACAAAGAGAGAAAGGCTTCTCTTAGGGCCAGCACTCTGAATTTGGACTTCCAGCCTCCTGAACGGTGAGAGAATAAGTACCACAAAAAATCCCCACTTAGGATGTTTCTATTATTAGTGCACTACATAAGTAAGACAGATTGGAAGGTGACGTTCTTGGTAAAGTGGAAAGGGAAAGTTTTACTTTTCACTTCATATCATTCTGAACTCTCTGATTTTTACAATAGTAATAAGCAAATATTACTTTCATAATAAAAGAAAAATTTAAAGAAGGCCCTTTGAACTTTGGAAAATAATGGAAGGTTTTTATAACACAAAAATGAAGTGGGTCAGGATCTGTTGGAGAATAAAGGGACGGCAGATAATGATTAAGAAGCTAATGATTGCCAAAGGTCATTTATATCTTCAGGCTAATTGTCAAGGCAGATTCACAAAGAACTTCAGCATTTGAGACAGTGCACCTTGAAAACAGACTACCAAAAAGGAAACTCCTCATCATATTTTGGATAACTTGTCAAGCCAACATCTAAATGCTTTGATATTCTCTCAACCCTGTGCAATGTCTGGAACCTTCAGCATAATTGCTCTGTTCATACAAAGCATAGGTAGTATACAGTATACCTTTTAGCAGCTCAGGTAGGAAGAGAAGTATTTTTCACTCCTCAAAACTTCTCTGCAACACACCATACTGTTCCTGGGATGCATGGGGGTAGTCAGTGACAGCTGTAGCCCTGTCTGCATGGAAATCTTCTGTCTCTGATGTAGAGGCAGATTGCATTTGCCTGATTAATCCAGCCATACACTGGAGAAATGAGAAAAGGCCCAAGCTACCCAGATGCGCTATAGATTCCAAAAAGAGATGAGCCTACCAACAGGTTTTTTTGCCCACTGCTTCTTGCGATAATGTCAACATGGCCGTTATTGTTTCATTAGTTTTCTTTGCTCTAAGGCTAAAAGGAATTTCTGCTGAGTGAGTATCTGCAAGATGCCTCAGGCATTGCGGAGTACTTTTTGCAGAAGACATGACTGAATATTGTTTGAAGAACTTTCTTTAGAGTCAGTTACTTTGTGTTGCATGTAAATATCACTTATTTCTTTTCTCCTAACTGCATTATACTTCCGATTCTTATTATTTTGTTTTAGTTAGGTTTTTCTTTGGATTTGAAAAGTCAATATTTGCAGGTTCCCTAATCATCACAATAGTTAATATTTATTCGGACTTGTTATGTGCCAAGCACTGTTTAAAGTACTTTACAAAAAATAATTTAATCCTCATTCTAAATCTATGAAGCAGTTCCTGTTACTATCCTTAAATGACAGAACAGGAAACTAAAGATTAAAAAGGTTAACGTTACTTGCCAAGACAATAGAGCCAAGATTCAAAAGCATATCTATCCTACTAAAAAAAAATGCCTATTTAACTATACAGCATCACAACAGAAATAAAAGATAATTATCTATCTTATAGGAGGTTGTTGTTATGTGCCGTGGAGTCGGTTCCGACTCATAGCGACCCTGTACAGGGTTTCCGAGGCTGTAAATCTTTACGGGAGCAGAAAGCCTCATCTTTCTCCCTTGGAACAGCTGGTAGTTTCGAACTGCTGACCTTGCAGTTCACAGTCCGATTCGTAACCACTACGCTACCAGAGCTCCTTCTTATAGGAGGTAGCAGGGCAGAAAATTTATTTAAACCAAAACAATCCCTATACTTCCATCAGTCTGGGTGACCTCTTTCTTGCCCTTGACTCCATTCCTCTCCAGAGCATTTTCACTTCAGCTTCCCCATCTGCCATGCCCCATGGTCCAGCTCATTCCCCTCCAACTTCGGCTCACACTCATCTCCTCCTTTGCTAGCAATTTTTGCTCTTGTTGGCAAAAGCATACATTTAGCACATATTTTTAAATATCATATTATCTAATTATCTGAAATACATGATTTAAAATGCTCTTACAATCATGACTGCCTTCCAAGGCTTTGAAGGTATATCAGCTACCTCTTTGGCTTTATCTCATAGCTTTACAGTCCACCATGTTTTTTTGTTTGCTTGTTTTGCTGCAGCAACTAGCAATGCCTGCGTACAGCCAGACAAGAAATTTGTTTAAGCTGTACCAGGAATGTGCTCATTAGCCTGAGATTCTATGATAACCTGAATGGGATGTCTGCAAGAACATATTTGGCACCTACACCTATGCAAACCTACCAGTTCAAGGGAATTAACACCATTTGGGGGCAAGTTTGACTTTCAAGGATGGAAGCTGATGGGTAGAGCGCCCTCTTCTGTCCTTTGGGCAGACATTTCTGAGGCACATTCTAAATGGCCCGCAGGAATGATGAGGTTAGTAATGTTCATTTTATAGACTTTCCTTAAAGCAGGCATAAAGGGTGAGGATTTTCTAGTGTCATTAATATCAGTGAGCATCTACTACGGGGAATCAATAGAACATGAATGGAACGGTCATGGTTGAGGGAGGGTAGAGACTGGTGGTGGTCACAACAGCATCAACTCCCTCTTACCAAGGCAGATAAGCTCCTGTCACTGACTCTTGCCAGCAGCAAGAAGCAAAGACTAGCACAGACAGGCACCGTCCTCTAAGAGACTAACCAATGAGTTAATGGCAAGTTCATTAAAGCAGACTCCTTCCATCTTGGAGGGGACAGCAATTCATCCTTACTGGAATTGACATCTACTTTGGATATGTCTTTTCCTTTTTTTTTTTGTTTTTTTTTTTGTTTTACTTCAGAGCTACTGCCAGTGCAGTGAGGACTTATAGAATACCTTGTTCACTGATAGGGATCCCATGCAACATTGTCTCAGACTTAGAGACTCAATTTATAATAAGAAAGTTGTGAGAATGGCCATGGGACTAATTGGTTACCATGTACTTCATCACTGAGAGGCAGCTAACCCCACAGAATAATGGGATAGCCTATCAAAGGCACAGTTAGGGTGCTAGCTTAGGCATAACACTATATGGGACTGGACTGAATTCTGTAGAATGCAGTTTATCTACTAAACCAACTGTATGAGTTGGTTTAGTTCATGAATGTCTAACAATCATTGATTGGATGTATGTTTGGTCACCAAAAATAAATATGTTTTTGTCACCAAAAATAAATAAATACATATTTTAAAAAGAATCAATTAATAAAGATAAAATTGGTCCCTTTCACCATCTTTCCTAATGACCCACTTGTGAAATTTTTATTAAGGGTAATTTGCCTTGATTACTATGAGAAACTAAGGTCAGTACTATACAGTGGAGTTAGTTCAAGAGTAAGGAATATGCCTAGGACCCAAGGATTGCTCCATGCCCAATTGTAATTGTAAATGCAACCTCACACCAACCAAGCTAAAACCATTTGGATACTAAAGCCATTTGGAGATAAGGTTTGCATCACCCCCCTGGAAAGCAACCTAAACTAGCTGAAGTGCTTGCCAAAGGCAAGAGAAATCTAGAATTAATGGTGGAAGATGAAGATGATAAATATCAATTATGGCCTGCAAACCAATTGTAGCAGTGGGAACTGGAGTTCATTAAATTAACCTTCCTATGTTAAATCTTGGAGTTCTGGTGTGGCGCTGTGGGTTAATGCACCAGACTGCAAAGCTGTTAGAACTGAAAAGTTGGTGGTTCAAGCTCATCAGCTGCTCCTTGGAAACCCTATACAGGGTCGCTATGGGTCGGAACAGACTCAACGGCACTTAACATATTAAATCTTGAAGAACTCTGAAGGAAAATAAGATAGAGTAAGGGAATAGAGTTAGGTTTTGGTGGTTATTTAAAGAGAATGCTCAGAGAAGCATCCTTAGATTCTGTGACATTTGAACAGAAATCTAAATGAAATAAAGGAGCAAGCTGTATAGGTATAAGGGGAAGAATGTTCCAGACAGAGAAAGTATCAAATGTAGACGTCCCAAAGCAGGGCCATGCATAGTGTGTTTGAGCTGTTAGTGTGGCTGGAGTGAAGTGATCAAAGGAGAAATTGGGAGTAAACATGAACAGGAAGGTCACTGGGGCCCAGACCACACAGGGCTTTGGAAGTACAGCAAGGGCTTTGAATCTTACTCTGTGTGTGACAGGCAGTAAGTAATCAGCATTTTGAGGAGTGACATAACATGACTTACATTATACCAGCTCTCTGGTACTCTGTGAATAGGCATGGGTACAGGGAGATCAATGTTTGGATCTCATTTAAGGTGGCTTTTCTGAACAAAGATGTTGCAAGACAGTCTTGAAAAAGGATAGTGTTACTGTTCTTCGGGGCTGATATAAGCAGAAACCAGAGTCTTGGTGTGGCGCTATGGGCTAGTGCACTGGAGCACAAAGTTGATTTGAACCACAGACTCACCAGTTCAAGCTCACCAGCCACTCCTTGGAAACCCTACACAGGGTTGCTATGGGTTAGAACCAACTCGATGGCGCTTAACAACAACAAGCAGAAATCAGGGGGTCCTGGTGTGGCACTGTAGGATAAGCACTGGGCTATAAGCCACATGGTAGGTGGTTCAAACCCATCAACTGCTCCTTGGGAACCCAATACAAGATCACTGTGAGTCAGAACTGATTCCATGGCACTTAACAACAATAACAAAAAACAGAAACCAATTCTTCTACATGTTTTGTTTTTTTTTCTTTTAAATAATACTTTAGTGTGTTTTTGGTGAAAGTTTACATAAAAGCTAAATTTCTGTTTAACAATTTCTATATAAATTGTTCAGAGACATAGGTTACATTTTTTACAGTGTCTACATTCTAATTGGAGTCTTAGTGTGGTGCTATGAGTTAATGTGCTGGGCTGCAAGGTCAATTTGAACTTCAAGGTCAGCAGTTCAAATCCACAAGCTACTCCTTGGAAACCCTACACAGAGTAGCTATGGATCAGAACCGACTCGATAGCACTTAACAACAACAACATTGTAATTATTTCTGTTTTGGTTGTTCCTTTTCTGTTAACCCATTTCCTGACCCCTTTACTTTCTCATCTTTGCTTTAGAGTAAAGGTTGATTGTTTGGTGTGACATAGATGATTTTTCTAAGGGAGAACAGTACTCACATGTGATAGTGTTTATTTTATGAGCCAATCCGTTGTATAGTCAAAAGGTGACCTTCTGAGTAATTTTGGTTCAGAGTTAAAGGGTCTCTCAAGGTAGTTGTTGTTGTTAAGTGCCATCGAGTCTGTACCAACTCATGGCGACCTTATGCACAGCAGAATGAAACACTGCCCGGTCCTGGGTCAACCTCACTACTGTTGCCACGCTTGAGTCTATCGATGCTGCCACTTGACCAATCCATCTCGTTGGGGGTCTTCCTCTTTTTCTCTGATCCTCCACCTTACCAAACATGATATCCTTCTCCAGTGACTGGTCCCTTCTGACAATATGTTCAAAGTATGAGAGACAAAGCTTGGCCATCCTGGTCTCCAAGAAGCACTCTGGTTGAACTTCTTCCAACACAGATCTGTTGGTTCTTTTGGCAGCCCATGGAACATTCAATATTCTCCTCCAACACCATAACTCAAATGTATCAATTCTTCTACAGTCTTCCTTATTCACTGTCCAGCTTTCACACGCAGACTCAAGGTAGTAGTCTCGGGTTTTGTTCTGTACCCTGCTCCTGTTCTGTCAGGGTCTATCTATGAGTAGTAATAGATGGGCACCATCTAGTGCTGGCCTCAGTGGACATGTAGTTGTGGTTTGTGTACACTACTCCTCCTGCAGACTAGTCTCTCCTCTGAGTCTTTCATTTCCTTCTTTCTTTTTTGCTCCAAACAAGTAAAGACCAGTAGTTGTAATGAAGTTGACTGCTTGAAAGTTATCAAGACCACAGACGTTACTCACCAAGTTAGGGTGTGGAACATAAGCATTATGAGTTTTATTCTGCCAAGTGACCAAGTAGTCCCAGGAGAAAATAGTCCTAAGGCTTCACACCCAATAAACCAATCCATCAGATGTTTGGTTATGTCAGCATCCATAACTGTGCCCCCTATGTGCTTAGTTATTTTTCTGAATATATACACAGCATACACATATATGCATATGCCTTTAATAGGAGTCCTGCGTAGTGTTGGACTGCTAACCTGAACTGCAAGTTCAGTGATTCAAACCCATCAACTGCTTCTCAAAAACCCTATACAGGGTCACTCTGAGTTGGAACCAGCTCGAGGGCACTTAACAACACGCCTTTGTTGTTGCTGTTACGTACCTTTTGATAGACCTATACATGCACACTGCAAAGTCGTTTGAACTACAAGGTCAGTGGTTCAAGCTCACCAGCTGCTCCTTGGAAATCCTATATAGGGTCGCTATGGGTTGGAATCGACTCGATGGCACTTAACAACAACAACAACAACGTACATGCACACACATGAGAGGACTTCAAAAAGTTTGTGGAAATTTTCATTGCCTTTGAATTCAATATTTCCATGAACTTTTTGAAGTGCACTCATATATCTACCTATACATACAAATGAATGTATACTCCTTACGCATCACACACATATTTATGGTGATTATTGCTTTTATTTTAAAAATTGTAACTATTATAGCATCTACTAAAATGTCCCTTCTTCTTGTGCACTTTTTAATAATATCAAGTTGTGCACACTTTACCCACATTTATGGTTATCTTTCCCATCACTGAAAATAACAAGTGTGTACTATCTAGAGTCCCGGCGTGGTGCTACAGGATAATCACAGGACTGCTAACCATCAGATAAGTGGTTCAAATCCACCAGCTGCTCCTCGGAAGCCTAGACAGGGTTGCTATGGATCAGAACCAACTCAACGGCACTTAACAACAACAGTAACTGACTAGAGAGTAGTTCCCCTTCCCTCCCACTTCCTTCACCGGTAACCACCAATGAACGCATGTAAACCTATTCTTGTCTTTTTATAAAAGTGAGATCATACTTTGCTCAGTATAATAATGTCCTTTGGAGTCCTGGTATGGTATTGTGGGTTAATGCGCTGGACTACCAAGTAGGTTTGAACCAGCCACTCCTCAGAAACCCTATACAGGGTCTCTATAGGTTGGAACTGACTCGATGACACTTAACAACAACAAATAATAATGTCCTTCAGATTCATCCACATTATAATAAAATTTGAGAACTCATTATCCTTTATAGTTCCATATTCCATTGTATGTATGTACTACATTTTTTAAATCTATTCATCCATTTATGGGTGCTTAGGTTGTTTTCATTTTTTGCTACTGTGAATAATGCTGCAAAGAACACAGGTGTTCATACACTTTTCTACTTTTTACCAGTGTTTCATAAAGCATGTTGTTGTTAAGTGTCCTCCAGTCAGTTCTGACTCTACGGAGTGGCTGGTGAGTTTGAACTGCCAGCCTTGTGGTTCAAACCGACCTTGCAGTCAAGTACTTAACCTATAGCATCACACCAGGACGCCTCATTATGCACAACACAGCCCAATGCTTAGGAAATGCCAATTAGTTAGATGAAAGAACCATTTAGTCTTTGGTAAGAATTCATAGAAATAATGTCTTTCCATTGAAAAACAAAAATAGCATATAGTTCCCAGGATCAGAGGTATAATTTCAACATAGATACCCTTACCACATAATGGGAAGTACACTCCTCATTATAAAAATATTAAATAAAAGGAGCCCTGGTGTGGCACTGTGGATTAATGTACTAGACTGCAAAGTCAGTTTAATTCTCATAGCATCCCTACAGGTGGGGTTACTTTGTACAGTCTTACAGATGAAGAAACACAGAGTGGGGAGTAAGTAAATTGTCAATGACCATTAATGCAGCAAAGGACAGAGCTCTGGACTTAAACCAGACACTGATTCCAGAACCCACAGTCTCAACACAACTCTGATCTATTCACCATAGTGAACTCTGAGAAATACTCTCATTCTTTGCTCGCCTAATCTTGTTTTTCTGATTGTTTGAATTCTTCTCACAATGAAAAACACCTAACATTAACAGGAAGAGCTTATTTTTCAAAAGCTTCATTTGCCTGAAAGAAAGTCACTAAAGCAGTGACTTTATTTGTTTCGTTATTCCCCTATGTTAGAATTATCCTTTTACTCCTAGAAAATCATTTGGCCCAATGACAAGAGTGGGTGGGAATTTCATTCCGTGTTCCTTTTATAATATCTGCTGCAGTTATCCTGCTGGGTGACTTTTTTCCCCCCAGAAAGTCACAGTATTGCCTTATTCATACTTAGAAAAAAAATCATTAGTATAGTTACATCACTGAAGAAAGAAAAGGAAGGAAGAAAGAAAGAAACAGATGTGTGATCTGCCCATGAAATAGAGTAGTTGCCACACAGGAGCTCAGTCTTTTTCATGTGCTGGCTGTGAGCCTGTCCTCATGCTGGGGTGGAGAAGCTCATTACTGTTCCTGGTAACCAAGAAACAGGACTGGGCAAAAGGGAGAGGGAAGGCAGAGACACAGAGCGCTCCCACCAAATTGCATCCTGGAAGGTCTGACAAGGGGGCATCCACTAAGTCACTCGGAAACCACATGATCAGACTTTTTACAATGAAACTTCAGGGATAAAAGAGGTCATTCTGGTAGACTGGAGCTTTGCCCAGTATTTGCCGATAAATGGAAGGGTCAAGGCGTGGGTGGCCACATGGAGTAATGGGTGTAAAAGTAGCAGATACTCATTTGGCCAGCCTGGTAATTCCCAGTTCTGATGTATCTTGCTGAATCTGTAGCTCTCCTAGAAACATAATGAAGCATCTGTAACTCAGAAAAATCTTTCAAGCTTGAGACACTGTACCTTCCTTTCACTCCTCCATCCCACTTAGATCTTCTTGGCTGCCCTCACTGTTTGCTTTGATGAGCGCCTGCCACTGGAGTTGGTGTGCCCTACCTAAATGGCATTTCAGCATGGACATCCCCGGGTGACTAGCATCCTTGCCTAGAATAATGTGTTGGTGGCATATGGTGCAAATGGCCTGTGGTTCGGTCTCAGAATCAGTTTAAAATATCTGCCAGGCTGCTGACTTCTTTGGCATAATGCCTTGTGGTCCCAGTGTTGGAGGAAAGAGCAACATTGTCTGAAAATGATTTGGACTCTTGTATACGAGTCAGAATCTAGCTTTTTGCCCGTCCCCATTTCTTTATCTTTCTTTCTTGCTTTATTTCTCTTATATCACTCTTTCTCCTCTATTTTCCTTGGTAAATGGGCTAACAAAATAAACATACATTCTGATGCTGAGTCCGTCTAGGATCAAGGATAAATTTTGAGACAGTTTTTGTTTTATTGGTTTCTTGATTAGTCCCATAGCTTGATCTTTTTCCATAAAGAGAAGTACCTACACTGTGCTTCGTAAACACTGTTGTATTTGATCCTCTTAAAAGTCCCATTGTAGGCATTAGGATCTTTGTGCAGATGAGAAAGTTGAGACTCAGACAGATTTTTAATTGTGGCTAAATCAAACTACAAAATAAGTGTCAGAATAGCAATTCGAAGCAAGTCTATCTGATTTCACTCTTCAAATTATTTTCATTCTAAGTCCATGCAAAGACCACAGTCTAAGTTGATACTGAGGAGATGTCTAAGTATCTCTGGGAAGAGCAAGTTTTACTGCAGTTTGACGAGCAAAGTTCACATCTCTGTAGGTGTGCCAGCAAGTGCTCCTAGGTTCTTCCAGTACAGACTCCTCATCATGCTCTTCCCCAGTATGTGTAATGGTGGGTCACTGGAAGTGTTTAGTTGCCTGGTGGGTTCCTGCTTCCTAAATCCAAGTGAGGAAGCAGATGCTGCTGTCCTGGGGTTATCCCTTTGAGGAGTGGTAACCTCAGGACTGGAGAGAGTTGACCTGCCCGCAGAGAGAAGGGGATGTCAGAGGCTCCTCCAGCTCCATTTGGATTGGTGAACCGGACTAATCTGGCAGCAGTGTTCATGGAATTGGTCTCAATCAGCAATCTTTTTTCAGAAGTGCTCAATATTTGTGTTTGAGGTAGAGTGTTTTTGCTCATTTCTCACTTAATTACAAAACCTGAACCAGTTGCCCTTGAGTCAGTTCTAACTCATGGTGACCCCATGTGTGCCAGAGTAAAACTGTGCTCCATAGGGTCGTCAGTGTCTATGAGCTGTTGGAAATTGATCACAAGTCCTTGCCTCTTAGGTGCTTCAAAGTGAATTTGAACCATCAACTTTTGGTTAGTAGCTGAGAGCTTAATACTCTGTTATATTATAAGCATTTGAAAAGCGCTCTCACTCTAATCTATCACCTAGATGAGTTATCTACAACACCAAACATTTATCACTGAATGGGCTCCATTCACTGGCTACTAATTCCTACCTTTCTGCTCTGCTCTGCTGAAGTCATTTATATAATGTCTCCAAGTTCTTTATTCTGTTATGAAAAGTCAATATCTTCTTTAAAGCCCTGTTCAGTTTATCTTTGCCAAATCCGCCTACAGCACTGATGACTTTCTTATTCCAAATTCCTTATAATGGTAATAGTAATATTACCATTAACAAAATTATTGTGGTGAAAATGTACACAACAAACCATTCATAAATTCAACGATCTCTACATGTGTAACTCAGGGACATCAATTATGTATTTCATATTGTACAACAAATATCAGTAACATTCTTTAAATTTTCATTTTACTATTATCTACTTGTTTCTTTGAAAAAATAATAGCATAGGGCTCAGCATTAAATGTACACAGGATAAACAAATAAACAAAATGAAAAGTAAGTCTTCCTCCTGCCCCAGTTCTCTTGTTTCCAACTCAGAGGCAATCTCAGATCAGATCCTTTTGCCTCCTTTCAAGCTTCTGGAGATATTTAAAACTAGATAAACATATATGCTTTTTTAAAATCCACCAACAAGACAGAGATAAGGACATGGAGAGAGAGAGCAGCTGAGGACTCAACTCATGGAAAGAGAAAGGCTGTGTGCTGGCAGCCAGGAGGCAGACTTGCAGAACTTGCCTTTGGGTTGTTTAAATGATTATATATTCCTGAGTACTTTTGTATATATATGTATATATATATTAAAAAACCCAACAGCAGAGGAAATAGAAGCAAATACTGTTAAATGATTATGCATGGAGGGGATGATATGATAATTATTGCAATGAAACAAAATATGATAGGATGAATGCAAAACTGATGTTCTCCCATGTAAACTATCACTTAATTCACAATAAAAGATTAAAAACAAGAATGCAAGAGAACAGTTGTTAACATATATTAGGAATTACCTGAGAGATGCTGTGCTAAACACTTAATATGTGCTATTTCATGTAATCCTCCTCAAATTTTACAAATGAGGAAACTGTGGCTCAGAAAAGTTAAGTAAATTATTCATGACCACACAGCAATGATGTGGCAGAGTGGATTTTCAGTCCAGGCTGTCTGAGTAAAGAGCCCAAGCAATTAACCACCATGCTGTTGTTGTTATTATTAAGTACCGTGGAGTTGGTTCCAACTCATAGTGACCCTACACAGGGTTTCTGAGGCTAGAAATCCTTACGAGAGCAAAAAGCCTCATCTTTCTCCTGCAGAACAGCTGGTAGTTTTGAACTGCCAACCTTAAGGTTAGCAGCCTGATTCATAACCACTATGCTACCAGTATACCTTAAAATGATTCCCTAATTTCTCATATTTGTATTACTAGTTTTCACAGCTAGATTAAAGGGTACTCAGGAAGAAAAAAACAATCTGGCATGGTAGAAAGTACATGCATTTGGGAATCAAATTCTGCCTTTGAAATTTACTAGCTAAGTCACTATGGGCAAGTTTGCTAACCTCAGCTTCTTCTATTTCCTTAACTGGAAAATGGAAAAATTGCTAAACATAGAAGGAGGCAGAAATGTTGGGAATATCAAGGAAAATAAAGAATGAGCAGCACCTTGCCACCTAAGAGATATTCAGAAATGGTCACCTTTCCAATAGCTGTGTCGTTTAATATGTGTGCGTACTTCAATTGGGCAAATCTGCTGCAAAAGACCTCTTTAAAGTGTTAAAAAGTAAAGATATCACATTGAGGACTATATGTGTCTGACCCAAGTCAAGTTATTTTTAATAGCCTCATAAACATCCACAAAGTCCAATCTGTTCTTGATATGGTCTCTAAATTCAGGTGGAATATAATCAAGATCATGTTTTGGATCTTGTGGACTTGTTTTAATGTTCTTCAGCTTCAGCTTGAACTTGCATATGAGCAAAGGATGGTCTATTCCACAGTCAGCCTCTGACCTTGTTTTAGCTGATGCTATTGAGATCCTCTATCATCTCTTTCCACATATGTAGTCAATTTGATTCCTGTGTATTCCATCCAGTGAGGTCCCTGTGTATACTCATCTTTAATGTTGTTTTATAAAAGTCATTTGCAATGAATAAGTCATTGGCCTTACAAAATTCTATCATGTGACCTCCAACATAATTTCTAATACCAAGAGCATATTTTCCAACTACTGATCTTTCCACATTTTTTCAACTTTTACATTCCAATAACCAGTAATCATTTTGATTACATGTTTGATCAATTTCAGACTGCAGAATTTGGTAGAATTCTTCAATTTCATCATTACTGGCTTTAGTGGTTGGTGCATAGATCTGAATAACAGTCATATTAACTGGTCTTTCTTGTAGGTATATGGATATTATCCTATCACAAATAACATTGTACCTCAAGATAGATTTTGAAATGTTCTTTTTTTTTTAATTTAAGGTTTACTGTGGATTGAGTGAAAGTTTACAGGGCACATCATCAGTTTCACGTTCAACCATTCATATAACTTGTTTCATTACATTGATTATAATCCCCTCAATATACCATCAGTTAAAAGTATTTCTCTGT
>NW_006408520.1:22890338-22910491 GCF_000296735.1 Chrysochloris asiatica | reverse complement strand
GTGGTTACCTTATATTCCATTAGTTCTTCCCTCCATTTAAGATAGTCTATTTTATCCAGTAATCTACCTGACCTTCCCACCACCTGGATCTCTGTGTTCTTTTTGACGATGAATGTGAGGACATTCCTCTTCAATTTGTCATTTGTGGCATAGTAAACCACATGATTATCCACTTCAAAATGGCCAACACCAGTCCACTTTAGCTCATTAATGCCTAGGATATCAATCTTTATGTGTTCCATTTCATATTTTCGGATTTCAAATTTTCCTATATTCATACCTTGTATATTCCATGTTCTGGTAATTAATGGCTCTTTTGTTGTTGTTGTTGCTATTATTTTTGTTTTTCTGATTTTGAGTTGTGCTCCATCAGCAAATGAAGGTACCATAAGCTTGGCTCCATGCACATCATAAAGGTCAACTCTATTTTGAGGCGGCAGCTCTTCCCAGACATATTCTGAGTGCCTTCCACACTGAAGGGCTTATCTCACAGCACTATATCAGACAATGTTCCTCTGCTGTCCATAAGGTTTTCAGCAGTTAATCCTTCAAAAGTGGTCTGCCTCACCGTCTTCCTAGTCTGTCTTTGTCTAGAAGCTCTGCTGAAACCTGTTTACCATGGGTTACCCAGCTAGTAGTTAAAATATCGGTGGCATAACTTTCAGCAATACACAAGCCACCACAGCAAAACAAACTGAGAGTTAAGTGATGGTTATGGGATGACATCAGGAACATCATACATGAAGAAAGCAAAAGGTCATTTAAAAGATAGGAATGAAAGAAAAAACCAAAATAGATGTGAGAAGAGACTCTGAAATTTGCTCTTCAATGTAGAGAAGCTACAGCACCTGAAAGAAATGAGGAAGTAGAGAGCTGAAAACAAAATTTCAAAGGGCATCTCAAGAAGACAAAGTCAAGTATTATAATGAAATGTGCAAAGACCTGGAGTTAGAAAACCAAATGGGGAGAACACACTCAGCATTTCTCAAGCTGAAAGAACTGAAGAAAAATTTCAAGCCTCAACATGCAATACTGAAGGTTTCTCTGGGAAAAATATTGAGTGATGCAGGAAGCATCAAAAGAAGATGAAGGAATACACAGTGTCATTATAACAAAAAGAACTGATCAATGTTTAGCCAATTCAAGAGGTAGCATATGATCAAGAACCAATGGTATTGAAGAAAGAAGTCCAGGCTGCACTGAAGGCACTGGTGAAAAACAAGGATCCAGGAAGTGAGAGAGTACAAATTGAAATATTTCAGCAAACCGATGAAGTACTGCAAGTGCTCACTCTTCTATGCCAAGACATTTGGAAGAGTGCTACCTCATCAACTGATGGGCAGAGATAAACATTTCTGCCCATTCCAAAGAAAGGTGATCCACAGAATGGGAAAATCATCGAACAATATTGTTAATATCACATGCAAGCAAAATTTGGAGAAGATGATTCAAAAACAGCTTCAGCAGCACATCAACAAGGAGCTACCAGAAATTCAAGCAGAAATTCTTCATTCATCAAAGTCGATAGTCTTCTCTCTCTTGTTGTTGTTGTTGTTAAGTGTCGTCAAGTCGGTACCGACCCATAGTGACCCTGTACAGGGTTTCCGAGGAGCAGCTGGTGAGTTTGAACTGCCAACCTTGCAGTTCAAACGGCTTTGCAGTCTGGTGCATTAACCCACAGCACCACACCAGGGCTCCTTCTCTCTCTTAGCTCATCTTTAAGGTCTTCTGATCTTCTTTAAAAATGCTTCATACATCTAAAAACTGTTGTTTTATGTGGACCAACATTCCTATAAACTTGTTACAAAGCTTCAGTGGTTTGGGAAGACATATTGTTAAAATTTTATATTAGCCCTGACCTGAAAATCATTTCTTTTTCCTATGGCATAAGAAGCATTCATTTCTTTTTTGAAGGCATTCTAACAAAACTAAGACTCAAGAACTACTGCTAGAGCTTGTCCAGCCACCCACTGACTACAGAGACATGTTTAAAGACCTTTTGCTTAGAATAATCCCGTGTATAAACTGGATCCCTAGTACCAATACTTTTTTACTTACTGTTATACAAGTTTTGTTTTGTATAACACAGCCCTAACTTTTCAGATAGAGCAAAATACAAGAGATCCTTGAACAAGACAATAGTCTCTTGCACCTAGTTTCCATGGGCTAGCTCAAGAGGGAACTTTTGATCATTTTTGTTCAAAGAAAATATATGAGAGACTGACCTAATTTTCATATCCATTATAAACTTCCTCTAAGGTCAATGTGCAGAAATGGGGTGTGGATGAAAGAAAGACTAAGGAAATGCTCTTAGGAACTTTGTCTGGGTCATTCTTTCAGATGTCCATATGGTAACTTCTGGCCACGGTGTAGCCAAGTACAGGGAAGTCTCACACATGCTCAAAGGATGTATTTTGGTTGTTAAATTCAGAGTCCACATTAGCTTTTCTAACACCTTAAAACGGAGATTTATGCACCATCGTTCATTGCAGCTTTAATCACAATAGCCAAAAGGTAGAAACAACGTGAATGCGTATCAACCGATTAATGGTTGAACAAAATATGGTACATATTACAATGGAGTATTACTCAGCCAGTAGGAGAAATTAAGTTTTAATGTATACTGTAATATGGATGGAGTTGGAAGACATTATGCTGAGTGAAATAAGTCAATAACCAAAGGCAAATATTATGACTTCATTTATATAAAAGGATTACAAAAGGTAAGTTTATAGAGAACATTTTTTAGTGGTTACCAAAGGTGGAAGGGATGAAGAAAGGTGGAGTGAGAGGTCAGTAACAGTGGTTGAAATCTTGTATTGATTAAGGGCAGAGTTGCACAACTGAGTAGCATTGTGATTGTTGTCAATAAGTTGTACACCTGTAAAAAGTTGAACTGGTAAAAGTTGTATGATAGATATATTTGCAACAATGACCAAAAAAGGATTAGCTATCAAGAATGCTTATGTATAACCAAAGACCAAGATTTGGTTTCTTGGTTTTAAGGTTCAGGGTCATGGCTTCATGGGACATCACAGTTAACTGGACTAATGCCATCTTCAGTGCTTTTGTTATACCTCCTTGTTCATTGTACAGTGCTTAGTGCCTTTAAAGTTTGCAAGCAGTCATGTAAAACACAGTCATTGGTTTCTATTCACCTGAAGCAACAGAGAAGGCAGAGACAGGATTAAACAGATGATATGGAAGACATGGCTATTGCTTCCATGAACAACTCTCTCATTTGCCATGAGACCAGAAGAACTGGATGGTACCCAGTTACCATTCAAAAGGGGGAAAGTAGAACAAACTTTCAAATTCTTATGGACTCCAGACTTCCTAGAGCCATGAATGCTGGATGAACCCCTAAAGTCCTGGAGATAATACTTAAATCTTAAATCAAAAATATCCCCAGAAATCTTCTTAAACAATAGTTTAGCTTAATTCATAAAATTAAATGTCTGCATTGAGCAGTATACTCTTTTAAAAATCAGTTATGTGGGATCAAAATGACAACAGCAACTTTAGGATTAGATAGGAACCTTAAGGGGGCAGTGAATTTATGTTGATAGGGGAAGAACAGCTCAGAAAAGGAGCGTGAGGATGGTCGCACAACGTAAAGAATATGATCAGCGTCATAAAATGGTACATGTAGAAAATCCTAAATTGGTGTATGTTTTTGCAAGTGTGTATCCTCAACAACAACAAAATTAATTGCTTCTTGTTTTTTTCCTTTCCACCATTCAAAAGCAATAGATTTGCTGTGGAAAGATTCCTCAGGAATAACAACAACAAGAAGGTAGTGATCTACGCAGTCACTGAGTCAGCTCTTGGTCTGTTAGTACCACCTTCAGACTCACCCTGATTCCGGCCACTTATCATCACCCCTGACGGCCAATCCCCTACTCTGAGCCATTGCCATCCCTGCCTAAAGAGCCCTGGTAGCATAATAGTTATGCACTTGCTGCTAGCGAGAAAAAGTCGGCGATTTGAATGCACGCCATTGTAGTGGTTACGAATCGGGCTGTGAACCGCAAGGTCAGCAGTTCGAAACTACCAGCTGTTCCATGGGAGAAAGATGAGGCTTTCTGCTCCTGTAAAGATTTACAGCCTCGGAAACCCTGTGCAGGGTCGCTATGAATCAGAACCGACTCCACGGCACTCAACAATAACAACAACATGGCTCTACAGCAGAAACCCCTGGTGGGCTGCTCACAGAAGAATTGCAGCCAAGGAACTCCTATTCTACTTTCTCACGTAGGCACTATGTACGCAGCCACACAGGGCTGCTGTGACTCAGGATTGACTCCATGTTGACCAACATCCCTGCTTCCTTTCTTGTTCTCCTAACAACTTATTCTTCTGAAAACAGTGGGGAAGATTCTTTAAAATTATAAGTCAGATCATTGCACTCCATTGCCAGGATCCTCTGAGATTCCCTGTTTCATGCAGAATAAATGCCAAAAACCTGCCAAGCACTTATCAGGTCCAACCTGATCTAGCCTCATTACCTTCTGACCTCATCTTCTGCTGTGGGCTCACTCTGCTCCAACTCCCCTGACCTCCTTGTTCTTCCTGGAATATGGCAGGCATATGTGTAAGAACTTTACTCGGACATTCTTCCTCCAGCTATCTACCTGGCGACTTTCACACCTCCTCTTAGTCACCTCCTCAGTGAGGTCTAGCCTGACCAACCTGCAGCCTGAACCATCCCCACTTATTTTTCTACTTTTCCCAAACACTGTACACCTCCCATCATATCATTCTTCTGTTGATTGCATTTATTCCTTGTTATCCAACCCTTCTAGACTGTAAGCTCCCAAAGAGCGAGCATCTTTGTTGTGTTTTTTTGTTTTTGTTTTGGGGGGGGGGTTCTCACAACTTGTAACAGTGTATGGAACTCAACACACATTTGTTGAAGGCGTAAACCTTTCAGATAAGGAAACTGAGGTTAGGTGGCCTATCCTAGATCAAGTTGTTAGTTAAGAACAGAGCCTGGACTAGAACTCAGTTTTTTTGCTACCTAAGTCTGTCCACTCAATCATATTTTTCAAACAGAAGAGTAGGCATCTAGAATTAAGGGATGATTGGGCTGTGAGGAACCCACCAGATGGTGTAACAAAATTAGAAACAAGTGCATATAGACAAAATAACTGAACCTTAAAAATGATAGCGGGGGCGGGAGGAATCATACATGTGGTGGTTGTGGTGAGTTTTTTCAACATTTTGTTTAAGTACCTGATACTTTGCTGCTAGTTTATCTAGTGAAATAGGATTCATGATCAATGTATGGGGACGGAAATTTCAGAGCTCATTATAACTAACTGAAGATTATTCCTTTGCTGTCACTGCAGCATTTGACACGCCAGTGAAAACAAAAGGGAATCTCTCAGATGTCCCTTTTAGCTTTCACAAATGTGGAACTGCGTGGGCTTGGGGCACGCATTTGTGGTTGGATGTTAAATATAAGCATGTCCAGAGAAGCAGCTAGAGAAGCTAAACCTAGTTCCCAGTTTAGAATGGAAGCTCCAATGACGCACTAAACGTCAGTCTTGGACTCCCTAATGTCACCTACCCCCATCCCTACCTTCTCCTCACATTTCAAAAGTTAGGAGGACCTCGACCTTCTCCCAGGCTAGTCTTCCAGCTGAGCTTCTGGTCACAACCCTTTCTCCCAACATCTATTCCCTCCTCTTTAAAGTTTAAATCTGCCTCTTCCACACAATGGGCAGGTAGCTCATCTCCTCTGTGCCAAAGCAAAATAATGGAAACCTTCCAATGATACCTTGAATAAGTTAGCTATTGATGCACCCAAAAACAGTGGCTTAAAACAATAAGCCTTTCTATTACTCATAAGTCATTGAGTTACCTGAGCAATTCTGTGAATCTGGGCCAGCTTCAGCTGACCTCAGCTGAATATACACTAGCTGCAAGTAGGCAGTCAGCTGGTGGGTCAACTGGCTCTGGCTGGTCAATGATGATCTCACTCACACGCCTGACAATTGCAGATTTTTAGTTGTGGTGAGGGAGGCAACTGGGCCATTGACAACACACCACCCCTTAGGTTAACTCTGGCAGGATTTTCAAGAGAGAGAGCAAAAGGCCTCTTGAATTGGTACAATATCACCTCTGCTTCATTTTATTAGCCAAAGCCAGTCAAAAGTCCAGTCCAGCTCAGGGATGAAAAAATAGACTCTGCTTCTTAAAGGTAAAGAAGTCCTAGTGGCATGGTGGATAAGCATTCAGCTGCAAACTGAAAGACTGGCACCATGGGAAAACCATGAGGTAGCCTGCTTCTATAGATTCCAGCTTTGGGAGCCTTGTGGGACAGTTCTACTCTGTCCTACAGGGCCATTATGAGTCAGAATCAACTCAATTGCAATGGGCTTGGGGGATTTGTTGTCGTTATCATTGATTTAATTGATGTGAGGAGCTGTGATCACATTACAAAGCATGTGAATTCCTGAAGGAATGAAGAATTAGGGTCAGTTTTGCATCTACCACATCATTCTTCACCTTAAACTTCTGTCCATAAGTCTCCTTTCCTTCACATCCAATGTCTTACTCTGCCTACTTCCTCCTTAACCAGTCACTCAGTACCCAAGATGACTTTCTCTTATTACCACTATTTCCAGTTTCATGAAACTGCTCTCTTTCATGACAACAATGGCTCAATCATCAAATACCACAAACTTTTTTCAGCTTTCATCTTACTTGACTTCACTGCACAGTTTAACCTGTATGGTCCTTCTCTCCTACTTAAAACTCTTCTTTAACTTCTATAATTTACTCTCTTCAGATTCCTTGGTTGCCTCCTGCTGCTCCTCTGATCCTTCAATGCTACTGTTCTCTATGTTTCTCTTGTCTCCTAACCTCCATGGAATTGAATTCAGTCAGTTGGATACTACTTACAAGCGTCTTTATTCTAACTCACATGTTGACCTCCAGATATAAAATTTCAGTGATTATTGGATACTATCACAGTATCTCTCAGAATGACCACAGAATGACCCTCAAATCCAAATCCAAAATGTGATTTTTTGTCTATTAAAAGCATTGCAATTTTTTTTTCAATTAATCAAGATAGAAACTGAGGCCTAATCCCCCTTTGATATAAGACATTAAGCCCTATCCATTCTCTATCTGAAGTATTTCTCAGACCCTCCTCTCCTCTCTGAACTCATTGCTGCTGTCTTAGTTCATGTTCTCATCCTCCATTGCCCAGATCAATGCTAGAGCCTTTTGTCTGTTCTCTGTTCCTCAACCCCAACCCTGCTTTTGTAGGTAGAGGCCATTCTGAAATACAAATCTCTAGGCCTGATATAGTTCTACTTGTTTATTTCTGTCAAGGTTAAATTTAATCTCTTTGACTTAGTGATCCTTGGTTGTAAGAAACAGAAATGGCCTCCAACTCACTTAAGAAAAAGATTTATTATAAGCACACAGGGGACTCTGTGAGGTAAGAAGTACAGTCAGGGAATTGTTAGTTGGCTAACAATTATGTTTGTTGGCTTCTCTGGCTGACTTCAGCATCTCATTTTTGCTTCTTTCTGTGATTTTGCCCCATCCTCCTGAGGATTTCCCCTTTCTGCCTCTCTCTGCATGCCCAATCAATGTACATGGCTTATCACAGGCATTCTTAGTTCAAGTCTGCCTAACTTTCCACTGAACATATTTATATCTCTTGGAACAAATTTATTGAGAAAGAAAAACTATCTCAACTTGTGGGTCAAAAGTTCAATCAGCTGCAACCATGAAGGAGTGAGCTGACATGGAGAGAACATGACAGACTTGGGGAGTAGTAGACAGGAACATTTTCTGAGAACTCAAACTTGTCCATTATATTCCTTAATATGACATATGGTATTTTTCTAGTTCTCAGCTTCTAACTCTTCTCCCACTGCAATGCATTATCTACTCCAACTACACAATACTACATTCTATTCACTAAATACACATTATGTGCTTTCTCACATGCTATTCCTAATCCCTAGAATGTTCTTCACCTCCTTATCTGTCTAGAAAACCACTTCTGTTTCTTAAATACACTGTTTAAATGTCCCTCTCTCTATGAAGCCTACCCATGCTCCCTGTTAGTTTTTGTCTTTCTTGGAATACATAGCACTTTGCACTAGTTTTTTGGCGTATATATCACACTGAATTGAAATCGTCTTCCCTCTTTGCTAGATTATGGACTTTTTTTATTGACAGGCACTATCCCCAGCATCTGGTATATTGTCAGACACATAATTAGAGCACCAAAAGTTTGTAGAATGGATGAAGATGTGAATGATCAGATTCTCTAAATTCATTCTCCCTGAACAATAGTATCAGCAGCATCTGAGACTATGTCAGAAATGAAAATTCTTGAGCCACACCACAGAATCAAAAGCTCTGAAGATAGGCAGAATAATGTCCCTCCAATGTTGCCCGAGTCGTAATCACCAGAACCTGCATGTAAATTATATGGTAAGGCAGAGCTAAGGTTGCACATGGGATTAAGGTTGCATCTCAGCCGACCTTAAAATAAGGAGCTGATCCTGCTTCGTCCCAGGTTGGCAGGTAGGATAAGGACCATCTCTCCCTAGAAGATATGATCAAACTATTGAATTTGAGCAGGGCCCAGGTCCCCACAAGGATAACTGGTTCAAGCAAAGCAGAGTCTTTGGGATCTATACAGATACCAGAAACAGGAAAAGAGAGTTCTGTAGATGAAACCCCACTGTCCTAACTGAAGCAGAGAGGTAGCAAGAGTCAAGGAGAACTATATATACTTGAGGAAATAATAAAGAAGCCCAGTGAGTGCATAGTGACTAGATAGCACACACAGAAAGCAATAGCAGAATCGAACTTGGTAGGAGTAGGGGCAAAATTCCATATGCAAATATTTGTTATCTGAGTCCCTACAGTTACAAAGTTATGTAGATAAGTAAGGATTTCTTGAAGCCAATGAAAGTGGTCATGGGAACCATCTGAACCATGTGCTGTGCCCTAACCCACAGAATTCCTAACCCACAGAATCTGTGAGCATATTAGGTAGTTTTATGCCACTACGTTTTGGGGTAATTTTTTACACAAACTTCCTAGAACATTTAATTTCATAAGTCTTACTTTGATTTTAATGATAAGGACCTAGTTGGTTAAAAAACAAAACAAAACAAACACTATTATAAAGCTTGAGAAACACACTTAAAGTTGTTGTTGTTAAGTTCCATTGAGTCAGTTCCAAATCATAGTGACCCTGCATAGGGTTTCCAAGGCTGTACATCTTTGGAGCCCTGGTGTGGCAGATTAATGTGCTAGATTGGAAAGTCGGTTTGAACTGCAAGGTTGGCACTTCAAGCTCACCAGCCACTCCTCAGAAACCCTATACCAGGTCGCTATGAGTCAGAACTGACTCAACAGCACTTAATAATAACAACAACATCTTTGCAGGAGTAGAATGCCTCATCTTTCTCCTGCGGAGAGGCTGATAGTTTCAAAATGCCAATCTTGTGGTTCGCAGTCCATTGCTTATTGTACACAGCAACTGTGCTCCTCTTATTTTATGTAGATTTATTTTAAGTGGTACGTCTTTCAATTTCAATGTCCCGAAACACCTTGCAGGGAACTGGGAACCGTGCTTCAAGCTTCTGTTGATCTATGTCCCATGTTGAGAAGTCAGGGATGGAAGGTTAAGGGAGAAAAGTGGGCCTGTGTTAGCTGCAAAAGGTAAAGAACTCAGTCTTGCATGGTTCCAGAAAAGTGTTGTGACAGAGGTGCTAGAATGGTCCTTGCCTCTAAATCCCACTCAATAATTGTGAGATACTGGGCAAGTTCTGAGCCTCAGTTTCATCAGCTGTATCCTGGATACAACGAATCCTACTTACCTCGCTGTTCTAAGGTTCACAGGTTATAATGTAAGTAAAGTAGTCACCAGCGTTCATTTCCAACTGATTATGTCTCTCCTACATTTTATTACTGTGAAAGGATTATTTTTTTTAATTACTTTAAAAAATGAGAAGAGGCAGTGCTCCAGTTTCAAGGTTTTGCTCTTTTCTTTCTTCCTCGGGTTCTTTACCTTCTCATTTCAACTCTTCTCTATGTGCAGCTCCCTTTTTATATATCTATGCATGGGAAGACACATGGTTTTCACCTTGAGCGCTACTTCCAATGAGCTGCTTAGAACCCTTGAGAGGAATTCTGATACTGTATCCAGTCTCACTACAAAATGGTGCCATGATTAGATTGGTGATATCTGCTTGAGAGAGGTGGGTGCTATCACTGTGTTTCACTTTTTACCAATTCTACTAAGTCTTTCTCCTTAACACACTCATTGTCCCCACTCACCTGAGCACAATCCAGGGCTCATATACCCTAATCATGTTTTAAGTTCTATGTTAAATATAGTACTAAGCCACTGGTGTGGTACTGTGGGCTAATGCATCAGACTGCAAAGTCATTTAAACTGCAAGGTCAGCGGTTCAAGCTCACCAGCTGCTCCTTGGAAACCCTATACAGGGTCACTATGGGTCAGAATCGATTTGATGGCACTTAACAACAACAACAAGCCACTGAAGTTCATAGAGGTTTAGTTATCTGGCTGGGTTACACAGCTAGCTAGCATAAGAGCCAAGACTGAAAGTCAGATACTTCTGACCTTGAAGTTAATGCTCTTTCCTCAGCAAGTTGCCTCCTCTGCAATGGCAACAATTTCTCATGGATGTTTACGAGAAGCAGAGGCATAAAGCAAATCTGAATCTGAAAGTCACCCAGGACTTGTTCCAAGAGAAATGGATAAAGTGCCTCTGCTAGAAATGCCATGTGGTAGAACCACAAACTACAGGACATTGAGAACTTACACTGGGAGCAGCTCATCTGTAGAACTTCATTAGCCCAGAAGCAATAGAGCACAACAAGGAAGGAGCAGTGATTTGTATACATTCAGGTTAGAATCTACTTACCAGCAACAAGACCTGGGCAAGTGACTCAACCTTCCTCTTACTCCATTTCCTCAAGGTTGTGTGGGGATTAGGTAGAGATACCATTTATAAAGGGCTAGCAATAACAACTCTTCAATATATTTTAGTCACAATTCATCCTAACGAGAGTGCAGAAGCCTCCACTCTTTCCCCTGCAGAGGGGGAGCATATGCTAGAACATATAACCTACACACAAAAAGAGATTAGCAAAGAAATACAGACCAAGCTTAGGAAACAACCAAATGACAAATTTGCATGTACTCATTCTTTTTCACTTGACCAGGGAAATGTAAGAAAAGGAGGCAGAAGCAAGTCAAATGGAGTCAAATGTTCTATCATATAAATATCATGTGACCCACAGTCCCCAGAGCCATCTTGGTCATGCTCAGAAGACTATGCCCAGAGTGCCTCGTTAAAAGTTAACTAACAATAGCTCTACTACCCATGAAAAACTGTTTTCTTTTCCTTTCCTGTGAAATCAACCCAGTTGCCTCTGAATGAAGACTCTCAAATAAACAACACTGAAGTATAATTAATAACGTTTCTTCCTCAGTTTCCAACTTCCTTGTCCATCTTAATGATAGTCCACCATGCTGAGAATTCACGGGGTGGGAGTACTTCCCTTCTACCCCTCCACACCCAACACACACACTTTGTTTATTCCAACTTTCCTTTCCTCAGAGATAGCCAGCAGAAACTTGCCATAAAGTAGAATTAGTTTGCAAGCCAACACATTCCTGCCAGCAATTTAATCTCCAATGTCCTTTCAATGCGGGATTTTTTTTTTTTTGGAGGTGTTTGTTTTGTTTGTTTTTGAGGGGGTTCTGTCCACTGAACTAAATCTCTTTTGGGAGAGAAAGGAGTCCATTGGACTAGAAGTCTTACCTGGCTAAAGAATTAAAAGAACTAAAAGACAGCAATATGGACACTACACAGCCAGGGAGTGACTTAAGTGATCCAAAAAGGCTTATTCTGGCTCACTGGCATGCCAGTTGTCACAGACTGTCTACATTGTGACATCTTGTTTTCCTTAGTTAAATAAGTCTTTTCATTTGGAATTCCTATCTCCCCATTAATTGGCGACAATGCTATCAGAGCCCCCTTCAAAACCCCATAAGCTGGGCTGTGTCCCTACTTCTGTATCAATTTCTGGTGCATTACCTGCACTGAGTCTGTCGTTAGGGTACTCATAAAAATACATTTAGCCTGTCCTACTTCCTTTTAGCCTCTGCCTTTAAGATGGGGGTCTCTCTTCTAGCAGGCTTTATGTAAGGCAAAGACTCTTTTTAGAGGCATTCTTTGCATTTGACAAACAAACAAAAAAAGCGTCTTATCAGTGAGTATCAATTATAATGAGGCATTTTTAGTGGAGTTTGATAATGTTGGAATCAGGGAACGTGGCCTCTGAGCTAAGATCCTGGCAGCTGCATTTTATTAACTGGAGTCAGGTTGCTAAGCTGATTTTCAGACGTGATTGACAGAACCCTTTCAGTACAAACCCTAGAAAACTGTTAGGAGGAAAGAATCCCATTGAGGCATTCCACCTGTAATAGTTTTAATGCAGAAATGCATTCGATCAGCAGCATGCTGAGCTCATGTTTCCAGAGTGAGTAGCAATGTGGTTCCAGTGTCATTTACCACAACCAATTATGGTACATCCTGACAACATTCAAAACACAATTGTATTAAGAAAAATGTACTGTCAAGACTGTGGCAAAATCTAGGTATTTTCAGTGGATCTCAGTCCCTATCTCTTCCCTCTTTCATGAGAGCAAGCTGAAGAAAAGGGGTGGCAGGGGATGGGGATGAGATGGTGAACACAAGTGCAAAAGTTAGAAATCAAATGTCAAATAATTTTCTGTTTTTTTAAATAACTTTACTGAGTTGTCAAAATATAAAGCTAATGCATTTTCACTGCAAAAGAAAAAGGGAAAATATAGAGAAAAGTAAAGAAAAATAAGGATATTATTCACATACAGGCAAGATTAATATTCTAGTATTAACAACAGGCATATTTAGAAACAAAAAATTATCAAATAATATACTATAGAATAACCTGCCTTTGTTATTCAGAAATATTATTTTTCCATTTCTATAAATACAGCTAAATATCACATATTTTAAATTGCAGAACAGCTTTATATGATTGCATTATTATTTCAATGAATCCCCTTCTGATGAACATTTAGGCTCCACCCATTTTTGTTCCTTTTGTAAGGAATATTTTAATAACACTCTTATTCCTAGTTGATAATCAGACTTTAATGTGAGTAAGAATCATCTGAGCTAGTTTAGAAATATAGATTCTTATGTCCCACCATAACAAGAGATTCTGTTTCAGCAAGGACAATACTTTTTGTTCCCCAGTTACTATTGAATTCATTTCAACTCATAGTGATCCAATGTGTGTCAGAGTAGAACTTGCTCCACAGGGTTTTCAATAGCTGATTTTTCTAAAGTGGATCATCAGCCCTTCCTTTTAAGGCATCACTGTTGTTGTTGTTGTTGCTAAGTGCCGTCCAGTTGGTTCCAACTCATAGTGATCCTGTATAGGGTTTCCAAGAAGCAGCTGGTGGGTTCGAACTGCTAACCTTGTGGTTCACGGTCCAGTGCTGATCCTACAGCGCCACACCAGGCATCTCTACGTAGAAGGAAACTTTTAACTTTTTAATTAGCAGCTGAGCATGATAGCCATTTGCATTACCCAGAAACTCCCAGAAAAGTTTTAAGTTCCAAGATTCTGCATTTCAAGCAGCCTTCTATATGATACTCATGCTGCTAGTCCTCAAACCACATTTTGAAAACTATGTATCTTTGAAAGCTTATCTGCCCCACAATTCTGTTACTATAACATACTGTGCTGACTTGTCTGTTGGTGTGATGCTCAGGCTTCAAGTAACAGCAGGGTCACCCATGGTGGACAGATTTCAGTGGAGCATCAAGACTAAGAGCTGACTAGGGAGAAAGAATTGGCAGTCCTCTTCTGAGGCATTAGTCCCTGAAAACCTTACAAATAGCAGCAAAATACTGTCTGATATAGTGCAGAAAGCTGAGGCCCTCAGGTTGGAAGTCACTCAAAATACGACTGGAGAAGAACTGTCTCCTGAAAGCAGAGTCGACGTTAATGCTATGGATGGAGCAAGGCTTTGGGAACTTTTGCAGTACTCAAAATGAGAAGTAGCTCCAAATATGCAATAATAATCAAAAAATTGAATGTATGAAGTATGAATCTAGGTAAATTAGAAGTACTCAAAAATGAAATGGCACTAGTGAGCTGAAATGGATTGGTATTAGCCACTTGGAATCACACAATCATTTCATTTTCTGTGCCAGAAAGGATAAATTGAAGAGGAATGGTGTCACTTCATTATTAAAAATAATATTTCAAGATGATGTGGTACTGTCGGATCAGCACTGGACTGCGAATAACAAAGTTGGCAGTTCAAACCCACCAGCTGCTCCTTGGAAACCCTATACAGGGTCACTATGAGTCAGAACCGATTCAACAGAACAACAACAATAACATCTTAAAATGCAATGTTGTCTGTGATAGGATAATATCTGTAAGCAACTATTATTCAAAATTATGTACCAATCACCAAAGCCAATAATGAAAAAAATCTACCAACGAAATTGTTTAAACATACAATCAAGATGTATTGATAATTATTGATGAATGGAATACAAAAGCTGGAAAAAAAGAGGCAGGACCGAGATTTGAAAAATATGGCCTTGGGCATAGAAACGACGCTAGAGATCCCATGACAGAATTTTGCAAGACCAGGGACTTCTTCATTACAAATATCTTTTTTAACAACATAAACAGCAATTATACACTTATACCTCACCAGGTAGAATACACAGTAATCAAACTGACAACATCTTTGGTAAGAGATGATGGAGAAGCTCAATATTATCAGCCAAAATAAGTTCAGGTTGAAGCTGAAGAAAATTAAAACAAAATCATGAGAGGCAAAATATGCCCTTGAAATATCCCACCTGAATTTAGAGACCATCTCAAGAATAGATCTAATGCATTGAACACTAACAACCAAAGACCAAACAAGTTGTGGGATGACATCAATATCATACATAAAGAAACCAAGAAATCACTAAAATGACAGAAAAGAAGGAAAAGGTCAGAAGAGACTCTAAAACATGGTCTTGAACATAGAATACCTAAAGCTAATGGAAAAAACAATGAAGTAAAAGAACTGAACAGACAATTTCAAAGGGCAATTTAAGAAGTCTAAGTAAAGTATTATTATAAAATGTGCAAAGACCTGGAGCTAGAAAACCAAACAGGAAGAACATGTTCAGCATTTCTCAAGCTGAAAGTACTGAATAGAAAATTCAAGCCTTACTTGAAATACTGAAGGATTCTTTTTTAACAAAACAAAAACACCTTTTATTGTGAGCTGAGTGAAAGTTTACAGAACAGATCATTCATTTTACATTCAACAAATCACATACTCTGTTTTATTATAATAATCACAATCCCTTCCTTGTACCAACAGTTAAAAATATTTTTGCCTCTATTCACTTAACATTGTGTTCTGTCCTGTGTCTCCCTCTACTTTCATCTTTCCTTTGCTAACCTCCTTCCTTTTGTATATTGCCTGTTCTGTAACTTACATTATCATGTGTCTTCTCTCTAGCCGGTAAATAATTTTCCCTATCCGTGCTTCCTCATAACCATCATAGATTGCTTTATCTGTCTAGAAAACCTTTTTTTAACTTTTTATAGCACCAATCACATACAATATTTGTCCTTTTGTGATTGACTAATTTCACTCACCATAATGTTCTCCAGGTTCATCCAGGCCATGAGATGTTTCACAGATTAATCACTATTCTTCAATGTCATGTAGTGTTCCATTGTATGTATGTACCAAAGTTTGTTTAACCATTCTTCTGTTGATGGGCATTTAGGCTGTCTCCATTTTTTTGATGTGCCTCTTCTAGACAACATATTGAAAGATCCTGTTTTCCATTTTATTCTCTCTTTCTCTTGACTAGTACATTTTATCTATTTACATTCAGTATAATTATCCATGGGTATGAATTGATTGTTGTTATTTTGCTGTGCATGTTTTTGTGTGTGTGGTGCTACTTGTCTCTTTGTTCCATGTAATCTTCTGCACTGAGTTCATGTTGTTTGCAGGTTTCCTCACATTTTCTTTTCTGTTGTGTTAATGTTTACTAAATCTTTCTAATTTTCTTCTTATTCTGATGCACGGGTGTATTCATTTTCTTTGAGGTTACTCTTGTAATTTATTAATTTTTCCCCTACTTAAAACAACCTGTTTTATCTTGAAATCTACTTGACGTCCTTGCCTTTTGAAAGTTCTGTAGCTACACTATTCCCTTTTTTTGCTTTGTAGTTGACTTCATTATAAATTTATATCTCTGGTTCCCTATTTTGAATCTTGTAAATTTGTTTTAGTTTTAATACTTCTACATCTGGATTGAGTCCTGGATAATATTGTCATGAATGGTAATCTCAAGTTGTTGTCTGTTGTTGTTTCTCAGTCCAAAGAACATAGCTTAGTATTTTTTATAAAGTTGGCCTGGTCATTACAAATTAATTTTTGTTTATCAGGAAACATCTGAATTTCACCATAATATTTGAAAGATGGCTTTGCTGGGCATATGATTCTTGGTTGGCATTTTTTTTCTTTCAGAGTTCTGTATATGCCATCCCATTGCCTTCTTGCCTGCATGGTTCCTGTTGATCAATGACAGGCAGCAGCCAGCAGCAGTCAAACCCACCCTTACCTAAAGTGCAAAAATGGCAAATGAGAACAGGGCACACACTTCCATTCTGTAATTACACCCACAGTAGATAGTTGGTGAGAGCCTAAGAACACACCAATATATAATCATCGATTAAATACACATACAACAACCCCACAACGCCCCAGACACCACAGACAATTTTAGCTCACATGAAATAACAAGAGAGACTGACTCAAACAAATGACCAAGATGTGGAACCAGAAGATGTTTCGGAGGAAGAAAACATAATGGGGTTAGCTGAATAAGAGTTTAAAGGAAAGATATATAGGTACCACCAAAGGATTGACAAAAAGATCAAGAAAAGCAAGTAGGACACAGAAAAAACTTTAGAAGAATCCAGTAAAACATAACAAGAACAAACAGGTTAAAAAAAAAAAAAAAAAAAAAGTTTGGAACAAGAAAAAACCTGCAATTAGAAATCCAGAAGATTAATACTAAGATTTCAGAAATGGACAAACATGGAAAGGGCAAAGTAGATTTGGAAGTAGATCAATGAAAGCCAAAATGTGTGAGCTTGAAGAGAAATCTCTCAATGCTAATATGCTAGAGCAATCAGACAAAAAGAACGAGAAAAATCCAAAGAAACCTTAGAGATGTATAGGACATCATGAAGAGGAACAACTAACTAATGGGTAATCAGATTTCCCAAATAGGAAAAAACAATAAAAAGCACAGAGAAAACTGTCAAAGAGTTATTGGAAGAAAACTTCCCTAACATCATGAAAGATGAGAAGGCAAACATTCAAGAGGCTGGATGAACCCCAAACAGGTTGGCCCCCAAAGGAAATTTTGGTTTTTCCCCGTTTTGTCTCCTTTTTTTACCATCCCTGCTCAGCTTCTCCTCCTAGCAAACACTCAGTCCACTTCTGCAAACTTTCCTCTGAAGTTCAGGGTTCCAGGATTTTCATCTGCATCTGTTTCATCTGGTCCCTCATATCTTTGTTGTAGAGAGTCCATGTAGTGAATCTGCCTAGTCTGCCACCTTGCTGAAAGTCAATATTAAAGGATTCTATGGGGGCAAGTGATGGCTCTATAGGACAAGCACTGGACTGTGAACCACAGAGTCAGCATTTTGAGCCCGCCAGCTGCTCCAGAGGAGAAAGATGAAGCTTTTTGCTTCCTTGAGGATTTACAGCCTTACACATCCTATATAGGGTCACTATGAGTCAGAACAACAACAAGATGGGCAAAATATTGAATGATGCAGAAAGCATAAAAGAAGATGGAAGCATACACAGAATCACTGTAACAAAAAGAATTGGTCAACTTTCAACCATCTCAGGAAGCAGCATATTATGAAGAACCAAAAGTATTGAGGAAGAAGTCCAAGCTGTAGTGAAAAACAAGGTTCCGGAAAATGGTGGAATGCCAATTGAAATATTTCAATAAACTGATGCAGCACTGAGGCCCTCACTTGTCTATGCTGTGAAATTTGGAAAACAGCTACGTAGCTAACCAACCAAAAGAGATCCAGATTTGTGCCCATTCCAAAGAAAGGTGATCCAACAGAATGCAGAAATCATCAAGCAAAATCATTAATGTCATATGCATGTAAAAATTTTTTAAGACAATTCAAAAACAGTTGCAGCAATACATCAACAAAGAGCTGACAGAAATTCAAGTGGATTCAAAAGAAGACATAAACTAAGGATATCATTGCTAATGTCAAATGGATCTGGACTGAAAGCAGAAAATACCAGAAAGATACTTATGCATTACTGACTATGCAAAGACATTTGACTGTGTGGATCATAACAAACCATGGATAACATTGTAAAGAATGGGCATCCCAGACCACTTGTGTTCACAGAGAACTTGTACATATAACAAGAGGCAGTCCTCTGAATCATCATTTTAAAGGTGATACCATGTGGTCTAAAATCAGGAAAGATGTGCATCAGGGTTGCATCTTTTCACTGTACTTATTCAATCTCTATACTGAGCAAATAATCTTCGAAACTGGATTATATGAAGAACTTGGCATCAGAATAGGAGAAAGGTGCATAAACAGCCAGTGATGACACAACCTTGCTTGCTGAAAGTGATGAGGACTTGAAGCACTTACTGATGAAGATTAAAGTCTTCAGTATGGATTGCATCTCAATGTAAGCAGAACAAAAATCCTTATAAGTGAACCAATAAACAACATCGTGATAAATGGAGAAAAGATTGAAGTTGTCAAGAATTTCATTTTACTTGGATTCACAATCAGTGCTCATGGATAATTGTGTGTGTGTGTGTGTGTGTGTGTGTGTGGTGCTGCTTGTTTCTTTGTCAAGAAATCAAATAGCATATTTTATTGGGAAAATCTGCTGCAAATGACCTCTTTAGATTGTTGAAAAGAAAAGACTTCACTTTGAAGATTAAGGCGCACTGTACTCAAATGATGGTATTTTCAGATGTTTCATGTACATGTGAAAACTAGACAATGAATAAGGAAGAGAGGAGAAGAATTGATGCATTTGAATTATGGTGTTGGTAAGAATATTGTATGCACCATGGGCTGCCAGAAGAACAAACAAATCTGTCTTGGATGAAACACAGTCAGAATGCTTCGTGGTGAGACTTTGTATTGCATACTTTAACATGTTATCAGAAAGGACCAGTCCCTGGAAAAGGACATCATGCTTGATAAAGTAGAGGGTCAGAGAAAAAGAGTAAGGCCTTCAATGAGATGGAATGACATAATGGCTACAACAATGGGCTCAAATATTCCAACAATTGTAAGAATGACACATAACCAGGCAGAGTTTCATTCTATTGCACATAGCATTGTTATGAGTCAGAGCTGTCTCAACAGCACCTAACAAAAAAATAACAAAACTTACCTGATGATTTCCTTAGGATAAAGTTCTAGAATTGAAACTGTCATTTTGGCATAGGCTATTCAATACAAGATTTCAACACTGTATCTCATTTGTAATAGTCTTACTGATAAAAAAGAGTGAGTCATGCAGGCATATTCTCTGAAGTAGAACGTATGTTTGAGGCAGAGATGAACAAAGTAAGGGCATTCAACCATCCAGTTGTCCATGGGATGCATAAGTCCTGCTTCAGCAACTAGTTGGCTTTTCCACAATATCCTAGCAAAGAGAAAACTTGAGGATGGATGGAGACAAGATGCCAGAATGAGACTGGGTTCAGCACCTTGTCTGGAGAAGTTGTTTCCTGAGAGTGGGAGTTGCCTGTCACTGTCATTTGCACAGAAACTGCTGCCAAGAAAGGTTTACCAAAAGAAACAGCTCTACCCTCAAGCTACACTTTTGCAAAGTTTACATTTGATTTACATTTCTGTCTCCACCCCAGTAACCTTCCTCTAAGTGTTTAAGAATAAGAGTCAGAATGAAGATAGGTATTTCTCCATTGCTATACTATGAGTTTAAGGAGCTCTGGTAG
>NW_006408520.1:22887179-22888453 GCF_000296735.1 Chrysochloris asiatica | reverse complement strand
GGGTCAGAGAAAAAGAGGAAGACCCCCAACGAGATGGATTGGCCAAGTGGCAGCACAATGACTCAAGTGTGGCAACAGAAGTGAGGCTGGCCCAGGATTGGGCAGTGTTTCATTCTGCTATGCATAAGGTTGCTATGGGTCAGTACCAACTCCATGGCACCTAACAACAAACAACAACATACTATGAGTTTGGAGTCCTGGTGGGTTAATGCGCCAGACTGCAAAACCATTTGAACTGCAAGGTCAGTAGTTCAAGCTCACCAGCTGCTCCTTGGAAACCCCGTACAGGGTTGCTATGGGTCGGAACCGACTTGATGGCACTTAACAACAACAATACTATGAGTTTGCTTAAGTAAGAGTGCACATACTCAGCTAAACCCACAAAGGTAGACACATAGTCTCCAGCAACAGCCTCTAAACTCTAGCAAAAGTAGAAATTCAAGATTTCCAACTATAATCCTCACATAAAGAGCAATCTTACCCAAGGCTGTAAAATAGAAAAACTGAGCAAGTAGCATCCCATTTGAATCATGTATGGAAATTTTTTTTCTTCTGTTTTTTGGGCTACATTATTCAAGTATGATATACATACATGACAGTGCTTAAATCATAAATTTTTGAAGGAGCTCTGGTAGCATAGTGATTACAAATTGGGCGGCAAACCTTAAGGTCAGCAGTTTGAAACTACCAGTTGTTCCACGGGAGAAAGATGAGGCTTTCTGCTCCCATAAAGATTTACAGCCTCAGAAACCCTGTACAGGATCCCTATGAGCCGGAACCGACTCTATGGCACATAACAACAACAACAAATCATAAGTTTACAAATGCTAAATTTCCACAAAGTAAATATGCTCATATCACCAGTATCCATATCAAGAAACAGAGCAATACCCAAATACCAGAAGTTCCCTGGTACCCACCTGCAGTAACTATTCTACCAAAGCGGACCACCATCCTGATACCTAACAGTTTAAGTTGGTTTGACCTATATTTTTGAGCTTTATATAATGGAATCATATCATACTTGTGCTCTTTTTACTGTCAGAATTATTTTTTACTACTTTTGCTAGATCTTTAGCTCAACATGCTCAGACATGTTTCAATATCAAAGCAGGGACATTTCCCCAAACAGAAAACTTTAAAGCATATGTGTCAGTAAATCAATGTTCATCTGTCCCATTTAAATTAGATGGTTTTCAAGGCAAGCAATCAAGTCCCTTCAGGTCAAACCTCCCTCTAAGACTGAAACTCAAAGGGAACACATGAGCAGGCAT
>NW_006408520.1:22878924-22885089 GCF_000296735.1 Chrysochloris asiatica | reverse complement strand
ACATATCAACAACAACAGTCTTTATGGGAAGGAGCTCTGGTAGCATAGTGGTTACGAGTTGGGCTGCTAACCTCAAGATCAGCAGTTCAAAAGTACCAATGGTTCCGCAGGAGACAGATGAGGCTTTCTGCTCCCATAGAAATTTACAGCCTTGGAAACCCAATACAGGGTCACTATGAGTCGGAACCTACTCCACGGCACACACCACCACCACTACCAATTTTTATGGGAGCGGATCACCAAGTCATTTCTGCTTCGAAACAGCTGTGTGGGTTTGAACCATCAAATTTTCAATTAACAGCTAACTGCTTAACCATTCATTACAACACCAAGTATCTCCTTCAGTTACATTTACACCTGTAAAATGGGGGTAATAGCTAATTGGGTTCTTGTGAAAAGTAAGTAGATAAAAATATTAAATACGGGTATAGAATCAGCATTCCACAAATGTTCTCTTTCTCCTTTCAAAGACCAAACTTTGGTTAGCTACCAAATTCAGCCAGTTATATTCACACAACCAAAATAGCTACATTTTCAATGGCAACTTTCTGAAACACTACCTAGCAAGTTAAAAGTCATTTAGAGCCCAGTTTGTCATCCAAGGGAATTTAAAGTTGTTGACATAGAATCTTTTTTCTGAAATGAGAAATGTCACCATCATTCTTTGGAAACCAGTAGAGTTTTATGTCTTTCACATTTCCCACCATTCTGGCCTGGCCCTTTATTTATTAATGATTTCCATCCTGAAATCATTGTATGTCAGCTTATGTGACAGTCTAAGAGCACACAGAATCATCATTTTCCAGCAAGAGCACAAAGCATCCAAATGCCTGTGATTTCTGTGACATTATCATTTCATTAATAGCCATTATGCCAATCCCTTTATAATGGCCTTTTCAGTTAGACACGCACAGGATAGTGGAAAAACCATGCAATTTCTGCATTCTCACCAGTATACATATTAACATCTCTGACAGATTGCTAATGAGCTGATGTTGGAATTACAGAGTAGTCCTGTTATCATTTGTCCATTCACAGTTTCCTCACCAGCCCATCTGTGCTCAGAACACAGCCACCACAGAGGATACAGGCTGGGACACTTTCTCCATTTACACCTTTTGCCTTCAGAGGCCTCTGGGAAAGCCCGTTCCTAATTAAAGATTTTAACAAACATATTGCCAGCTTTCTAACACTGTTATTAAACTGCTCTCTTTTGTTAGGAGAGGTGCTGTTTACCAGCAGTTTGTAGATTTAGATATTTAGTATGTGTTTCTGTAGCCCAGCAAAATATTTGTGTTTTTAGAATAATTCAATTAGTACACTATGCATTGCTCTGGTTTGAATTATGCCCTTCAAAACTATGTGCTGTACATGGGAAGCAGCAAGACAGCAGAGTAGGCAGAAAGGCTATATGGATCCTCCACAACAAAGATGTTGTTGTTGTGTGCCATGGAGTCGGTTCCGACTCATAGCGACCCTGTACAGGGTTTCCAAGGCTGTAAATCTTTATGGGAGCAGAAAGCCTCCTCTTTCTTCCACGGAACAGCTGGTAGTTTCGAACTGCTGACCTTAAGTTTCACTACGCTACCAGAGCTCCTTGGGATAACTAAATGAAACAGTTGCAGACGGTAGTCCTGCAACTCTGAATTTCAAATGAAGGGATAGAGAAGTGGATTGAATGCTTACTAGGAGACAGAGCTGAGCAGACACACCAACCAGGCCCAGATGGGTGCAGCCATCTTGAGCTTTTGTGATTAGCTCTAGAGACAAGAAAATTTTGCAGAAACATATCTGTGATTCACAGAGACAAAGATGCGATTTTTTTTCTTGTACCCCACATTCCCCTGATGACCAGAGGAAGGTTAGCCCCACCAGTGTACAGCCCCAGGGAATTTCCGCTCGCCTGCTCAGAAGTGAGTGCTGCGGTTGTGGGCCCCATTAACGGAGTAGGAAACTGTGTGAACCCTGTTCTGGTGGGCTTTGCTCTACATCTGCAGAATTGGCCCTGGCAGCCCTGGGCTAGTCCTCACTAAGAGAAACAGCTGAACAGTCAAGTAGGGGAGAAAAACACACACACACACACAGAGGAAAGAAATTGCTAACCTGTGCCGTCAGTCAGGCCAACTGTGGTGTGGTCATCTTGAACGTTCACAGGTGTATTTGAAGGCAAGACCGCAGTAGGTAGGAAAGAGGCATGCCACTTACTGGTGGACAGAAAGAAGCAAAAACAAAATTTTTTTTCTGTTTTCTTCCTGTACCCCACATTATTCTAGTGAGTAGAGGTATGGCCGGCTGCCTTCTATGTACACTCCCAGGGAAGCTCCTGCTCTCTGGCCTGTCAAAATTACATCAAAGTGTGTGAGGAGCTAGCAGCACCAAACTCAGTACCTGGAATCAGGTGTGACCTATTCCAGACCTGCAGAGCCAGTTCTAGTTAGTCCTGGACTAGAGGGGCCGCTCACCCTCGGCTCAACCCGAGATGGAATTTCATCAAAGCAACAATGAGATATCATCTCACATCAGCATTAATAGGAAAGTTCAAACAACAAAAACCCAGAAAACAAATGCTGGTGAGGATGTGGAGAGACCAGAAGGTTTCTGCATTGCTGGTGGAAATGTAAAATGGTTCAACCACTGTGGAAAATGGTATGGCACGTCCTCAGAAAGTTGTAAATAGAAATACCTTATGACCCAGCAATCCCTCTTCTTGGTATATATTCACAAGAAATAAGAGCCATGAAATACGTGGATATATGCACACCAATATTCATTGCAACACTACTCACAATAGCAAAAAGATGGAGACAACCTAAATGCCCATCAATGGAAGAGTGATAAACAAACTTTGGAATATATGCACAATGAAATGCTATGTAATGCTGAAGAATAACGATGAGTCTGCAAAACACCTGATAGCACAAGTTAACTTGAAGGACAGTATGCTGAGTGAAATAAGGCAATCACCAAAGAACAAATATTATATGAGAACACTATTGTAAATACTCAAGAACAGGTTTTTATACTAAAAGAAACATTCTCTGATGATTACCAAGAGTGAGAGAAATGGGAGAGTAATTAACTGGCTAAGTGCCATCCAGTCAGTTCTGACTCACAGAGACCCTGGATAGGGTGTACAAGGAGAGGTTAATGAGCTTGAACCTCTGATCTTGTGCTTCAAACCAACCATGCAGTCCAGTGCATTCACTCATAGTGTCATACTAGGACTCCGGCTGGAGGGTTATTTTGGGTGTTAATTTGGGTGATGGGGGTGGCAATACACAAGAAGAGTGAGGTTGGCAGAAGTATGATGAAGATGGGGAAGACACGGGGACCTATGCATGGGCGAAAGGGATAGAGGGAAATAGTAATATATACACAACCTTGAAACAGTGTTCTGGGTGTAGATACATGAAAAGAGACACAGGTTGAATGAGTATGGGAGGACAACTGGGATATATATATATATATATTAATATAGCTCACAAATATATGTTTGAAAGAGAATATTTGCACATGGATAACACAGGGAAAGGAGTCCTGGTGTGGCGCTGTAGGAAGAGCACTGGACCACAAGGTCGGTTTGAACCACATGATAAGCAGCAGTTCAAATGCACCATTCATTCCTAGGAAACCCTACACAGGGTTGCCATGACACAATAACAACAGCAGCACCCACAGGGAGGAAGCGAAATAAAGTGTAGGATTTGTTAAATGTAAAACTGATGGTCTTGTCTGTAAATCCTCACTCATTCACAATAAAAAGTTTTTTTAAAAACAACGTGCTATCAATGCTAGTATCTATGTGGCTATAATCCCATTTGGGAATGGGTTGTCTTTGTTATGTTAATCATGCAGGATTAGTGTGAGTTCTATTTTGAGTCAATCTCTTTGAGATATAAAAGAAATTAAAGAAGGAAGCAGAGGAGAGATTGGGTGAGATAGATACCAAGATACATGGAGATCTCCAAGGAAATAGGAAGTTGAAGCTGAAAAGACAAGGTCCTTCTTCCAGAACCTACAGAGACAGTTTTCCACTAGAGCTCACCCAAAACACCCAAACCTGCCATTGAGTTGGCATACTGAATTTTGACTTTTAGCCTCCTGGTAGCGTAGTGGTTACGAATCAGGCTGCGAACCACAGGGTCAGCAGTTCGAAACTACCAGCTGTTCCGTGGGAGAAAGATGAGGTGTTCTGCTCCCATAAAGATTTACAGCCTCGGAAACCCTGTACAGGGTCGCTATGGGTCAGAACCGACTCCATAGCACACAGCCACCACCACCAAACCTCCTAAACTGTGAGAAAATAAATTCCTGTTTGTTAAAGCCATCCACTTGTGGTATTTCTGTTATAACAGCACTAGATAACTGTGGTGCTATAAATTACTTAGCTCTTCTAGTGATAGTCTTTGTAACTCCTACCAAATGACTGGGTTCCTTAAATGACTGGATAGGTCTATGCCTAGTAGGACTATTGGCCCAACAGGGAGAATAGATAGTTGGCAAATAATGAACTTGTCTGAATTATGTTCAAATGTTTAGTGGAAAGTAGAACTTTTAAGTGGTGAACTTGGATATCTGACCAATGGGATTTCAAAGCAAGATCTTAAAAGGACTGCATGGTTTCTCTTCATTATTTATAGTAAAATGTGAGAGGGGAAAAAGATGGACTTAAAAATGGAACTGTGCAAAATGAAATAAAACAAAGATTTGGAAAATTCTGTTGTGCAAACTAAGGACATGTGCCCTAGAATTTTAATCAACTGGTGTGGCGCTGTGGGCTAATGCGTCAGACTGCAAAGTCATTTGAACTGCAAGGTCAGTGGTTCAAGCTCACCAGCTTCCCCTTGGAAACCCTATACAGGGTCGCTATGGGTCGGAACGTAACAACATCAATAAACCATAGAAAACCACAGCTTAAACTGAAAAGGACAGAGAAAGAACAAAAGAAAAGAATACTACCTGCCTCAGAATTTTGTAAAGCAAAGGGGTTAAATCTGTTGTCCTTCAAGAAAAGAAAAGGTCCATCTCTGGAACAGCTCAAAGATCTGCAGAACAGTTGTAAGGAACATGGCCTCTTGGGTTTCAAAGGGTGGTACCACAGGTCTCAAAATGATTTCTGAATCTCAATGAGTAGGGCCACAGTCTTCTGGGTTTCAGAGTCCGATCTTAACCAGTTTAGTTCTGGTGTGTGCCGTTAAGGTATGCCAGACAGATGGGGCTGCTGACCAAAGCTGAAGGGGCAGGAATGACATGCCCAAGGATCAGAAGACTGGGTCCTGCCAGGGCTGAGGGAGGGAGTGGGATCACCGCTCAGATGGACTAGAAGTATGGGAGTACAGTTGTCATCCCAGTGACCCTGGAAAGTGAGGTTGAAGCCCAGGGCCTAGGGGCCTTCACACAGAAACCACAGTCTATAAGGCAGGGCCCTTGCCAAGATAGTCCCAAAGAACAGGATTATTATCAAACCTTGATAGCTAATGTAAATTGTTTGGTTAAGTTTTGCATGATATCTGTTATCTCTTCTTTCCCTTTCATTGCTCCTATTTGTAGTGGAAATGTCACGTGCCTGTCCCACTATTATATGTTGCTATTGCTACTGCTGCAGTGTGCCATCGAGTTGGCTCCAACACACAGTGACCCTATATAGCATTTCCAGGTCTGCAAATCTTTATGGAAGCAGAAAGCCTCATCTTTCTCCTGCAGAGCAGCTGGTGGATTTGAACTGTTGACCTTGAAGTTAGCAGCCCAACACACAATGCACCAGGGCTGCTTCCATTGTACTTTGGAAGCAGATAATTTGTATTCTAGATTTTACAGATAAAGAAGTTCATAGATAAAAAGGAATTTTGTCCCAAGATGAAATATGCCTAAAATCTCACCCATATTTGATTTAGATGCTTCAGATGATGTGATTGGAGATGGGGCATTGTTTGAGACTTTTGCAATGATGTGATAGGGTGATTTGGGGGAAATGCAGGGAGGACTGTTATGGACTGAAACATGTATCCCTAAAATATGTTCAAGAGTAAAGATGTCAGTTTGAGGACAAAGATGTGTCTAACCCAAGTTGTGGTATTTTCAATAACCTCATATGCATATGAAAGTTGGACAGTGAATAAGGAAGACCATAGAAGAATTGATGCATTTGAGTTATGGTGTTGGAGG
>NW_006408520.1:22872949-22877814 GCF_000296735.1 Chrysochloris asiatica | reverse complement strand
TATGTCAAAAAATGATATATTCATGTTTTCTAAAAGTTGATTCAAATAAATTTTACAACCAGAGTGGTATTTTTTACTCAGCCTTGTATTACCAGTAGGGACCAGTCCCTGGAGAATGACATCTTCCCTGGTAAAGTAGAGGGTCACCAAAATAGAGGAAGACTCTCAATGGGATGGATTGGCACAGTGGCAGCAGGAACGGGCTCAAGCATAGCAACAACTGTGATGTTGGCACAGGACTGGGCAGTGTTTCATTCTGTTGTATGTGAGGTTGCTATGAGTTGGGTCCAACTCATCAGCACCTAACAACAACAACAATAAAAACATGTTTTTGTAAATTCTAACTTCTATACTTGTGGTTATGATCCTATTTGCGAATGAGTTTTCTTTGTTATGTTCATGAGACAGGATTCGTGTAGGGTGTACCTGAGTCAATCTTTTTTGTTTTTTTAAAGTTCATCATCTTTAGACATCAGGAATGAATAGAGGTAGGGGAGACTGAGGCAGACCCAGTGGTTTGACTCCTGGAGGCAGGCCCAGTTACAGCAAACATACATGGAAACGAGGATGTGAGCAGGCAGCAGATTTGGCCTTGAACTTGAGGGGGTGGGGGAGGGAGTGAGAATGCTGAGTCTCGGGTGGGGAGCAGCAGGAGGAACCACATCCGAGGTCCTGAGGGCCCTGAGGTGGGGATGTAGGGCCCCTCTCCTCAGTGCTGAAGAAAAGGCACTTGGCTCAGTCTCCTCTGCCCCTGCACCCCATCCCTGGAAGATATGAGGGTCCCTCAGCCCCTGGCCCCTTTCAAGGGCCCCGTGGTTGTTCCCGGTTGAGCTTCTGGAAGAAGCTTTTGCTGAACTCATAGGTGCTGATCATGATGGCACAGGAGGGGGCAGCCCTTGATGATCCTAGGGAGGAAGCCTGCAGAGTCCCCTAGTGCCCAATTCGGCCAGGATCCTCCTCAGCAGCAGCCAGGTGGAGTCGACATGTGGGGGTCTCACTCTCACAGCCTCCATCTGTTCCAGCGCAACCTGACACTGAGTCTTCACCACATGGAAAGGCAGAGTCAGGATGTCCGCCACCATGCCTAAGATGCCACCAGCCACAAAGCTGATGCCCACGGAGGTCTGGTCCTTTGATCTGGGCCCACTCAGCCAGCTCTTCACCAGCTCATAGTTGAACCAATAGAGGGCTGAGAAGGGAACGTCCTGAAGGGCAGTGGGCCCCCAGCCCAGCCACAAGGAACGTCAGCCTCCCTGAGCCACCACAGCCTGCACAGAGATGCCTAGCTCATGGTAGGATACATGCTGAGCCTGAAGCTTTGTCCGTACCAGTTCCAGGGGGCTGACCACAGTAACAGTGCCCAAGCAGGTCAGAGTGCCAGCCACCATGGGTGTGTAGAGGTCAGAGGTCAAGGCTCGGCCACACAGGAAAGTCTTGAGTTGGTCATAGGCAGTGATGTAGATGGCAGTGGCTGGCATAGTCATCACCAGGGTGGCCCGTGGCCGCTGCACAGGGTCCTGGTGCCCTCATGCCGCACAATTTTCATAAAGGCATCCATGGTGCCAGTGAAATGGGTAGGATCCTGAAACCAGGTGGCACAACAGGCACTGTTTGGGCACAGGTAAAGGGGCTCTAGTACCCCATTACAGTACAGAAGGCACTTCCCTGTGGGTTGGAGAAAGGTGGGTACTTTGATTTAGGAGATATGACAGTCTAGAAGGAGGCATCATTTAGCAGGCCACTGAGGCGCTCTGGGACTACAACTGCACCTTTACCACATCCAGGGTGTCATGAAGAGGGAGGTGACCATAGCTCCAGCCCCCAAAGCCACCATTTGTTGTTGTTGTTGTTGTTGATATTAGGGGCCATCGAGTTGGTACTGACTCATAGCAACCCTATGCAGAGCAGAACGAAACACTGCTCGATCCTGGGCCAACCTCACTACTGTTGCCACGCTTGAGTCCACCAATGCTGCCACTTGGCAAATCCATCTCACTGGGGGTCTTCCTCTTCTTCTCTGACCCTCCACCTTACCAAACATGAAATCCTTCTCCAGCGCCTGGTCCCTCCTGATAATATGTCCAAAGTATGAGAGAAGTTTGGTCATGTTGGCCTCCAAGGAGCACTCTGGCTGCACTTCGTCCAACACAGATCTGTTGGTTCTTTTGGCAGCCCATGGCACATTCAATATTCTCCTCCAACACCATAACTCAAAAACATCAATTTCTCTACACTCTTCCTTATTCACTGTCCAGCTTTTACATGCATATTAGGTTATTGAAAATACCATGGCTTGGGTCAGGTGCTCCTTAGTCCTCAAGCTGACATCTTTGCTCTTCAACACTTTAAAAAGGTCATGTGCAGCAGATTTGCCTAATGCAATTTTACAATGCAAAAAATACATCCTTTGATTTCTTGATTGCTGCTTCCACGAGTGTTGATAGTTGATCCAAGAAGAATGAAGTCCTTGACAACTTCAATCTTTTCTACATTGATAAGACTGTTGTTTATTGGTCCAGTGGTGAGGATTTTTGTTTTCTTTACATTGAGATGCAATCCATACCAAAGGCTGTAGTCTTTGATCTTCTTCAGTAAATGTTTTACTGATTTGCTGCAAAGGGCTAATGCCCCTAGGCTAATGCCCCCAGGATCTGGGACAGCCATCTTGTGGTTCCGATCCTGGCTCTAGGCCGGTGTTCACAGGGCACAGCGCCCAGGGCCGGGCGGGCGCATAGCAGCTCTGCAGCCAGTGCAGAGTCTGTGCGTGCTCGCCCCACACGGAGGCCTCCCCTGAGTTAATCTCTTTTGAAATAAAAAGAGATTAAACAAGGAAGAGGAGAGATGAGGTGAGACAGATGCCAACACACATGGAGATGTCCAAGGAACCAGGAAACAAGCTGAACAAACAAGGACCTTCTTCCAAAGCCAACAGAGAGAAAGCCTTCCCCTAGAGCTGGCATCTTGAATTTGGACTTCTAGACTCCAAAACTGTGAGAAAATAAATATCTGTTTGTTAAAATCATTCACTTGTGGCATTTCTGTTATAGCAGTACTAGATAAAACTAAGACATGCATGCTATCTACCTACATACACAATTAATGCACATCTCACCATGACATACACAATATCAAAATTCTGTATAATTATTTGGACTCACAAGGATGAAGAAACTTGGTGTATTTTTGTGGAGACAAGATTTCTCAATAGGACTTGGTAGACTTAGACACTGCTTGGTGGTGTTGTGTGCTACTGAGGCGATTCTGACTCATAGCAACTGTATAGCTTTTCTGAGGCTGTAAATCTTTATGGGAGCAGAAAACCTCATCTTTTCCTGCGGAGTGCCTGGTAGACTTGAACTACTGATCTTTCAGTTAGCAGCCCAGTTCATAATCCACTACGGTTACTAGGGTTCCTTGTGAACACTGTAAAGATGGGATTATTAAAACAAAATTATGCGATTGATAATTTGGAAAGAGTGTAAAATAGCTTGCACTCAAAATTGTGTATAATTAAAGTATGCTCAAAAGGAATCTGATTTTTTCATAGAATATACCTAGTTGAGAGAAATGTGCTGTGATCCTAAAGGTTTAACCATTTGTGTCCAGATTCTTAATCAGTATGTATGGTTGGGTTTTGGTGGGGAAGCAGGATATGGAGTCAACTGGAAAGCTTTCAATAAACTCTTCATTCTCTTACCATCAAATTTGTTTGTTGTTGTTGTTAGGTGCCATCGAGTGGGTACCATATCATACATGACCCCATAATGCCCAGGTAAGCTCCCAGAACTAGAGAGAGGACTACCTAGAGCTTCCTACTGATATTTAGTCTTAGAAATAGGTTCATTCTCATTCTCACTAGGCTAAGTGTAGAAAGGAATGGCCCTTTTGGCAATAAACCATGTAAGATTTTCCAGACTAAAGTTAGTTCCTTAGTAAATACTGAAGAGCCTTTTCATCAATGCAGAAATAGTAACTCCCAATGGTCCAGACCTTAGGAGGTCAGAAGGTGGCTCTGATTGCCGCTTTGGAGTCATTTCCACCAGAGACCCCATTACACTGGGGTAGTGTGAGACATACCTTCCAGTGTGGAAGTTTTGTGGCCACTTATCACTTTGGAATATTTGTGTAGGTGTTGATTCTTTGATTTAATATTTGAATATAAGCAAGCCCAAGCGAGATACTACAAATCACAAGGCAGGATCTTTGTTCTGAAAGAATTTGCACATCAGAGAGTTAAGGTTGTTATTTGTCATGGAGTTAACCCTCTATTCAGGTGAACCCATACACAACAGAACAATTCTATGCTGTCCTGTACCAGGATTTTACTTGATGTTTTAATAACCCCAACCTTTGAGTACACAAGTCCATTTCATTCAGTAGAGAAGTTTGTGTCCCCATGATGAGTTGCCAATCAAATCTTGCCAATCCAACAGGTTTTTATTGCCTGATTTTCATAAGTAGATTGTCAGTCCTTTCTTCCTAGTCTGGCCTAGTCTGGAAGCGCTGCTAAAACTTGTTCAATAAAAAAGGAACATGTTAAGAGGCTTCATGGCAGATTAGGGAGAGGCACTGTGCCGACCTCCACCAGTAATAACACAGAATACAAAGCAGGATAAGGGGATGATCCCAGAACTCTAAAGTACACATAAAAAAATATTTATGACTATCTAAGGCTTACTGCCACCACTCGTCTGTCAGTTTGTCATACTGTGGTGGCTTGTGAGTTGCTGTGATTCTTAAAGTTATGCCACTGGTATTTTTTAAATACCAGCAGGGTCACCCAGGGTGGACAGGTTTCAAGATGAGCTTCCAGACGAAGACAGATTAGGAAGGAGTGCTGAACTATTTCTGAATATTTAGTCACT
>NW_006408520.1:22870926-22872139 GCF_000296735.1 Chrysochloris asiatica | reverse complement strand
AATGATTTGTTCATTTCAAATACCTTCTTTAGACAGCATAAGAGACCTCTATACACATGGACTTCACCAGAAGGAATACATAGAAATCAAACTGACTACATCTGCTGAAAGAGACTATGGAAAAGCTCCACATCATCAATGAAAACAAGGCCAGGGGCAGACTGTGGAACAGATCATCAATTACTTATATGCAAATTCAAGCTGAAGTGGAAGAAAATTTTAAAAAGTCCACGAGAGCCAAAATATGACCTTGAATATATCCCTGAATTTAGGGATCATCTGAAGAACATATTTGATACATTAAACACCAAAGACAAAAGACAAGAAGAGTTGTGGGATGATATTAAGAACACCATACACAAAGAAAGCAAAAAGTCATTAAGAAGACAAGAAAGAAGGAAGAGGTCAAAATGTATGTCAGAAGAGACACTGAAACTTGCTCTCCAGCATAAAGATGCTAAAGCAAATGGAAGAAATGAGGAGGTACAAGACCTGAACAGAAAATGTCAAAGATCAGCTCAAGAAGATAAAGCCAAATATTACAACAAAATGTGCAAAGATCTGGAATCAGGAAACAACAAAGGAAGAACACACTCAGCATTTCTCAAGCTGGGGGAACTGAAGAAAAAATTCAAGCCTCGACTTTCGTTATTGAAAGATTATCTGGGCATATTATTGAATGATGCAGAAAGCATCAAGAGAAGATTACACAGAATCACTGTACCAAAAGGAAATGATTAATGTTCAACTGTTTCCAGAGGTAGCCAATGACAGAAGGAGGAAGTCCAAGGTGCATTGAAGGAATTGGCAAAAAACAAGGCACCAAGAATTGATGGAATAAAAATTTAAATCTTTCAAGAAAGTGAGGCAGCACAGGAGGCACTCACTCATCTCTGCCAACAAATTTGAAGACAACTATCTGGCCGACTGATTGGAAGAGTATTTGTGCCCATTTCAAAGAATGACCCAACAGAATGCAGAAATCATTGAACAATCTTTTTGATATCCCATGCAAGTAAAGTTTTAGTAAAGGTAATACAGAAATAGCTGCAAGCATACATTGACAGAGAACTTCCAGAGGTTCAAGCCAGATTCAGAAGAGGCTGTGGAATGAGGGATATCATTGCTAATGTCTGATGGATCTTGGTTGAAAGCAGAGAATATCAGAAAGATGTTTACCTGTGCTTTATTGATTAAGCAAAGGCTATTGATT
>NW_006408520.1:22858398-22863916 GCF_000296735.1 Chrysochloris asiatica | reverse complement strand
ACGATTCATTTGATTTAATAGTAATTGTTATCATGACTAATTGCAATTGTCACAACTGTAAAGATAGGAGATGTGTAATAAAAAGAGGGAGTAGTTAATCTTACATTCCAGGGACAGAGGACCCTAGGACCATTAAGAGAGGAGAGCATGAGTGGAACACGAGATATCAGGGATGGAGACAGAGGTGATGGCATGGAGAGATAGAACAGCTGAGGACTCTAGACTCATGGAAAGAGAAAGGCTGTGTGTTGTTATTCATGAGGTAGGCTAATAGAGTGTGCCCTTTGGCTGTTTAAACGATTATATATTCCTGCATGTTTTTGTGTACATCGAAAAAAACAGCGCAGGGAATAGAAGCAAATACTGTTAAATGATGATGCATGGAGGGAACTGTAATCATTGCAATGAAACAAAATAGGATAGATTGAGTGCCAAACTGATGTTCTCTCATGTAAACTATCACTCAATTCACAATAGAAGCTTTAAAAAATAAAAAGCAACATGCTAACCTCTACTGACAGACAGGTGGTGATACTCTACCTAACCCCATAGAGTAGCCAATGTTAAGGATCCAGATAACTGATGCAGATGTAGAAGAGTTCAGAGGCTGGAAAATCGTTTCAGAAGAGAATGAGACAGGATGTTCTTCCAGAGGAGGTTGAATTGTGGGAAATGTATAGGATTCTGTGGTTGGGAGAAGAAGAGAGGACATTGTGAGCCAGGAGCCAGTGAGAAAGGACAAGAAATGTTTTGTTTTTTTTTTAAACTGGTTGTCAAGGAGTCAACTCCAACTCATAGGGCCTACTTAAAACTCTATGGAGTTTTAAGTAGCTGGGTTTTTTGTTTTTTTTTTTTAAAAAAGATTACCCAATATTACTTCTGAGCCACCTTTGAGCGGGCTCCAACCTCCAATCTTCAGTTAACAGCTTTTCAGTATTAAACATTTGTACCACTCAAGGACTTCAAGGAATATTCTGGAGCCCTTGAATAGGCTATTTGACTAGAGCAGAAGTCAACGATAGGATGTTGAGAAAGCAAGATTTCAAGGGTGAGAGATCATGCTGCCAAGGTTAAAAATCTGGAATTTGTCTTTTAGGCAGTTTGGTACTGCATAACAAGTAGGCTGGTTTATTAATAGGTTAGCAGGTTGGGTTTTAGCAGCATGATAGCTTAATCAAAAGTTACTGTGATTTGGGAAGTATGGATTTTAGAACCTGAGAGTCCTAGGCTGTGTTGGCTCGCCCCACAAGTCTTGGGGTTGTTTAGGTAGTAGGCTGATCTATGATGGCTGAGGGTGGGGTAACTAGGGTAACTAGGGTAACCTAGATCTATCCATGGAGCTTTCATCCTCCAGGTGGCTAACCTGGGCATGTTTTACTTCATGACAATGGCAGAGGTACAAACAGAAATGTGCAAGCATTTCTTTAGGCTTTTGCTGTTGTCACATCTGTTTTCACTTCATTGACCAAAGTAAGTTATAGGGCTAAGAGCTCAGACTCAAGTGGTGACAGATTCCATCTCTTGGTAGGGGAAATGCAAAGTCACATGGGAAGTCGAGGAGTGAAAAATTAGGGCCATAAATGCAATTGGTATACCACATTTCATGGATTCTCATCCTAGCTCTGTTAACTGTGTGGTCATGAGCAAGGAACCTGAAGATTGTCATAAAGAGTCCTTACCTCTTAGCATGGTTGTTAGTACTAAATGAAATGACCTATGTAAAAGATTTAGCATAGTATTCAGCCCATACCCCAAATCAAACCAAACTCACTGCTGTCAAGTGGATCCCAACCCAAAGCTATAAAGGACCAAGTAGATCTGCCCATAGGGTTTCCAAAGCTGTCAATCTTTATGACCACAGACAGTTTTGTCATTCTCCCACAAGCAGCTGAACTGTCAACCTTTCAGTTAGCAGCTAAGTGCTTAACCACTGTGCCACCAGGGCTCCTCGGTGTCCATAACCCCCACACAAAAACACCAAACCCACTGCCACCGAGTTGATTCCAACTCATAGTGGTCCTATGACCACTTTACAGAAGCAGATAATCACATCTGCTTTTAGATGACTAGATGTCCACCCCCATCTGGCTGTTTAGCCTGTTGCTTTTAAGTGCTATCAAGTCTGTTCCAACTCATAGAGACCCTGTATAGGGCTTCTGAGGAGCAGCTGGTGAATTTAAACCACCAACCTAGCAGTTCAAACCCAGTGCATTAGCACTCAGTGCTGCATTTTACCATAGTCTCTAGGAAGTTGGTGAAAGGGATGAGGAAACAGGACATTCAATGACTTTGCTCAGCACTATATTTAATAATCAGTCAAGCCAGAGTTTTCATCTGGAAAACCTCATGTTGCTTACCATTTCTTCTATATTAGTAATGATCACACGTAAGAAAGCATGGAACAACTTCCATTTAGGACTCTGTGATTCACTAGCTACAGCCCCAGTGAAGAGGTGGTTGTCCTTCAGATTCACAATAGAACCTGTCTATAGGATTTCAGAGGCCAGGGCAATGGAAAGCTTCTTACTTAATCTCATGCTTTCAGTTTTTGTAGCAACTTCCAGTCTAATGGGTGCTCACTTGTACTGGAATAATCCCAAAATGTACCCCTAATTAAGAGCCCATTAGCTTTAGCATTTGCCAGCCAAACAAAATAGCGAATTTTCCATGTAGAATGATTTAGTGCAGTAAGACTAGGATAAATAATGAAGGCATTTGTTTATGCCTACTTGCAACATTCCTCCTAGGCAAAAACGGGGAGAAAACATCATTCTAAGCCTGGGAAGGCAGCCGCTGCAAGCTCATCAAAAATAGGCATTGCTTTTGTAGTCAAAGAGTGTGAGTTTGCTCTGCTTCACCTCCTGGCCTGGGCTGCTCTGATATCTGTGTAATTTAAATTAGAAAGTCGTTCTAGGGAGTCATCACATTTCAAAGAAGTGACCCTTTTTGGATGTTGAAAGGATCTCCAATGTTTGGTTTCACTCCTGGGTGAGGTGGCATCATAGAGTTCTTGAGATGTCGTCCAGAGAATCAGGCCTTGGAAAGTCTAAACAGAAGTTGTTTACCTTGTCTTTTTGCTTGTTGTGCAAATGGGCCTTGGCTTTGGAGAGGAAACCAGCACATTTCAAGCTCAGTCTAAGTCAAAATTCATCACTGCTGTCAGTCAAACCTTTATAAAGCAGTTTTTGTTAATTCTTGGAGTAGCCTGACTTCTACCATGAACTCTGTGGCTAAGTCACTCATGGCTTCCTCCAAAATGACTTCAAGTTGTTGAGCTCAGCTTTAAGGGGCAACTCGATTATTGAGGCACTTCGTTCCCTTCTCCTGAGGGACTAGTTTCTCTAATTTCCTCCACCTAGACCTTGTCCCCCAGGAAGAAACTCTTGAGCCTCCTGCAAATAGAATTACTCAGGCAACCACGCTGGTCACAATATTATCTTTCAGGCTGTATCCAGACGTGGGTTTACAATCTGTTTCAAACTTAACATACCTTTACCCTGTTCTAGGAGTCCAGGTGTGGTACTGTAGGATAAGTAAGGTCTGTGGTTCAGCAGGTTCATCAGCCGCTCCTCGGAAACCCTATACAGGGTCACTATAGGTCAGAACCAACTTGATGGCACTTAACAACAACACTAATAACCCTGCTCTAGGGTCACTATTTTCCCAACACCTCTCCCCTCCCCAGCCTATACCAGAGGAGATATGTTGGGGAAAATTCCACTGAGTTACTCTCCCAACATCCTGACAAAGAAGTCCCCTTCTCCACTTGGTAGAATAAAGAACTGACTTTTGGTTTTTGTGGCACAGAGCTTTCTATACTTCTTTAGCTACTCAACTGGAAATCCTGGCTCTCCCTTTCACCTGCCAAACTGAGTTTAAAGAGAGGATGCCTGGTTGCTGGATCCTAGGAAAGTGTTACATAGCTCTGCAGCTAGGACTCCAGCTAGATACATCAACACCTACTTTCTGGCTCAAGAGAGGGTGTTAATGTTCCTGTTGCCAAGATATGTTCATCCAGGACCTTTCCTCTAACAAGCTCTTCCGCCAGTGCCAGGGCCAGAGGAAGTAAGTCAAACCAGACTGGCTTCCTGACAGTGACAATATCCTCCATCCCCAATCCGCTACTGATGAGCACAAAATCAATAGCTCCATCACTGTCAACACTGTGAAGCAAAAAAGAAGCCATAAAAAGACAAAGCAAAACATAAAACCTGCCCCCAAAAGACTGAGAATATACATACAGGTCATGATAAACATCGCTTTTATAATAATAATAATAATAATAATAATAAATTTACGGAGCATTTCTAATTTACCAAAACATGCTCACATAAAAATAACACTAACCTTTCACAGAAGCTTTATTTAACATGCAGTAATTCTTAGCACATTTCTGAGAGGTGGGTGTTGCTATTCTTGTTTACAGATGAGAGTAATAGTACACACCCATCACCCAACTATCCTTAACCACAGCTTTCAGCTGCATCACTAGATCCAGACAATAGCCTTGTGAGAATGGTAGGTTCAATGAGGGACGGTCTCTTGCAACATAAAGTTTCTTACTATGGAAGTATTCTAGATAGAACATTGAGGGAAAAAATGATAAAGTCAGCATCATTTTGCAACTCCTAATAAGATAGTAGATATAAGCTATGATCATCAGTTGCTTTTGACATCACAAAAAGAGAGAGGACCATGTGTCATGAACTTCCTGAGAGGAGAGAGTAACACCATCTCTGAAGCATTTTGTCAAAAAGCCAACCCTGATCTAACTACTGGCTCCAAGAAAGGTGTAAGTCCAATGACCCCACAAGAATGCAGCTAGTACTGTAGTCTGAGTAGAGACAGCACCTTAGGCTACTATTGCCTGTCCCCAACATCCTGGACTCGTGCTCCACATCCTAATGAGAATATGGTGGCAAATAGGAAACTGGTCTTTAATATGGAAGAGCTGGAACTGAACAATGCATACAGTATACAAGCCATCGGGGACTCTTGATGAGCCAGTGGCATCCTTTTCCAGTCTTCAAGTGTGACATATGGAATCATGGAGGAAAGCCAAAACAGAAAAAGAGGAGGCAGGAGTTGGATATTGACAATGAGCAGAAAAGTGTTGAAGGTGAAGAAGCTGATGAAAATAGTTCAGGTATGTCTCCTATAGGTATGGGGGACTCCTACCTAAAGAGTCCCAAGCAGTTTATCACTCAAGAGGCAGGATTTTTGTCATGGATAAAATGACCAAAGAGGAGGAGGATGCTGATCACTTCAGTACAGACTAGGTATAACAAAACTCTGACCTTTATAAGGGGATTTTCTTAGCATTTTGAACAGACTGCTAAGCTGTTCTACTGTGTGCAACATACCAGTTTCTTACAGTATGCCATAAGCTGGGTAAGTTTTGTGAATTTATATCATATGATATATTCATTTTTTAAAACCAAGCAAGTACAAAACAATATAGGCAGACTGACTGATTACTGCAAGAACAAGCAAGTTGCTCACTCAGGAGACATCAAGG
>NW_006408520.1:22844422-22857473 GCF_000296735.1 Chrysochloris asiatica | reverse complement strand
TGGGGTGGGCAGGCTTGTAGGATATACCCTTTGGTTGGTTGATGATGCATGGAGGGGGTTGTAACAATGGCAATGAAACAATATACAATAGGATGAATGTAAAGCTAATGTTCTCCCATGTAAACTATCACATAATTAACAATAAAACATTTTTAAAAAACAACAACAAGCAAGTAAAGAAGTATGCAGTTAAGTAAAATCCAGAATATGGGAAATGCTTTTGGACAAATGAATAGGTTGCTTCAACAAATAATTAACAAAGAAATAAAAGAGCAGGAAAGAAAGTACTTACATAGATTAAGAGATTTAAGATATGTATCAACCAAATGCAATAGGTGAATCCCGATTCAAACAGAACAAGTTTTGTTTTGTTTTTTAAATGCAAGTAAATCAAATGTTAAAGACATTATAAGACTATTAGAGAAATCTGGACATTGACTGGATTTTTGAAGGAATTGTTCATGTTTTTAGACGATTATATGTGAGGCACTGTTGAATAAGCTGTTGGATAAGCACTGGGCTGTTGGCCACAAGGTTGGCAGTTCAAACCCACAAGCTGCTCCTTAGAAACCTTATACAAAGTCTCTATGAGTCGTAACCGACTCGACATCACTTACCAACAACAGTGTGTTTTTGAAATGTCTCTATCTTTTAAAGAGATACATTTTGAAAAAGTATGGATCGGCTATCCCAGATCTGTCAATCCACATAAGAGCCGCAACAATGGGCTCAAATATCCCAATGATCATGAAAACCAAGTCACCATGAGTTGGAACTGACTGCATGGCAATTAACAAACCAACAACAATCCCACATGTGCCTGGGTATCTAAATATCCTGCAGACTCCTAACCATTCGAAGTATCTATTACAAAAGCATGTAAAAAATTCAAAAGCATATTAAAAAAAAAAAAAGCAATCAGTCAGCTAATCAAAATTTTAACTTGCTTTTCTGTTATGCCTTAGGTCTTAAAATATTGGAGAGTTGTATGTCTTATGATATTTTAAAATGGTTGTATGCAACCTTGAAATTGTAATTGCACAAGTACTGGACTGCAAACCACTAGATTGGTTGTTCAAACCCACCAGCTGCTCATTGGAAACCCTATATGGGGTTGCTATGAGTCAGAACCAACTCCATGTCACTTAACAATAACAATGTAAGTAATAACCATTTTCCAAAAAAAAGTCACATTTTATGTACCCCAGGAAAACTTGCTACTTTTTTGCAAGTCACTTCTAAATATTTTTATAATGAAAAATTCCTTTATAAAATGGGGAATTGGGGCTTGAGCATGTAGCTTGAGTTTGGAATCTTGCATTGAATTTCCTTTAAATGAGTCTCACCTGTAGACTGCTCAGGATCAAGGCCATCCATGCCCTTCCCACCTGCTAGGAGAACAGAGAGCGCCTCATATTACTCCCAATTCTTTCAGATCAACTCCTGCATTATTTGACTCCAAAACCTCCCAGGATCTTCCATTTCCCCAATGTCTCTGATGCAGTCCCTGTTAGGACTGGGTGTTTGGGAGAGGACCCTTAATTTGGGAAGAAACCCCTCAGTCAAAAGCAAGTGCTCCCAGCACAACAATGGAGTCTTAGCTCTTCACTGCAACACACTTTGCATCCTTGAGCACTCAAGGGGGTAACCTTAATGAGCACAAAATATTCATCTCTAATAAGAACATGCTGTCATAATCACCCTCCATGTGATAAATATCCTAGAGGTTTTCTCTTTGTTAGGTTAATGCTTTTCCACAAGATAATTTAACCAATTCTCTAAAAAATAATCACACGTTATCAGGCCCCAATATAGTAATATGGTGTTGTTGTTTTTTTAATGTTTTGAATCTTGCCTTAAACAAATCCCATCCAAATAAATGCTCCCTTTTTTAGCTGGCACCAAAGCTCGTGTTGTTCCTTGTAATCAAGCTCCCAGTTGGCTAACTCCTCATCTAACAGTATGTCTTCTGATTTCATTTGAGCAAAATTTATCATCCACAAGCAAAGACAGAAAATGTGTGAATGTCTAAAGCTTATGTAAATTAAGAGGCCATGCACACTGGTCCTAAAAATAGTAGATAATTATAGGCATTTCTTTCCCATACAATAATTATAGGCCTCCTGTCATCTTTTCTACTCTGTATAAGGTCACAGTAGTATTATACAAAATTTACAGTATATTACAAGTTAAAAACACAATAATTAGCAACTGTGCATCTTCGGCTCCAGTGATGAATGTTCACAGTAGAAGTAAAAAAAATAAAAAATAAAAAAGCATTATTTGTTTTATGTGGACAGTACACACTTAAATTTAATCATCAACTCCTGCTACCCAATAGGCAATATTCTCTCACTATTATAATGCTATTTGCCAAGTTCATAGTACACCCTTGGGCTGAATTCATCCTTAACGAAGAGACAGGCAACCAAATCTCTCACCACCATCTCAACCAGGTGCACCATATTATTTTAAATTTAATAATTCCGTTGAACATATTGAATGATAATGAGCAAGCTTAGAGAAAGTGCCAAGGATTATTTTGACCATTATGATCAACATCTGATACAGGGGAGGGGAGAAATACCCTTACTAAATAATGTAGGTAGTTCAGAGGTTTGCTTATTTAATAGAATGTGGGGGCGTTCCTCATGATTATTTAAATCATTCATTGAGTGGGGAAGGATATGCTTGGGAGTGAAAATTATTTTAACAACAAAGAAAAAGAGTTTATCCTCAGCTCCTAATGATCTAATTTAGTGGGGGCAGGTCTACTCTGTCCTATAATGTCTCTGTGAAGCAAAATTGACTCTACAGCAATGGATTTAATGGGAGGGGGAAAAGTCATATAAAATGACAGGAGTACAGAACTATCATGTTTATTTTATTTTGCTTAAGAAAAAAAGTAAGAGAACCCTCTCTTCAACCTTTCCCAGCTTTGTCATACAATCAGAAGTGGCTGAGGAAGGATGAGGAAGAATGAACTAGAGAAGGATCCAGGGACCCAGAGAAGATTCCAGATACCTAGAATCCACCATCATAAAGCCTACGCGTAGTTTCCTGAACCATCTGGTTTACCCACTTGCTTCCTATCTCTGACAATAAAGGTTCCTTTTCCAAGCATGCTATGGGTGAATCTAGGATGACTACTACAAATAGAAATGCGTGTCTCTAGGTCTGTGTTCATGCAAAGGTAAAGACTCTAAAAGACCAGCATCCCAGTAGGAACTAAGAATTCATTAAAGCAAACACCGGTTTTGTGTTTCGAAGCAATGGGCTGAGAGACCATCTTAGTCACTTCCTATCTATTTCTATAGCTGAGAGCAGAATGGTATGCTTGTTGCTAAGTTGTTAAGTGCATTTGAGTTGGTTCTGACTCATAGTGACCTTGTATAGCGTTTCCAAGGAGCAGTTGGTGGGTTTGAACTATCCACCTTGAAGTTAGTTGTAGCAGCTTATTTTACAGTGCCACACCAAGAGGTATAGAGAATAAGAATACAGGCACTGAAGTCAGACTTCTTGTTTTTGTTAGGCACCAGCAAGCCGGTACCAACTCATAGTGACCCTATGCACAACAGAACAAAACAATGCCCAGTCCTGCACGAACCTCACAATGATTGCTACATTTCAGCCCATCATAGGTGTCACTGTGCCAATCCTTCTCATTGGGGGAAACTTCCTCTTCTTCTCTGACCCTCCATTCTACCAAACATGATATCCTTCTCCAGGAACTAGTTCCTCCTAACAATATGTCTTAAGTATGAGAGACAAAGTGTGGCCATCCTGGCTTCCAGGGAGTATTCTGGCTGTATGTCTTCCAACACAGATTTGTTTGTTTGGACAGTCAGTGGTGTTTTTAATCTTGTCCTCGAACACTACAGCTCAAAATGCATCAATTCTTCTTTAGTCTTTCTTATTCACTGTCCAACTTTCGCATGCATATGAGTTTATTAAAAATACCATGGCTTAGGTCAGGTGCATCTTAGTCCTCAAACTGACATCTTGGCTCTTGAACATTTTAAAGAGGTCTTGTGCAGAAGATTTGCCTAAGGCAGTACGTCATTTGATTTCTTGACTGTTGCTTCCATGAGTGTTGATGGTTGACCAAGCAAAATGAAGTCTTTGACAACTTCAATTTTATCTCCATTTATATGGGTGTTATTTATTGGTGCAGTGGTGAGGATTTTTGGCTTCTTTACATTGAGGTACAATCTAAATACCGAAGGCTGTAGTCTTAGATCTTCATCAGTATATATTTTTAGGTCCTCTTTGCTTTCAGCAAGCAAGCTTGAATCGCCTGCATATCACAGGTTGTTAATGAGTCTTCCTCCTATCCCAATGTCACATGTTTCTTCATATAATCCACATTCTCGGATTATGTACTCAGGATACAGACTGAAAAAGTATAGTAAAAGAATACAACCCTGGCATACAACTTCCCTAATTTTAAACCATTCAGTGTTCTCTTGTTCTATTTGAACATCTGCCTCTTGGTCTATGTACAGGTTCCTCATGAGCACAATTAAGTGTTTCAGAATACTCATTCTCCACAATGCTGCCCATAGCTTGTTATGATCGACACAATTGAATGTCTTTGCATAGTCAAAGTACAGGTAAACATCTTTCTGATATTCTCTGCTTTCAGCCAAGATCCATCTGATGTCAGCAATGATATCCCTCGTTCCATGTCCTCTTCTGAATTCAGCTTGAATATCTGGAATTTCTCTGTACATATATGACTTCAGCCATTTTTGAATTATCTTTAGCAAAATTTGCTTTCATGAGATATTAATTACATTGTCCAATGATTTCCACATTCCATTGGGTCACCTCTGTTTGGAATGTGGACAAATATGGATCTCTTCCAGTCAGTTGGCAAGATAGTTGTCTTCCAAATTTCTTGGCATAGATAAGTGAGTGCCTCTAATGTCACGTCAGTTTGTTGAAAGATTTCAATTTGCATTCCATCAATCCCGATGCCTTGTTCTTTGCCAATGCCTTCAATGAACCTTGAACTTCTTTCTTCAGGATCATTAGCTCTTGATCATGTGCTACTTCTTGAAATGGTTGAACATCGAACCTTTTTTTTTGGTACAGTGACTCTGTGTATTCCTACCATCTTCTTTTGATGTTTCAGCATCATTCAGTATTTTGCCCTTAGAATCCTTCAGTAATGCAAATTAATGTTTGGATTTTTTTCTTCTGTTCCCTCAGCTTGAGAAATCGTGAGCATGTTCTTCCCTTTTGGTTTTCTAAATTTCAGGTCTTTGCACATTTTGTTATAATATTTGACTTGGTCTTCTTGACGTGTCTTTTGAGATTTTCTATTCAGTTCTTTTACCTCCTCATTTCTTCCATTTGCTGAGAAAGTTTCAGAGTCTCTTCTCTCATCCATTTTGGTCTTTTCCTTCTTTCTTGTCATTTTAATCACCTTTTGCTTTCTTCCTGTATGATGATCTTGATACCATCCCACAACTCATCTGTTCTTCAGTCTTTAGTGTCTAATGCATCAAATATGTTCTTGAGATGATCTCTAAATTCAGGTGGGATGGTGGGAATGAGGGGATGGTAGAGCACAGGGTAGGGGATAGACACATTATAGTTTGGGCGCTGGGAAGGGCAATACACAAGAAGGGGAGTAGGATGGAAAAGCAAGGTAGATAGGGGAATACTTAGGAAGGTTTGCATGGCCTAAATGGGACAGTGGTAAATAGTGATGGATGCTCAACCTTAGAAAAACAGGGCTCTGTGATACAAGAATTGAGGCATAGTCTGAATGGGTAAAAGAGGGGAAATAATGTCAAGAGCTTGACTGTCTTATGAATGTTGGTTTCCCTTGCCTACTATTGTAAAATAGACACTTGAATGAGATAGAAAGGGATATCAGGAAACATGATTATAGAAAGCTTGTAAACCTGTCTTCAGCCTATAACTCATTGGAATACCTAAATGGTATTCTAGAACTTGCCCAGTGAAAAAGGCTTCTTGTGGAGCCTTTGTAATGTATAGGACCTTAGGTAGAATCCTGATCCCCATCCAGAACCTTCTGAGGTGGGACATTCCCACTTGAAAGGACAAGCAGACCAGCCTGGAGCAACAAGAAGAACAGAAGATACTGCTTGAAAGAAAAAACCAACAGGAAAAATCAAAAACAAAAAAATGGCAGTCTAATTGGCTACTACAAGAACAGAATCGACTTGTTGACACTGAGTTTGGTTTTTGGTTTTGGTGGTTTCAGTAGAGCTGAGTTCATAACCTTAGGAGCAGAGTTCTTAAGTAAGTCACTCAGAGCATTCCATCTCCCTAGCCTCAATGATTGGTTCAGAAATGAGCATGAGATTTAAATGGATCCAATCAGACTGAAATTGGTGGTGGTGGTGGTGGTGTGCCATGGAGTCAGTTCCGACTCGTGGTGACCCTGCATAGGGTTTTACTGTTATTGCCATTGAGTCAGCACCGACTCATAGTGACCCTATGCACAGGAGAACAATCTTGGGCCAACCTCACTATTGTTGCCACTAGACTGTAAATCTTTACAGGAGCAGAAAGCCTCATCTTTTTCCTGTGGAACGGCTGGTAGTTTCGAACTGCTGACCTTGAGGTTAACAGTCCAACTCATAACCACTATGCTACCAGAGCTCCTTGAGTAAAACTGGAGGTTTTTGCAAATACTGAAACAATGATTCTCTTCAAAAGGGATCTAAAGGAAGAAAAATGTAGCATTGGGGCTACTAGCAGCCACTTTTGGGAGCATGAGAAGTCTCCTATCAGTCAAAAAAGGAACCTGTTCCCTAGCAACTTCTTTAAGCCTTGCCTAAATCCAGCCCTTCAGATGATAGTTACAGACACCAATAACACTCTACTTCATAAGTCAGTTTCTATTACTTGAAAGTGAAAACATTTCAAATAATTCAACCAACAACCTGCTATCTCTGGAATCCATTCACTTCTCTTGATCTTCTTCACCACAACCCTGGTGCAACTTACAATTATTTCCTACCTGGATCATTTTAACCTCCCTGCTTCCTTTGTTGTCTCCCATCCAACTCTAGTTTCCAGAAGTAGTCAGCACGATCTTTTAAAAAAAAAAAAGTGATTAAATCACTTCCCTGCTTAAAGCCTTTTAATGATTTTATTTATTTATTTATTTATTTTTGAGATTAGGATACAGTCTATACATTTAACAAAGTTTACTACATATATGTATATATGTGTATACGTATTATGGCCTCTTCCCTTCCTCTCAGTCTTAGTTTGTGTCATTCTCTCTTGGAGTTTTTACTTCAGCTACAATGATCTTTTTTCAGTTTCTAGAAGACATACCACACTATTTTCTGCCCCAGGTCTTGGCAAATGCTGCACCATCTTTCCCAGTCAGTGACCACACCCCCAAAAACATCAGTTTGCCTAGTTTAATCCTCCTCAAGGATCCCTAGGTGGGACAAACAGTTATTCACTTGACTATTAGCTGAAGGGTTCATGATTTGAGTCCACCCAGAGGCACCTCATAAGAAAAGTCTTGTGATCTGCTTCTAAAAGATGTATCGCCTTGAAAACCCTACGGAGATCTACTCTGCATGCATGATGATATCATGAGTCAGACTCTGCTCAACAGCAACAGACAATAACAATAACCCTTTCAATCTCTATGATATTCCTCACAAATGGCTCCAATTGTACATACTCTTACTGCCTTCTGTATCTCTCCTTCACAGCATCAGCACACTGCTGACTACTATCTGACTGTCTCTTTGTCTGCTTCACAAACAACTGTCTCCTTCATTGTAGATCATCACCATCGAGTCCAGCACAAGTCTAGAATATAGCAGTTGTTTTTGTTAAGTGCCATCAAGTCAGTGCAGACTCACAGCTACCCTATATGGGGTTTCCAAGGAGCGGCTGGTGAATTTGAACTGCTGACCTCATGGTTCAAACCAGCCTTGAGGTCCAAAGCATTACAGGCTAATAAAATAGATGACGTAAAGTATGGTGTGTATCACTCTTAACTTTGTAACTCTGGGAAAGCTACTTAACCTCTTCACCTAAAACAAAATGCAAATGATAATACTCACCTCATAGGGCTGTTAAAAAAAATTACATTCAATTTGGACATAATAGCAAATAATTAATAAACCTCCAGTAAGTAGGGTTTCCAAGTCGGGGATCTCTACAAGTCTCAGGAGGAGAGAAAGGAGTCAGGTATTTTATGAAAATATCGAAATCCCCAATAAATACTGGAGGCAGAGTTTCTTGAAAAGGTGCCAACGATAATTATGTCATTCAAAGGAAGTGAAAGACTTTGTAAACAAAATGCCAGGTAAATCCACAAGAAGAAACTAACTGGTAAATAGTCATGCATGTTCTTTCAAATAGAGAGCAAGAATGATTAGTTCTTTATGATATCACCTCAAAATGTGAAGGCTGAACTTTAGCCCTGGGGGAACTATGTCCAATTTTGAAGCCACCAATGAATGCACTATATCCCATGAATTGTAAGACATAAGACTGATCTCTTACTTCATGTTTGTTGTTGTTGGCTGCTGTGGAGTCGGTTCCAACTCCTAATGACCACTGTATACAATAGAACTAAACACTGCCCAGCTAGCCTCACAATTGTTGCTATGTTTGTGTCCATTGTTGTAGGCACTGTGTCAATCCATCTTGTTGATCCTATTTTTTCCTGACCCCCCCCTCCACACTTTACCAAGCATGATGTCCTTCTCTGGGGACTGTTTCCTCCTGACAACATGTCCAAAGTATGTGAGATGAAGTCTCACCATCCTCGTTTTTACCGCATAAAAAACTTTATCTACATTGACTCATTTAATTTAATATTGAAATTCTATAAAAAGGAAAAAAAAAAACAAAACCCAGTGCCATTGAGTTGATTCCAACACAGCAACCTTATGAGTTTCCTACACTGTAAATCTTTACAGGAGCAGAAAGTCTCATCTTCCTCCCAGAGAAAGATGGTTGGTGGGTTTGAACCACCAACCTTGCAATTAGCAGTCCAGTGCTTATCCTACAGCACCACCAGGGCTCCTTTGAAACTGTATAAAGTAGACTGAATGATTTACATTTGAAAGATGAAAAATGGAGGCTCCAGTTCTAGCTCACTTCAACATTAAATCTCTTTCTTCATAAAAACCAGTTGCTATCAAGTTGGTTCTGACTCATGGTGACCCACTGTGTGTCAGAGTAGAACAACTCCATAGATTTTGCAAAAGTTGATTTTTCAGAAGTAGATCTCCAAGTCTTGCTTCTGTGCTGTATCCGGTTGGACTTGAACTTCCAATCTTTCATTAGCAGCTAAGCATGTTTACCAATCATACTACCCAGGGGTTTCTTTTTCTGCATAGCAGTTCTAATTTGTGAATAGACTTTCTGCTTCGTTGTTTATCATCTCCACCAGACTGTAAATTTCTTGAGAGCAGGCACCTTGTTTACTTTGTCTACTGGTCTTCTAAGATTCCGGAACAGTGCCGGCTACCTATTTGTTGTTTGTTGCTCAATAATTATTTGTTGAATGAATGAATAAGTGCTTCATTTTGATAAACAGATGAAAAATGAAATTTTAGTTTTAAGATAAAGCAACACATAAGTTAAACGAAACATTCAAAAAAGGCTTACTTTTCTTTATAACCCTCTTGGTATTTAAATATCTGGGAGCTGATCGGGGACATGTCGACAACAGCCCATTAAAGACTTGCTGTTCAATGTTTAAAAACCGGCTTTCCCTCAAGTGCTGAGTGGCTGTTTGGTTTCTGCAGTGCATGCTCTGTTGAGCTGCAGGGCCCTCATTTGTATTAGAAGTGAGAGCTAGTCCTAAACTCAACTTGGATGGGACAAATATGTTCTTTTGACTTAATGATATAACATTTTATCAATCACATAAAAAATGAAATATATATGTTCATTTGCTATTTGAGGAGCTTTTTCAAAGTGTGTACAAGAGCTATGTCAGCTGCTAACTGGTGATCCTTTTTTTGACACCCTTCCCCAAGAGTATTGCATAGATAAACATACTCTATTTGAACAAGACCAATGACAGCAAAATTGCTTGCTTGTCTCTAAAAAGACTCTAATAATGTGCACCAAGGGAGAGGCCTATGGTCTGTCAGAATTTTTTTTTTCCCCAGTGTAAACCATAAAATCCATTTCAATAGCCAGAATACAGCAGTTTAAAGTGCATCCCTAGTTAATTATATCCAAAGAGCAATAATAAAATAAACTATTAAATTTTAGAACTTCCTCTTTAAAGTATTAAACATTTGGCAACTGCAACGCAGTTAAATTTCTCTCATAACAATGCTCTCCCTTGCTCAGGCGAGGCTTTCAGAAAAACATTTATACAAACTCTTTCATCCTGGAACAAAAAGAGTATATTTTTCCTATGAAGAAATGTTTCAAATAAAGCCTTTCTGCCAGGTGTCTGTGACCTTCTAGATAATCAGTAGCTCAATTGGAATATTCACTTCATAGAATATAACTGAGGCACAATTTTACAATAATAATTGATAGGAATAAAAATGTAAGACCAAAGTTAACCAAAAGGTAATTCCAATGTTTAAGTCTTGACCCAGCTATCTCAGCAGGTTTTAAAATCCATGTATTATCTGTTTTTTTAAATTTAACCCAAGATAGAAAGGAATATTGGGAAACATGATTACAGAAAGCTTGTAAGCCTGTCTTCTGCCTATAACTCATTGGAATACCTAAAATGGGTTCTAGAACTTGCCCAGTGAAATAGGCTTCTTGTGGAGCCTTTGTAGTGTATAGGACCTTAGGTGGAATCCTGAGCCCCATCCAGAACATTCTGAGGTGGGGTATTCTCACTTGAAAGGACAAGCAGACCAGCATGGAGCAGCTAGAAGAACAGAAGATACTTCTTGAAAGAAAGACCAGCAGAAAAACTCAAAAACAAAAACTGAAGTCTGTTTGGCCACTACAAGAACAAGCAAGTTGTTCTCTGGGGAGCAACCCAGGCAAACAATCAAGTCCCTTCAGGACAAACCCCTCCTCCAAGAGTGAAACTCAAAGGGAACACACGAGCAGGCATGTAAGCTTGCTGGTGACCAAGTTGGTCTACTGGTGAGTGGAAGTGGAGGAAAGGCAGCAATGAAGAAATAGGCTGAATTCGACCACTTTCCATAGACCCCCATCAACCTGGAGATGAGAGAGAGAACAGAAAGGGCTGGTTAGTCCGAAGTATGGTGAGACCTGGGGATTCCTGAGCCCATCAACAAGGACATAGCCATGGAGGGCTAGAGCGGAGAAAGAAGCTTCCAGCTGATATGAAGTGAAGGGAGATGCACAAGAATGCCCAAACTTGCAGATAGTACACATTTGACCTAGCCTTGATGGCTTGATGATCAGAACTCAACTAGAGGCAAACCAAAAAAAAAAAATTTTTTTTGATAAAGGAAACAAGTGTAAATTGCTACAATTTGATTAACTTGACCTATACTTAATGGATGTAGTAGCTCAAAATATGAACTGAGAAGGAAGGAATCTTCACTGGATCAAGGATCAATCCTATCCCCTCTGTATACAAGGTTGATAAAGGCAGGCAACTTAGACATTGGCTACCTAAAATGGGTGGGGGGAGGGGAGCTATAAAGGCACAAAGTAACCAACTTACAAGTTTTCAAGAGGGAGTTTAGTTTCAAAGTTTGTAGGGGAAGGTAGCATCCCCACTGAATAGTTTTCATCTTGTCTACACAGGTCTGGTGAAAGATTCTTTTGATTCTTATGATTCAATAGTGAGTAATTGTTATCATAACTAATTGCAATAGTCATACTGTCAAGGTAGAAGTTTTAGAACATAAAGGGGGCAGTATTTAACCTTACATTTCAGTAACAGAGGACTCTAGGACCATCAGGGGAGAAGAGCATGAGCAGCATGTGGGACCCTATCCAGAGAAGTAGTAACACCAGAGATGAAGGCAGAGATGAGGACATGGAGAGCTGCTGAGAACTAGAGCTCTGAGAACTCCAGACTCGTGGACAGAGAAAGGCTGTATGCTGGCGGCCAGGAGACAGACTTGCAGAATGTGCGCTTTGGTTGTTTAAATGATTATATATTCCTCAGTGTTTTGGTGTACATCCAAAACAAAACAAAAACTGAGAGAATAGAAGCAAATACTGTTGAATGATGATGCACAGAGGGGCTTGTAATCATTGCAATGAAACAAAATATGATAGGATGAGTGCAAAACTGATGTTTTCCATGTAAACCATCACTCAATTCACAATAAAAACTTTAAGAAAAAAAAAAATTTCAACCCAAGGATATTAATATATACAAGGTTGGTGGTTCAAACCCACCAGCTGCTCCAATGAAGAAAGATGAAGATTTCTACTCCTGTAAAGATTTATAGCCTCAGAAACTCTATACAGGGTCACTACGAGCTGGAACTCACTCGCTCAATGACAGTTAATAACAACAATAACAACAAGGAGCAAGGCACTTACTTTTCACTAAAGCCCAAGCCTCCACCACTCATCTGTCAGTTTGTTGTACTTTGGTGGTTTACATGTTGCTGTGATCCTGGAAGCTATGCCACCAATATTTTAAACAGCAGCAGGAACGCCCATGATGGACAAGTTTCAGCGGAGCTTCTAGACTAAGAGACCAGAAAGAAACAGAAGCAGACCACTTCTGAAGGGTTAGTCACTGAAAACCTTCTGAATAGCAGTAGAACATTATTAGATATAGTGCTGGAAGATAAAAACATCAAAAATAGCAGAGGTTCATTGTGAAATATAGTGCCAAAAGATGAGCACCTTAGGTTGGAAGGTATTCAAAATGTGACAGGGTAAAATCTGCTTCCTCAGAGAAGAGTTGCCTATATAGAATAATGTGAATGGAGCAAAACTTTTGGGACCTTCATTCACTCATGAGACATAAGTTAAAATGATAAGAAATAGCTATAAACATTCTGTAACAATCAGTGTAGTAAAGAGCTCCGCCAACAACAACACAGAATACCCGACCAAGCAGGCTCAGGGGATGGTCCCAGAACTCTGAACCACATATAAAGGAATATTT
>NW_006408520.1:22829805-22841751 GCF_000296735.1 Chrysochloris asiatica | reverse complement strand
AAAAAAAAAAAGATTGAACTTGGATCCACAATCAATGCCCATGGAAGCAGCAGTGAAGAAATCAAATGACACACTGCATTGGGAAAAAGTTGTAGAAGATCTCTTTAAAGTGTTAAAAAGCAAAGATGTCAGCTTGAGGATTAAGGTGTACCTCATCAAAGTCATGGTATTTTCAATTGCCTCATATGCATGTGAAAGCTGCAATAATAAATAAGAAAAAACAAAGACGAATGGTGGTGTCGATAAAGAATACTGACTGGAACCCTGGAGTGCCAGAAGAATGAACAAATCTGGGTTGGAAGAAGTACAACCAGAATGCTCCTTAGGAGAAAAGATGATGAGACTTGGTCTTAAAAACTTTGTACATGTTATCAGGTGAGACCAATCTCTGGAGAAGGGCATCATGCTTGGTAAATCAGAAGGTCAGCAAAAAAAGAGGAAGAAGACCCTCAATGACATGGATTGGCACAGTGGGAACAACAATGGACTCTATAAACATAACAGTTGTGGGGATGGCGCAGAACCAAGAAGTACTTAGCTTGGTTGTACATAGGGTAGCCATTTACATAGGGTAGCCATGAGTTGGCACCCACTTGACAGCATCTAGCAACACCATAAATGCACTAGATTGTGGACTAGATAATAGATTAAAATTACACTGCAAAGAAATTTCTCAGCAAATCAAAGTCTCCAAGAGAAGGGGGGAAGGAAATGATGTTATCTGTACAACTCTAGTAATAACTGTGCATCTTCCCACTGGGCCTCGCTTGCCTGTCCCTCTAAAACCAGAAGTAAATAAGTATCAAAGCATTCAATAAAGTGGATGAGAGAAGTAGATCCTGCCTTTTATCCAGTAGTGGAGGGGGTGGAGTTGCTGTACTCTAGCAGACACTAGAATTGAGAGTTACGACAAATACAAGAGGCAGAGAGTTTTTTGTAGGATTTCATTCTTGGGCCAGATACTTAACTATGCCATCTAAAAAAAGACTCATGGTCATGATTATGTTCTTCTTTTACTGAGAAAATAACTGAGATAATGCTATAGCCAGCACAATTCAGAAAAAAAGGAGAAGGAAGGAAATTTAGCCTTCAGTAGTCTCAGCCTGACTTCTCAAATAAATTTTTATCAAGAGCATAATATATGCCTGGCATGAAGGTAAAATGAAAAAAAAGATATAAATGGTCCTGATTTCCAGAGACAAGATCATCTGGCAGAGAGATGGTTGTGTCCACAAACAAATGGCATTGTGTCATGTGTCAGGGGCTAAAACAGAGGACAGGGAGGACACAGGAGCTCATGGACGACCTCATTGAGATTCATTAAACCGACATATGCATTTACCAGATGGAGAAAGGATGGTGGTGGCGGTGTGCCGTTGAGCTGCTTGTGACTCATAGCAACCCTGTATAGGGTTTCTGAGGCTGCAAATCTTTATGGGAGCAGAAAGCTAATCTATTTGATTAGCAGCCCAGTTTGTAATTCACTACACTATTGAAGTTGTCAAGGACTTCATTCTTCTTGGATCACTATCAACACTCATGGAAGCAGCAGTCAAGAAATCAGACAACATATTGCATTAGGCAAATCTGCTGCACAAGACCTTTTTAAAGTTCTGACAATCAAAGATGTCAGCTTGAGGACTAAGGTGTGCCTGACCCAAGCCATGGTATTTTCAATAACCTCATATGCAAGTGAAAGCTGGACAGTGAATAAGGAAGACCATAGAAGAATTGATGCTTTTGAGTTATGGCGTTGGAGGAGAATATTGAAAATGCTATGAGCTGCCAAAAGAACCGATAGATCCATGTTGGAAGAGGTGTAGTCAGAGTGCTCCTTGGAGGCCAGGATGGCCAAACTTCATCTCTCATACTTCTGACATATTGTCAGGAGGGAGCAGTCACTGGAGAAGGATATCATTTTTGGTAAGATGGAGGGTCACAGAAAAAGGCTAAGACCCCCAATGAGATGGACTGGCCAAGTGGAAGCATCGATGGACTCAAGTGTGGCAACAGTAGTGAGTTTGGCCCAGGATCAGGCAGTGTTTCGTTCTGCTGTGCATAAGGTCGCTATGAGTTACTACAACTTGATGGCACCTAACAACAACAACAATACTACCAGTGCTCCAGAGAAAGGATGAGGTAGAGAGTATTCCAAGAAGAAACAACTCAGAATGGACATAACGTAAAACAACTCAGGTGATCATGGACCTTGTAGTTCAATCTGACTGAACTGAATATGGACATGTGTGTGCCGATGTGTACGTGCACACGTGGGGTTTTGTGTGAGGTGCCAAATTAGTACGCCAACAGGCTACAGGAACTGGATCATGAAGGTCTTGTATCCCAGGCTTAGTAGTTTGAATTTGATCCTATAAGTAATGAGGGGTCACGAAGGACTTTAAATTGATCAAACCTGAGTTTTAAGAACATCATTAGTATCGCAGCATACTGTAGAATGGATTGTAAGCAGTCAAATCTGGAGGCAGAGACTAGTTGAAAAGCTAGTCTTCATTCACGCCTGTATTTATTGAGCACCTATGATGTACTAGGCATCTTGCAGGAGCACCTTGAAAAGAATATTTGCGTGATTGTGATGGTGGTGGGGATTAAGGTGAGAGATATTTTGTAGAATCCATAGAACTTCTTGTATTAGCACTAAGATGTAAGGAATGCACTAGGCTTGCATGGTTTATGTTGTCTTTCTACATACTGTTTGCATCAGAGACAAGGTTTTCATTTGTCCTTATACTCACCATGCATCTAAACCTACTCTCAGGAAGTATGTAATAAACCCTATGGTTTAGAGCATTACTTATCCCAGAAGCATCTCCTTTTGAAGCAGTAAGTCACTGGAATCAGAGCCTTGAGTCATTGAAAAGAAGACCCGATGGTAACTTACCAGGAACAGGATAAGGAGATGCTTTTAAATCAGGATCTCCTCCATGTAAAAGGTCATCCACTCCACCTCTCAGGACAACCCTGGATCAAGGCAAAGCAGCAAAGTAATGAGTTTTATTACTCACTCCTGGACCCAAACTCCTAGGTCCCAAACCTGCTTTCTTTTGCCTACTTTGGTTTGACCAATCAATATACACAGTAGTTATGCCGGGCCCTTATCCCAGGAAAATTTTTTCCATCATAGAATTAAATATTTCTGCACAGAAAGGCAATATGTCTTGTAAAGGCAGTTTCTGAAATGTTTCAGTTGTCTCATGATGGAGGCAGACCCATAGTGCATGTTTCCTGAGTTGTTGAACTGCTCTCCTTGGAGTGAAAGTTATCTCGGGATTTGAAGATTCTGATGTGAACTGGTTCACCTTCCCTTGTCTCCACCTCAGATGCTCTGTCATCTGCATTCTTTCCTCCTTCCCTCCAGTCTCTTAGTGCCTCCAAAGCTGAAGCACTCTCACCTGTGTTCTAGATGCTGGCATCTATTACTTCAGAAATTGCTCCTCTTTATTTGTTCTATTTTTCTTGCTCCTCTCCACTGTTCCTCTCCACCTGTTCCTCTCCTTTCTGTCTCCTTACTACAGTCACCCTTGTTGTTGTTGTTAAGTGCCACAAAGTCAGTACCAACTCATAGCAACCTTGTATAGGGTTTCCAAGGAGGGGCTGGTGAGCTTGAATTGCTGATCTTGTGGTTCAAAGCGACCTTGCAGTTCAGCGAATTGACCCACAGCGCCACACCAGGATGCTCAGTCACCCTTGTTGTTGCTGTTATGTGCTGTGGAGTCGGTTCCGACTCATAGCGACCCTGTACAGGGTTTCTGAGGCTGTAAATCTTTACAGGAGCAGAAAGCCTCATCGTTCTCCCACAGAACAGCTGGTAGTTTCGAACTGCTGACCAGGAGATTAGCATCCTGATTCGTAACCAGTATGCTACCAGAGTTTTAGGCTCCATTAAAACACAGCATCCCCTTAAGTTCCTATCAAGTCATTCTCCTGCCATTCAACAGAGTTCAGTTCCTTGCTTCACATATCCTATTGTATTGTCTCCATGCAATCTTATCTGTACCCCTATAGTAACACCAACTCCGGCTCCCCTGAAACTACTACTTTTTTTTTAACTTTTTATTGTGAATTGAGTGAAGGTTTACAAACAAGATCATCAGTTTTACATTCAACAAATTATACACTTTGTTTCATCTCAAAGATTGCAATCCGTTCCATGGAACAACAGCTATCCTGCTTTCTCCCTGTGACTGCTATTTCCAAATCACCTACCTTCCCATCCCTTCTCACCTTTGTCCTTAGGTACATGTTGTCCTTTGATTTTGTATAACTGACTGTTTCATCACTCATAGTGAGCATACATTACTAGTGCTGTTGTTCTCCCTATATATCTATCTATTATTGTGTTGATAAGTATCATTGAGTCCGTTTCAACTCATAGCAATCCTGTATAGAGTATCCGAGGAGCGGCTGATGAGTCTGAATCGCCAACATTGTGACTCAAACCAACCTTGCGGTTCAGTGCATTATGCTGCAGTGCCACACCAGGATTTCACTTACCTAGCTACTGTTTGGATGAAAGTTGGACCACAAGGGCGAGTTCCTTTCCAGATCTGAAGGGTGATCGAGGACCATAGTCCTTTAGGTTTTTCTTTCTGACAAGCAAGCTGGGGTGTTTTGTTTTTTAATAATTTTGAATTTTTAAATCCCACATATTCTGCTATTTTATCTGGGACTAGCTAATATGATTCCTTAAGAGCAGTTGGTCGTGGCAGCTGGGCACCATCTAATTCTTCTGGTCTCAAAGTCGTGGCTACTATGTTCCATTAGTCTGTTGGGCTAATTGATTCCAAGCATCTTCAGTTCTCTATTCACTCTTCTTTCTTTGGCACATGGAAAAACCAATAGCTACACCTTAGATGGCTACTCATGAGCTTTTAAGATCCCAGACACTACTCACCAAAGGAGAATGTAGAATGTTGTCTTTGTGGGCTCTGTTATGCTAATTGATCATGGTGTCCCCTGAGACTGTGGTCCTGAGAACCCAGGATCTTAAGATGTTTGATAATGTCTAAGAAGTTTTCATCACTTTGCCTCCTGTATGCTCTACCACATTCATAATTGTGTTTTCAGGAAAGGTAAATACTCATGTACCAATATCCTCTTATATATGTGGAATAGATATACATATATATATTCCACTTCAGAAACTGATTCTGTAATGATTAAGATGCTAATTTTCCTCTTGCCAGATTCAACAACAGTTCTAGTGGTAGGTAAAAAGAGCATAGATTTTAAGACATTTGGAATATCACTCATCAGGTGGCTGGTAATTGTAAAGCACTTAATGGCTCTGAACTGGTTTTGTCTTCTGTCAAATGGGCATAACAATGGCATTTGTTATGCCAAGAGAATATCTATCCCATTGAATTGAAATGAGATGTTGTTGTTACATGCTGTCAAGTCATTCAGACCCATAGGGACCCTGTATAGGATTTCAAAGGAGCAGCTGGTGAGCTTGAACCACCAAACTTGCAGTTCAAATGAGTTTGCAGTCTGACACATTAGCCCACAGCACCACACCAGGAATGAGATAGATAAATGTAAAGGGTTTTGTAAACTATAAAATTGTATTTCAGATTCTAGCTGTTATTATTGTCAGACTAGCTCTGATGACCACTAGTTCCTTGCAGTCTGAGCCTCCATTACACAATCTAGGGCCTCCTGCCTCCTTCTTGGACTCCTGTGGCTCTTTCCTAGCAGGAATCCTACTGAGTTTCATTCCCCTGTCTTTCATTCTCTGCATTCTCATACCAACCCAGCTGTCCCTTACACTGTTCTTGTTAGCTACTGGTGAGTCAGTCCCAACTCCTGGTGACTTCCGGCACAATAGAACATATTGCTGCCTGATTTTACACCATCTCCACAAATGGTTGTGGACTGGACCATTGTGATCCAGAGGCTCTTCATTAGCTGATTTTCAGGAAGTAGATCACAAGGCTGTTCTTCCTAGTCCATCTTAGTCTGGAAGCTCTGCTGAAACCTGTCAAGCTTCATCCTAACAACACTGACAGATGAAGTGCCCTGGCCCAGAATCAAACCTGGCTCTCCGTCATGGAAGTGGAGAACACTACCATTGAAGCATATACTTCCCTCTGTTCCTGGTATAGCGCTTTAGGGTAAGAAGTGGACTTCTAACTGCAAGGGCCATGGTTCAAACCCAGCTGCTCATCGGAAACCCTATACTAGGATCTCTGTGAGTTGGAACTGACTCAGTGGCACTTAACAACAACAACAAAGTTGCCATGGAATCAATTCCAACTCATGGGGACCCCACATGCTGCAGAGTAGAACTATGCTACTTTTTTTTTCATGGCTGTGGCTGTTCAGAAGCAGATTCCCAGGCCTTTCTTCCAAGTTGTTTCTGGGTGGGTTCTAACCACCAACCTTTCAGTTAGTAGTCAAGTGTGTAACCATTTGTAACACCCAGGGACTCTTGTCCCTTATATGTATGTCTTCAATTCCAGTCTAACACTTCTCTAGAAGTCGTGACTCAAACTTTGACTCATAGCAATCCAAAAGGATGAAAACAGAACCTATTTTCTTATTTCCTAGGTGCAATGTCTTATTTACTTCCCTATTTCTCCTACTTAAGTATCTCCGAGTGTTGGAGACCAGATATTTCATCTTTGGTTCTATTAAGTTTAAGCAGTGAAGAAGACAGCCTATACTGCTATATCAGTTATTAATGCTATTTATCAAATCACCCCAATGCTTTAAGATTTAATTCTGTAACTATTTAGTACATAATACTTCTACTGGTTCATCTTCTACTGGCCTCATTTGGACTTACTCATGTACCTATGACTGGCTATGTTCAGCTAGATGACTCTACTTTTGCGGGTTGATTGACTGGTAGCTGGAATAAAGCAGATGCTGGGCCACATGCAAGCCTAGGCTCATTCACAGGGTGGCTCAGTGTTCAAAGACTGAGAGCAAGTCCCAATATCTGAGCATTTTTAAAGTCTCTGCCTATAGCATGTTTGTTAGTATTGCATGGGCCAAAGAAAGTCACATGGTGAAGCCAGAGGCAGGGTGTGTGTGTGTGTGTGTGTGTGTGTGTGTGTGTGTGTGGTGGAGGACGGGGTTGCTACCAATGGCATAGTCATAAGAAAGGGAAGAAATTGTGGACATTCTTGCAACTACTTTTTGTAGTTGCAAGAATGTCCACAATCTCTTCCCTTTCTTATGACAACCAGTCAACTTAAGACACCTAATGAGTATGAGTTTCATCAGGTATATGCCCCATGGGAATCCTCCTATAAAGAGTATTCACTGAGAAACTCCATGCTTACCCAGCCCTTTCTGAAAATGCTTGTATTGCTACTTGTTAGACATTCTATTTGTCATGCAATATTAATGGTCACTTCCTGGCATTTCTCCATTGTATATTAGCCCAAGTCAGAAACAAATCCTCAGAGATATATAGAAGGCTCCTGAAGGGAATCTTGTTTCCAGACATGAAACACCAGCCCAGGACTCATTGTTCATAGGCAAGAAGCCCCAACTTACTACCAAAAGTCATATAGACCCGACTGCCCAAGGCCAGGCCCTGCCACATCTTACAGCTAAGTTATACATATGTGTTGTTTTGTTCTATGTCACATACTTTGTGAATGCTGGAATTGGGGAAGAGAGTGATAAGCAAGGTACAGCACATTGGAGTACACGAAATGGATCCTGATGTCTTATCAGTGTTAGAAATACAAGGCAAGTGAATCACCAAACCGTACACTTTTGGACCCAAAGTGTGGTGTCATCCAGAGACTAGAATGTTCTTAGTGGGCCAAATTCATCAGTGCCAGCCACAGGGAGAAGGCAGGATTGTAAATAGATCTTGGAAGAAAAGAAGTGAAGTTTCCAAATGGGGACAAGAGCATTAAAAGAAAGACGAGTGTGGTGAAGAATAGGAAGGCTGGCTTGCCTGGAATAAAAGGTTCCATTGGTAGGAAGGGCAATTGAAAATATCACTGAATACATAATATGGGACCATAGATGCTTTGATTGTCTGTGTGATAGAGTATAGGTTTAATGAGGAATCTTCTTCAATTTTGAAGAGTGAGAATTAGAAAAGTATTCTATGAAAAAGATTATTTTGATGACAATTATAGGAGAATGAAGTAAAATCAAGGATAATTGCTAGGAGATTACTAATATAAAGGTTGTTGTTGTTGTTGTTATGTGCCGTGGAGTCGGTTCCTACTCATAGCGACCCTGTACTAGGTTTCCGAGGCTGTAAATCTTTATGGGAGCAGAAAGCCTCATCTTTCTCCTGTGGAACAGCTGGTAGTTTCGAACTGCCGACCTTGAGGTTAGCAGCGGATTAGTAACCACTACGCTACCAGATATAAAGGTGGGCAAGATCAATTAGGATAGAAACCAGAGAGGAAGGGGCATATTTTACAGAGATTATAGAAGAAAGATTCAAATGTCTACTTCATACTAAGCCATGTACCACAGCTCAACTATGGGGCAAACTGTCCATTCCTCACAGACTTATATTACCAAAATGGCTAATTATATCCATGCAGAAAAATAAGGCAGATTAATTCACATTCTCAAAGAAATTTTTCGAGATTATTTTTGTTTTGAGCATTGGAGAAAATTCTTAACCTCTCCTTTTCTACATTTATAAATGCAACCCAAAGATTATTGTGGAGTTGGCATAACAATGCAACAATCTTTACACATAGTTAACTCAGTGTTCATGTTGCTCATGTTACCAATCTTTACACATAGTTAACTCAGTGTTGTGGAGTTGGTTCTGACTCATAGAGACTTATATAGGGTTTCCCAGGCTTTAAATCTTCAAGATTAGAAAGCCTCACCTTTCTTCCATGGAGCGGCTGGCAGGTTTGAACCACAAACCTTGTGCTTACTGTGTGGAGTCAGTATTGCCATTTCCAGTTTATAATCAAGGGGACTCAGAGGGGCCAAACTTCCTATGTAAGGTGACTTATTTAAAAAGCAAGAGAGCAGGGACTTGAATTCAGATCTTTTGACTTCAAAGTCTACGCTCTTTCCCCAATTCACTGAATTTTCAGTCCACAGCTACAGAGCAGAGGCTTGTTCTCTTTAAAGAATCAGAATTAAAGGATCAGAATTTTAGGTGTTTGTTCTCTTTAAAGGATCAGAATTTTAGGATATAGGCTGATGAGTCTTGACATTTCCTTAATGTAAGAAGTTAAGTCTTTATTTAAGAGATAGAACAACTTGTGATTTTCTTCCACTGGTGGTCTTGGCAGATAATAAAAATTATAGCAAAGGTTATTAAAATTTATATAGAGACTATTACAGATTGGAATAACTACAAAGTGAATTCTTTAAGCGGAAATAGAGGGTTAAATAGCACAATCTGAAAGAAAACTCTTCTTTTGCTTCATATGCCTAAATATGCCATCAAAAGACTGTTCAGTTCTCAAATGTCAATATTTTCTGACTCCTGTAGAATTTTTTTTTTTAATAAGACCTATTCTTAATGTAAAATAGTCAATGGGATAGTAGATGTCCCAAAATGTCTTAATTCAGAGAATTAGTGTTAACAGAGCCTGATTAGCTCCATTTATCTCTAATTAATTACCTTTACCTAATTAGACACTTTGTTTCCGGTAGACATGGAGTCAAGTAGACTAGATTATTAGTGTAGTCATTGTGCCTTTACAAAATTCTGAAATTAATGAAACGTGCAAAAGAATCTGCAGTTCTAATTGCACAGGTGTTGCCTTATGGCAAAGCTTTATCATCTGATTACACCAAGGGATTATTAGTGACTTTTTATATAGAGGATGAGCCTATGAAATGTACCTTAGCAACAGCTCATTAGTTCAGGGTTGTTACTGTATTATTTATTACATTCAGCCTTCCCCATTATCTAGATTGATTCATGGACCTATATATTTTTTCCCTCTCCTCTGTGCAGAAAAAAATAAACCACCGGTATGAAGAGTCCAGTGTAATGTGGAAAAATGCAAAATTTGACTCTTTAAGACAGAAAGCTCTAATGTTAGATGAGCTCAGAATCAAATTTGTGGTTGTTTTCTATGGGAAAAGAACCAATTTAAATTACTGAGAAGTATAGAAAGATTCATGTATGTGATAAAAAAAAATATATGTGGCTGTCTTAATGTCTTCACATAATAGAACTGGCATACGTGAAAGTACGTGAAAGAAAAGAGAAAAATATTTTTACAGTAAAATATATTTGTTTTTATTTATTTTCACCCCACATTTTTTCCAAAATTAATCTGAAGAGACAAGATCTCAATATATATTCATCTACAACATTTATAAGGAAAGATTTGCTGCCAGATGGAAAAAACATACAAATTGTTCAACCCAGCTTCACTGAAAAAGCAAGATTTCAATGCCTGATTACAAAAATGTAAAGTGCTTTTTCATGGCAAGGTTAGTCTGCAAAAGACTAAAACATCCCAACTTTTATATATTTTTAGTTTTTTTCCTCATAAGTATTTGAAGAAGCACTGTTTTTCACAATTATAGAGTAATTAAACAGCTAGAAGTAAATCCAGCTACAGTCCTATTCCAACACACAAGCATGTTTATTGACAAAACAGTAATTCCTCTCAATAATTTGTCAACATAAATGTGTCGAATGGGTTTTCAAATAATTTCTTTCCCTGTTCCCCAACCAAAAAATTCCTCTACTGCTATTAGTTATATATTGCTGTTCACTTAATGCTGAATATAAACTAGTGAAATGATAACAGTAACTGGAATACAGAGCATGACAACTAATTTGAGGGGTAATAATGAATATTTAATGACCTTCCTTTCAAGCATGAACATATAACTTTTTATGGATGCCTTACCAAAATTATAACCATTAATCTAAAAATTATAGTTGCAACAAAGTAACAACCAAGAATGATAGATTACAGCCCAGTCGGAATATTGCATAAATATTCCGTATGAACACAAACACAGGAGCATGTAGGAAGCACCAGCCTCCTGACTTCATCCACTCTAAGACCCCTCCATGAAATGTATGCAAGTTGCATGCCTAGCAGAGAAGAGACTTGAATCCAGATATTAAAAGTATGCATTATTTCTATTAATAAACATAATAGTCAAGTATGGCTACTTACGCCCTTCAAAAGCTCATAATTGCTAAACACAAATACTGGCCACTATGAATTAGAACTGACTGAAAGGCACTTAATAACACCACCAGGGATAATATTTTTGGAATGCTCTATTTAAATCAAAGAAAGAACATGGAATTTAAAAGAAATTTAGAATTTTTATATCTTAAATGTAATCTTTTATATACGGGTAATCTTCCTACTTGTGACCCTCTATCAGAACTACAATATGACTCTGGAAAAAAGCACTTTAAAATGGTTTTCACGGATGGGAGATATTTTTGGTTGAATTGCTACATTATATCATTTCCAGGTATCTCAATAAGAGCTGAGTAATTCCATATGCCTACAACATTGCAGAGGAACATACCTGCCTCCTTTCCTGCTTGAGTTTATCTTTCTTATTATGTGGTAGTTGTTGTGAAGTGCCATAGAGTCAGTTCTGACCCATAGCGACCCTGTTATAGGGTTTCCGAGGAGCAGGTGGTGAGTTTGAACAGCCGACCTTGCAGTTCAAACTGCTTTGCAGTCTGGCACATTAACCCACAGCGCCACATCAGGACTCCATAAAACAGTTGAAAACCATTGCAGTCATAAATATGCAATTTTACATCATATCAAAGGGCTCTTTATTATTTTAATCAATTAAAAAGGCAGGCACTTACAAAATTCGAGAGGAAAAGGGCCTAATAACAAGGAGAGTAGCCAGAAACATCTGCAGCCGAGACCCTCTTTATTAGAAATTAAGTGTCCAGTTGAATGATGTACCATGCTGGGCACCAAGCTCATCAACACAGTTTTGCCTCTCCAGGACGCTGGCTCCTAGGCCAAG
>NW_006408520.1:22797305-22824805 GCF_000296735.1 Chrysochloris asiatica | reverse complement strand
TTCCTGTGTGTCTGCTTTGAGACTAACCAGCTGCGAAAGGAAAGTAGCGCCCCGCCTGCGCTCTCAGGTCAATCTCTCCAGAGCAGTAAAGTAACCCCATCCCCGCCCCAGCAGGGAGCGTCCTCGACTGGATGCCTTCGTGCGGGCGTTGGGCGTTGAGCTGCGCCTGAGTCCGGGGTGAGTCGGTTACCGCACAGGACGGTGTCAGGCGGAAAAGAGTAGCGGAGTCTTAAGGTCTGGGGGCCCACCCTTGTCCCAGTGCTGCCGGTGGGTCACCTGCGCAGGAGGCGGAGGCCAAGGTCATCGAGTGAGTGGATTTTTTCCTCGTTCGCCCAACAAAGTGCCTGGCCTAAGCCGGGATCCTCAATGCCCAGAAGACCAGGAAAGCCCCCTTCCCAAGATGACCAGAGCCGCTGTCATGTCCCATAGGGTAAGGGAAGGGGGTGGGCATGCCAAAGGTTTCTGAGCAAAGGTCAGTTTAGTGGAGGTGAAAGAGACTGGGGGTCATGTTACCAACCACTCTCAACCCGGTTTCCAAGGGGACTGGCTTCAAGACTTACGAAATCTTGGAGGATTTCTTGCAGGGGAGCACTGACTAGAAACCTAAATTGTCCTATTCTCTCTAGTGCCTGCAGAAGTCCTTGGTCACACCATAAAACTAGCTTGGCTTCCTGTCTCCTCCTTCTTCCCTCATAAGGAAAACTCATTTTTGTCTGATCTTACATACTGTTTAACCCCGTTGTTCTGACCTAAAATTAAAACATATTCTTAAAAAGTGTTTAAACGAGGGGGTGTCTTAAAACGGGTGATTATAGAAATTCTGCCTGGAAATGATGTCCTTTAAACAGTGAAAGCCAGGTGTGAGCAAACCAATTGCTACTATGGTTAGAATAAGGGCGAATAAAAAAAGATATCGAAACCACTCCAAATTTTTCATTTTCTGGTAAGCTTAAACACCTTGGCATTTTTAAGATCCCCTTGGTATTTCATGGGCAACTTAAAGACTGTTAGTTGGTTCAAAATTTTAATAATTTGTATCGTCTTAAGTATCCATTGAGTTTCTTTTGCTTAACCAAATGGACCACTTCTTCAAGCTTACTTTTTAAAATGTAACTGTCAACGCCAGTCTTGTTAGGGGCACCTAAAAACAAATACTGCTAAATATTTAAGCATATTACAATCATGAGACACTCTAATCTGAATTAGAGTTTAGGCTAAATACTTTCTTCTAATGTGAGAGGGTTCTTTGTTTTGGCAAAATTGACAAATATTTCTGGATATTGATTTATCAGAGAATTAGGTACATTTTCAAGAAAATAAACCCAGACTGACTGAGGCTGCTTGGTGTCTGTGAGACCATGGGTAAGGGAAAACACAGTATTCTCTGAATATAGGTAATTTTCACCCCAAATAGTTTCTCTTAATTTTCAATTCTTGTCCTACATAGTTGTCAAGACTCCCATAGCTGCAATGTTGTTGTAAAATGTTGCTGAGTCAGTCCCAACTCATAGCGACCTTGTATAGGATTTCTAAGGAGTGGCTGGTGTGTTTCAACCACTGACCTTGCTGCTAGCAGTCTAGTGCTTATCCTACAGGGCCACACCAGGGCTCTATCTCTGTAGTGGATGTGTGTGTGTGTGTGTGTGTGTGTGTGTGTGTGGTATTGAAGCAAAGGACTCCACTGCAAATGGCGCCGGTATGTTGTTATTAGGTGCCATGAAGACTCAGTACTCCCATGTTACAGAATGGCCCTGTTGGGTTGCTTAGGCAGTAATCTTTATAGGAGCACATCACCAGGTCTTTTGTCCTGCAGAGTCACTAGGTAGGTTCACACCACTGACCTTTTGACTAACAGTCTAACACTTAACCATTGTACCACCAAGGCTCTCTGGCTCCAGTCTACGGTTTAGGAAATCCTGGGCAGCCTGGGATGCTCCTTGAACACCACAGTTTTGAGGCTCCAAGCCTCAAACCTCGCAGATGTCTTCCACTCTGGTGTGGACGATTTACAACTGCTTCAGCCTGATGCCCAGAAATGTTCCTGAGAGCGACTTGTTTACTTAGGACCTGCTGGCACATGGGTGTGGGATAGGAAATGGTCCCAACTAGAGTAACAACAGCTTACAGCTCCTGGACAAGGGAAAGGGGCAAGCATCATGAATTTATTTCACACAGAATCAGTCCATGAGAATTTTTAGTTCCTTTCATTTCATAAAAACAAGTAGCCCAGAAATTCAATTCAAAATGGGGTTCAAATCTAAATATATAGAAATCAGGAAGCTGAGTTTTTAAAGTTAGGTGCATTACATTTCATCTACAACACATTAGGATTTCCTTGTGGCAAATGAACTCGCTGAAAATCTGCAGTGTGTCACAACACAATATGGAAACCACAAGTGTGACTTCCCTTTCTTTTCATCTCAGTTGCAATACTAGAAAATCTGGTTTCATACCAGGCCAACTGTGATATACTTGTAAATCTTATATGATCTTTGCCTGCCTGTGTACATCCTAGAAGATTGTGTTTCTAAAACTAAGGAGAATTTTTAAAAAGAAAATCTTTTTGGCATCATCTTCTAGCTATGGAATCTGACTGAGCCATTTCTCTACTGTCCTATAGGTTGCTTCCAAGCCTCACTGGGGCCAGGAATTAACACAAGTTAGGTCCAAGATGGTTGGGACCTGCCTGCAGACCACATTTCTCACTTTGAAACTAACACTAACACATCCCGGCTGCAGCGCAAGCTGTGCTGGCATTTAGGTAGGGAACGCTATGAATTCTGTGAAATAAACCATGGGGATGATGGTGTGGCAGTTATACAGAAAATTATGCAGTTTTTTTCCATTATCCCAAGGGGGAAAAAAGGTAATAACAATATATAATAGGAAAGAATACAGAACACTAGTAACCTTACCCTACTCCCATCCTTTGTTACGGGCCTGTTCTCAATGGTCATAGGCTAATGCAGCAAAGCTCCAGAGAGAACCCCTGTCCTTCTCTCATTCTCAATTCCTGATTTATAGGGAATAGGTTTGGGGACTCTGTACCCATTTTCTTGAGAGTACATAAGCTGAGGTCATTGTTCAGATTCAGGTGTGCTGTGACTAATGTCCATAGTATTATGTGCCACCACAGATTCTCTCCTAACCCTGGCAACAAAATACAATTGGAGGTCCTTGTACCAGTGCCAGCAATACCTGCCCAGTACCCTAAAGGAGATGCTTCCAAATGGGTTCTGGGTCCGGAGTGTGGAGAGTGTGTGGGCAGAGAGGAGGGAAAATGTGAAGGCCTGGTAGGCTGTAACCTCTACTAGTGAGATTAGATCACTAAGAACACTTCCTTAGCTTTAATGTGGGAGTTTTGTATGGCTTTGGAGTTTCACTCCCAGGTCACTCTTTGCTGTGAAAAGGAAAGTATCTACCCACCAACCTTTATTTTGAAGTACTCAAATGATCCTCCTCCCCATTGGAGGGAATGAAGGGAAATTCAACTGGGAAGCATTTTCCTGCTTTCTGAATACAGCACCCACCAGCACACCAGCCAGCCAAACCAAACCTAATGCCGTCAAGACGACTCTGAGCCATAGCGACAGAGTAGCCAGAGAGGGCAAAATAAGGAAAAGGAAAAATGACCTTAAAATTGAAGTAGAACAAACAAGTATTATTCTATCCTATTACAACCCTGCTCCTCTCCCTCCCTCTGCCTCTGAGAATTAGCCACTGGAGTCCCCTAGAAGACTCAGAGTCTTTGCTCTTAAACGTCTGCTTTTCCAAGGAGGAACAAGGTCTGTTTCCTGATGTGGGGCCTCAGATGCTATGTTATTGCAACTTAATTTTGTCATTGCTTCTTTTCAAAGATTATTTGGAATGAATTGTTTCTTTTGTTTACTATCCAGCAAACGACCTCTACTAATCTCATATTTTATCTCCCTAACATATGGAAAAGCTATTTATTCTAGCCAATCACAATAAAGTGAAGAAAACCCCATTTTATGGAAAGGTGTATATCACTAGTCTGTTGATCATTAGAGATATGATTACCAGTGAAAACCCTCCGAAGGTGGCACATTTATGCTTCCAGGAACAGATGGGGACACGCATTTTCCTTGCAAATACTTTTGAAATTGCTCTACTGGTAGCAGTATAAAAATGATATACAGATGCCAGGGCCGGCATGGCCAGGATGAGTGCGCCAGATTTACACAGTAAAGCCTTCACACGCGGACTGTCAGTTTTGATTGATCTCTACTATACCTCAGGAACTTGTTGACTAGGTAGGGAAACAGTGCAAATAATTCACTGCAGCAAGTCAGATAATTCACACAACCAATCGGTCTGCTTCACTTTCTGGCTGTGACATATGAGCCTTCCCTACAAAGATGCATCATTTTCCAGCTTGAGCAATATTCAATGTCAGGGAACAGGAAAGAAAAGGTATTAAAGCCACACAAAAGGAGGCGGGACCATCACAAGACTAGGCGTTCCTTGTTTTGGTAATGGGGGGAAAATCTCCCCCTCCCTTTAAATCCTACCAGAGTTATTCAGGCCCAATTGTCATTATCATATTGATTAAAAAAAAAAAAAGTTCATCATAGTGCAATTTTAGGTTTAACGCCAACAGATCGGGAAAGAGCAAAGAATTATCCCACAAAAGCACAACATTCTTACCACAGGGACGTTTCCCTGTTCCAGTTCATTGATGGAGTTGATTAAGTTTAAATGAAGCAGACACTGGATAAAAGTAAGGGTATTGACCACTGGGCACCAGGATCCGTGCTTGAAAGGACCTGATACATGCAGAAAAGCAAGATTTGCTAAATGCTCTAATCTTCAATCAAATCTTACATCAATACAGACAAAGTTTGGTAATGAGAGATTCAATGAAGCATGCGGGAAAAAGAATTAATCCTCTTGGTCTAAACTGGCTTCAACTTTGAAGCTTGCTCCGAAGGAAAGACAGTTATCTAAATGCTAAATAAGAAACTTATTGTACTTTTCATGGCATGCTAATCTTTTGTCTATTTCATCTCTATTATGTGTATGCTCATAGATTGCAGTTGTCATGGTGATTATATCAAGCCACGTTCAAGGGATGAGGGTGAGAAGCTAGGCGCAGAGGTGGAAAAGACCCACACACAATCCACAGTCCTGGGTTCAAAAAATAAAAAATGACAAAGGAGGAAATCAAAGTAGGTAGGCACCCAACCCCTCTGGGACCCCTTCCAGGCAGACCCCCGGCCCCACTTGGTCAGGGCCAAGGAGCCTTGGGCCAGCTAGTGCCTGGGATATTGAGGCCCCCTCAGCAGCGTTTGGTAGGGGAGAGGAGGTGAAGAGGCCAGCTTGAGTGGGGGGCCCTGTGCATCCTTCCAGCTCCAAAGCTTCTCTCCCATAAAGGTTCCCAGCTTTTAGTCCTGAGGATCCTCCCACCTCTCCCTACCCTGACTCCTCTCCCTTTGGCCTGAGCGCTGTGACCAACTAGGCTGAGTGGACAGGGTCGGAAAGGGAACTGGGAGAAGCTAGTGCACTGCCTCTGGTGACCCCACCCTGCATGCTGAGTCCAGAGGTGAGGGCCCCCGAGGTGTGACCCACTCTGCCCAAGCAGGAGGTGGAAGCTATAGGGTCATCCAGGGCCCAGGTGACCAAATGTGACCCTGGGCCTTTTATGTGTTTTACAAAAGTTGTCAAATTAAGACAGGATTATAACTGCTCCTTGTCAGGGCTGAAAGGTTGGGAGCCTCAAATATACCCAGGCAGTGTTGATGAAAAGCTTAAAAAGTAATAAAAGGGAGAAAAGAACGAAGAAAGTAACATGTATAACTCTTATTAAAGAGAAGAGCTACGGAGAGGTTGTGAACTTGAATCACTGTTTGAACTTTAATTTGTTCATTAACAGGATTTGCCCCTCACTGAGAATGTTATTACTTCTCTTTGCCACTCAGGAACAACTCTGGGCATAATGAAAGAGTCTGGCAAAAAGTTAAATGCCTGATAATGAACTCATTTAATTGAAAAAAAGGGGGGAATAAAAAGAGAAAGAGAGATCCCACTGCAAGAGCAAAAGTCAGGGAGGTTGCAAGACGGGGGCAAAGCTGAAATCTGTAGCAAGACCCTCTCCAAGACCCAAGGCTCTCACCCACGGAGCAGAGAAGCCTAGACTACTTACAAGGCCTTTCCACTACCTGGAAGACCTCTGTTTAATGCCCACCTGCCCCTGGCCAGGTCTTTAACCAGAGGCTATGCTGGATGATATATCAGAGTGGGGCCTGAATGAGATAAATCAAAAACAAATATAGTTTTATGAAGTCTTTCACTGAAAAAAGAAGTCTTTCGCTTTCTCTCCTTGGACTGGGTACCCTTTGCAGTTTTCTGCTTCCAGGCTGGAATGAAAAGGCACATCAGGAACCATTATAATCTGCATGTCTGCATATTAATCAACCTGATAACATCATGCTTTCTTTCCTCTGTCCACCCCAGCAGATGATTTATTTCAGTTTAGGAGATGAGAAAGGACTTCCTTGGGCATGCTCAGAAGTGGCAGGACCAAGGCAGTTTGCCTTACTGCTAACTTCACAGGGAGGGCCTGCATTTTTCTCTGTCACTTATCACCTTCTTGTGTTTGTCAACCACTGGGCACAATCCCCTGGCATGTGCATCCTTCTTCTAAGTATTCAGACACTCAGAGCTATTAGCACAGTGTCGTCCTTGAAGCCAAAAGAGAACAGCAAAGTTCATGGCATGAGTGGTACGTAAGTTATCCTTTCCTACCAGGAGTCCCCAGGTGGTGCAAATGGTTACCATGCTCAGATGCCATCCAAAAGAGAACACCCAGAGGCACCTCAGAAGATCGGCCTAGTGATCTATTTCAGAAAACCAGTCATTGAAAACCCTGTGGGGCCCATTTCTACTCAGACACACATGGGGCATCCATGAGTCTGGATCAACAACTGGCTGTGCCTACAAAGTAATGGCGACAGGCATATGGTATTTCCTCACTTTTAAAACTTAGACTTCGAACCCATTCAACCCTATTCAATCCCCTACTGATACGCTGCATTTCCAACCTACATGATTCTTACAGATCCCCAGGTGATTGCTAAGCATACAGGTGGTTATTATGTACACATAAACTCTTCTTAAAATGTAGATTCTGATTCAGCATATCTGGGGTGGAAATGCAAATTCTCAGCATGATGTGAAACCATAATGAATTGATCTGAAGCCTATTTAAAACTGTGTCAGAGAATTTTGTTTGGAAATATAATTGCCTACCACATACCCTGGAGTCCTGGTGTGGCACTGTAGGTTAAGTATTGGACTGCAAATACAAGACTGGTGGTTCAACCCACCAGTCGCTCCTGTGAAACCCTATATAAGGGTCACTATCACGAATCGGGCTGCGAACCTTAAGGTCAGCGGTTCGAAACTACCAGCCGCTCCGCGGGAGAAAGATGAGGCTTTCTACTCCCGTAAGGATTTACACCCTCGGAAACCCTGTACAGGGTCGCTATGGGTCGGAACCGACTCGACGGTACTTAACAACAACAACAACAACATCAGTCATAAGGAGCTCTGGTAGCGTAGTGGTTACGAATTGGGCTGCGAACCTCAAGGTCAGTTCGAAACTACCAGCTGCTCCACAGGAGAAAGATGAGGCTTTCTGGTCCCGTAAAGATTTACAGCCTCGGAAACCCTGTTCAGGGTCGCTATGGGTCGGAACCAACTCGATGGCACTTAACAACAACAACAACAGCCATAAAGACTCCATGGCACTAACAACAACACATATCCTACGGGAACCTGGTGTAATGCTCTAGGATAGGCACTAGACTGTTAACCACAAGGACAGCAGTTCAAGCCCACCAGTCATTCCTCGGAAACCCTATAGACGGTCACTATGAGATGGAATCAACTCAACAGCACATAACATCACCACCACATATTGTAAGGAGCCCTGGTGGCATAGTGGGTTAAGCAGTGTGTTGCTAACTGCACAGCCAGCAGTTCAAACCCACCACCTGCTCTGAGGGAGAAAAATAAAGCCGTCTGCTCCCAGAAAGATTTACAGTCTCAGAAGCAATAATGAATAGTTCTACTCTACCCTACAGGGTGGTCCTGCATCTAAATTAGACTCAGTGACAGTGGGTTTACTACGTATCTTCCCATTACAAAACTGCTATGGACAGAAAAAAGAGAGGTAGCGAAAGGATGAGACAATATAAATGAATTCTTGAGTATCCAAACTATCTCCTAGGTTTGTGTTTTTAACATTACTTTAAAGCTAAAAGAATAGGACAGCATGTTCTCATCCAAATTATAATCACCAAATAAAATGTTGTTAGGTGCCAAAAGAGTCGATCCCATCTCACAGAGACTTCATGCACAACAGAATGAAACACTACCTAGCCCTGCACTAGCCTCACAATTGTTGCTACGCTTCAACCCATTGCTGATGTCCACTCTGTCGATCCATCTCATTGGAGGTCTTCCTCTTTCTCACTGACCCTCCACTTTACCAAGCATGATGTCCTCCAGGCAATGTCTCACATCTGGCTTCTATGGAGCATTCTGACTGTACTTCTTCCAAAGAAGATTTATTTGTTCTTCTGGTAATCCATGGTATTTTCAATATTCTTCTCAAACACCATTACTCAAATGCATCAATTCTTCTACAGTCTTCCTTATTCATTGCCCAACTTTCATATGCATATAAGACTACAGAAAATATCATGGCTTGGGTTGGTTGTACCTTAGTCCTCAAACTGATATCTTTGCTCTTGAACATTTTAAAGAGGTCTTGATTAAGCAGCAGATTTGCCTAATCAATATATCATTTGATTTCTTGACTGCTTCCATAAGTGTTGATAGCGGATCCAAGCAAAATAAAGTTTTGACATCTTCAATCTTTATTTATCATGATGTTATTTACTGGTCCAACTGTGAGGATTTTTGTTTTCTTTACATTCAGGTTCAAAACAAACACTGAAGGTTGTGGTCTTTGACCTACATCAGTAAGTATTTTAAGTCCTCTTCGCTTTCAGTAAGCAAGATCATCTTGTATCATTGGCATATTGCAGATTGTCAATGTGTTCCTCAAATCCTGATGCCATATTCTTCTTCATATAATCCAGCATCTCATATTATTTGCTCAGCAAATAGACTGTCTACAATGGGTGACCCTGATATACTGGTGGCAAATCTTACAGCATCTCAGAAACACACACAAGTCACCATAGTATTACAAACTGACAGACAAGTGGTGGTCCAAATAAAATAAAGTTCTCAAAATTGCTATTTCACTATCAGCACTTTCCCCATTTATCTCAGTATCTCTTGGAACAACAGTCCTAACCTCAAACTCTGTATATGAGGAAAGTTTGTGGGGAAATGGAATTAAAAGATACCAGCATTTTTCCATGAACGTTTGAAGATCTTTTACAACTATAAATGATCAGTACTTGTGTCTCCCTGAAATTAATAACAGGAAAACAAATGGGACTTCTATAAGGAGCCCTGGTAGTGTAATAGGTTATGAGTTGGGCTGCCAATGGCAAGGTCAGCAGTTTGAAACTACCAGCTGTTCCTCAGGAGAAAGATGAGGCTTTCTGCTCCCGTAAACATTTATAGCCTCAGAAACCCTATACAGGGTCTCTATGAGTCGGAACCCACTCCATGGCACATAACCACCACCATGAGTCAGAACTGACTCAATAGCACACAACAACAGCAACAGCAAAAGCAGAAGCAGAATCTTTTAAGTTGATGTAAATTTTAGAGTTCATCTAGCATAAATTTGCCTACCATCTTTTGCTCACTGGATATTGAATGGGCTTGATTTTCCAAAGTCGTGGATCTATCCTAGTTTTGTTTTGGACAACCAACATGAAATAAGAATCTATGAAAATAAAACAATATTCTCGTTCCCTTCCCACATTGCTAAACCCCAACCTGCTTCTAAGAAAGAAACTTTAAACAGACCAGATCAACCAGCTCTAGTAACCACTGCTACTATCCTAACCCAGACCCTTATCACCTGACCAGTGCATGAGTGACTTTCAAACTGGTCAACAAGCTTCATGATCCCCATAGGCACTAACTGACCTTTCCTGGTATGTTTTCTACTATGTGCTTATACCAACCTGCATTAGGCAGACACCTCTCCATTTGTTCCCTGAAAATGCCACACAAATTACCTTCATTTTATTGAGGATCTGTGGGATGCCAAGCACGATACTACGCATACAAAACATTATTTCATTCAAGCCCTTCAATTCAATTAGATAGGTACAATTATACTTATTTTAAGTCTACAGAAATTAAAGATGACTTGTTCAACCATGATCTCACAGCACAGCTAAGATTCTTACACTATCTGTCTAGCTAAAAATCTGATATAATTTCCATTATGGCATACTCTTACCCCACCACACTGTGTGTTCTCATCATTCCTTCCCTTTGCCGTCTGGGATGCCTTCTCAAGTCCATTATGTATATCTGAATCCTACCAGCCTGAAAATCCCAAAGACAAAGTTCCACTTGTGTCTTGAACCCTACTCTTCAGTAGGTGGCTGGACTCTTCGTTATATATAGTACTCATTTGGCTCTCCCATTTTCTGTCTGTACCACTATTTTTTTTTTAAAGGATACATTTAAGTTATAATATCAAATTAATAAGTGTTCCTATTGCTAATTGTCTTTTTTTTTTATTGTGAATTATGTGATAGTTTACATGGGAGAACATTAGTTTTACATTCATTCTATCGTATATTGTCTCATTGCTATGGTTACAATCCCCTACACACAATCCTTCCCCCGTACCCCCAGGTCTTCAGCATGTCTGTACCACTATTGTTCTTTTTATTCAGTCCCTTCTAACTAGACAGTAAACTGCTTGAAGGCAAGGAATTTGTCTTGTATTATTATTCCTCCTTCACTCTCCAGAGCCTCACTTTATGAACAATTCTAGAAGTATACAGTTCTTGCTGTTTTACAGATGCAGAAGCGAAGATTCAGAGAGATTAAGAAACTTGCCCAAGCCACTCACTAAATGGCAAAGCTTATATTCAAGCACAGATTGTCTGAATACAATGTTCCTTTTTCTTACCCACTGCACTATACTAGGGAGTCCTGGTGTGGTGCTGTAAGATAAACACTGGACTGCTAAGCACAAGGCCAGCGGTTCAAACCCACCAGCCACTCCTCGGAAACCTTATACAGGGTCACTGTGAGTCAAAACCGACTCAACAGCACAGAACAACAACAACAACATGATACTGGCCTAAATACATTGTACCCCGCACATTATGAATTTGTGAAGTGAGCGTCGTTGAATGGAGAACACTCAACAAGATTTTCAGAAATCAGCCCTCTAGTCATGACATCAGACAAGGGATGATGTTTTTATTCCTCAGTAAGGTAGACCCAAGGAGGTCTGAGGGTGCAGCAGGTAAGTGCTCAGCTGTGAACTGAAAGGCCAGTGGTTTGAACCCATCATCTTTAAGAAGAAAGCGTCTATGGAGGGAGTTTCTACTCTGTGCTATAGAGTTGCTATGAATGGGCATCAACATGGCAGCAGTAGATTGGATTTGGTAGGGTAGACCCTGAAATCCCACACAGGAAATGATGGGTGCTTACAACCCTGTGACTCCTCAGACCTCCCCTTCCACTGTCACCTCCTCTAGGAGTCAAAGGCAATGATGCTGACTGTATCTGCACTGCTGTTTCTGTGAGATACAGAAACAAATTACCTTCCCCGCTGCTGCCATGGCTCCTTTTAAACAGAGTAGGAGAAAAGGAAAGATATAAGCATTATTTTTTCTTAATGGCCAGAGGAAGTCTCCAGTAGAAAAAGTTGTTGCACTTTAGAATCAGCACTGGACTTTGAACAAGGTCAGCGGTTCAAAACCACCAGCTGCTCCTTGGAAACCCTATACAGGGTCGCTGAATCAGAAACAACTCAACAGCACTTAACAGCAATGAGAAGAGTAACCACTGCAAATAAAATGTTCAGAGCTGACCAATTCAGTCAGTATATGGAGCTCAAGACAGTTTCCTGCTCCCTCTAAGACAGGCCTGTGGGCAGTAAGTGCAGTGTTGTTTCGTTAAGTGCAGTGGAGTCAGGGCCATATAAGGCCCGCAGAATAATTTGGTATGGCCCTGCCAAGGCAATTGCAGTTCCAGCTATTACATTGTTGTTGTTGTTGTTGTTGTTAAGCGCCATCAAGTCAGTTCCGACCCATAGCCACCCTGTATGGGGTTCCTGACTGTGTGGTTCATACCAAATTTGCAGTTCAGTGCATTAACCCACATTAAGCCACACCAGGACTCCCAGCCATCATATTGGGCGTGAGTTGATTAAATATTCGACTAAATATAGCAAGCTAATTTTTAAGTTGATAATGTTGTACAGCCTGCAACTGATGTTATAAATTTTGGCAGTAAAAAGGTTCCCCACCTCTGCTCTAAGACATGAAAGTGGCAATGGGGATTAATGAAATCTCTGTGGGGAAGGAGAACCTCTGAGGGTACAAGAATCCAGGTCTAGAAGTCTAGGCACTCTTCTCCCTTTAGCACCAACACTGCAGATCTGGACTTGACAGCATTAAGGTAGTTATCAGGTTTCTTTACATCCAACAGGCCTTAAGAACTGTTAAAAGAAAGAAAGAAAAGTCTCTTGCAATGGCAATAGGGTATTTTGTATGACTCTGAGAAAGAAGAAATAATGGACTATAATTATTTAGTCATCTCTAGTATCCATGCTAACATGAGTCCATTATCTCAAGTTCCCAAAGATGGGTTCATTAACATTTTGGTTTTATTGTCTGTTACCTTCACCTACAAAATCTGTGTTATATACCACAAAATGCTACATATGCAAAGCAATGAATAAGCCAAGACCTTCCATTTCCTTCACCTCAGACAAGGCTCAAAAGTACCCTGTGAAATAGGCCAATGGGTATTACTAATATATCCAAATGCCTATGAGAACATTAAAATTTGCCTTAAGTAATGTAATTGGTACATGGTAATCCTAGTCTCCTCACTCCTGGTTCAGTGCTCTTTCTACCACATGATATCTCCTCCCCAGTTCTTAGGATAATTCTCCACCTTTTCTATATTGTAGATCTACATGTGAATATTAATCTAAAGCCAAGAATCTCTTTATCAGAAAAAGATGAGCTTCAAGCAGAACCCACCAGACTTCTACTACAACTACCTGGGCCACAACAAGAGTGTGTGTGGCCACTCTCACTCCTGAAACAATAAACATTATATACAAAGTTTAATAAAATCAAATAAAGAGCCATTTGAAAGATTTTTAGATCAACAACAGATGGGCTAAAATCACAATCACCTATTTTTTCACAATTATAATTTTCAAGGATTTGCTAGGTGATATTCCCTTTCAGAAATCTTAGGAGCTATTTTGTCTGCCCTGGTAGCATAATGGGTTGGTTACATGTTGGGCTGCTAACCACAAGGTCAGCAGTTCGAGACCACCAGGCACTCGTCGGGAGAAAGATGAAGTTTTCTGCTCCCATAAAGAATTACAGCCTCGGAAACCCTATACAGGGTCGCTATGAGTTGAAATCAATTTGACAGCACACAAACCACTACTACCACCACTGGGCACAAGTGACACTGTAGGATAAACACGGGACTGTTAATCGAAAAATCAGCTGGTCAAACCCACCAGCTGCTGCTCAGAAACACTATACAGGGTTGCTATGAGTTGGAATCAACTCAAAGTCACTTAACAACAAATGGCAAATGGTGGGGGCCTTTCCTCAGAAAACTTCTAGAATTCAATCTACCCATCAGTTAGAAATATAACTTTGGTACTCAAGATCCAAGAAGCTCTGATAGCGTAGTGGTTACGAATCGGGCTGCTAACCTCAAGGTCGGCAGTTCGAAACTACCAGCGGCTCCTCAGGAGATAGATGAGGCTTTCTGCTTCCGTAAAGATTTACAACCTTGGAAACCCTGTGCAGGGTCACTACAAGTCGGAAATGACTTCCACAGTACTTAACAACAACAACACTCAGGATCCAACAGGGCTCCTTCCGAAATTTCTGGACAATAACTAAACTCCTCAAAGCAGGACTCCAATTTCCAGACCTTATAAAGGGCCAAAATAGGAAACTTGGTTAATCTCCATATCCAATCTAACTCTGGTGTGAAAGAGGAGAACACAGTTGTTGCTTTGGGCCTGTTGCCCTACTTCTTTGTCTGCTGGCTGACCTTCTGTATGTAAGAGCATCAGCATTTGCAACATTTGGCTTAAGCAGGAAGGTACTTTCATCTTTCTCTGCTGGCCTTGATCTCTCCTGATCATTATGGTCTGGATTCCTGCTAATCACTAATGATCCCACGGCCCCATACATAATGCTAAAGGTATTAGACCTGAACTCTTCGAAAAATTCCTACTCAGCTAATTACATTCTTTCTGCCTTTCTTGGGTCTCCATATAGTCTCAGCTGGAGTTGAATCTGAATTATTTCCTCAGATTTTAAATTGTTGGCTGGTGGTTTTTGGAAAGCAATTGTAAACTGTCTCCTTATTTTATCTACATGAAGTCAACTAATTATAATACAAACGCTCCATGACATCCTGCTCCTTCCCTTTCTCTCTTATTGTACTTTTCCTACCTCCTTTCCCATATTTTGGTCTTGAAAATCATAATAAGAGCTTAAATTCAAGGAGTTTGGAATTCTATGATTCTGTATTTAAGATGTTGTTTGTTGTTTTCAAATTGCTGTCAAGTCAGTTCCAACTCATAGAGACCTTAGATAGGGTTTCCAAGGAGCAGCTACTGGGATTGAACTGACAACCTTGGCAGTTAGCAGTACACTGTTTATTCTACAGCACCACACCAGGGATCCATCTTTAGCATGTTGTTGTTAAGTGCTGTTGAGTTGGTTCCAACTTATAGCAACCTTATATAGGGTTTCCAAGGAACAGCTGGTAAATTTGAACTACCGACTTGCAGTTCAAATTAACCTTGCAGTCCATTGCATTATCCTACAGCACCACACTAGGACTCCAATATTTAGTACAGTGGATAGCATATTGTGAATTTAAAATAGTACAGTGCTTCTATTACTATCTCCTAAAGGCTCTATATTAACAAACAACTATTATAAACGTGAAAGGAGCTCTGGTAGCATAGTGGTTACAAATCGGGCTGCTAACCTCAGGGTCAGCAGTTTGAAACTATCAGCTGTTCCGTGGGAGAAAGATGAGGTGTTCTGCTCCCATGATGATTTATAGCCTCGGAAAACCTGTACAGGGTCACTATGAGTTGGAACTGACTCCACGGCACATAACAACAACAACAAATTATAAATGTGAAGTGATTCAACCCAAAGGTTAGCCACTGCTTAAGTCTAAGGAGGCCAGAATTTTTTAATTTTTTAATTGGGTGGGGCAGTAAAGGTGAAATGCCTTGCTCATTAAATACAACACAAGTTAAATTTAATTTTGTAACTGAATAATATGCTTCTCTTGTATTTTAAAGACTATGAAGGACTACTTTTGTGGAATTATATAGGGCAATCCTCACTTTAATGCATAACATCTTGAATTTTTCCACCCAATTCCATAGTCTGTTGTTGTTAAGTGAAGTTGAGTTGGTTCCTACTCACAGTAACCCTGTACAGGGTTTCTAAGGAGCAGCTGGTGGGTTTGTACTGCCGACCTTGTGGATTGCAGTCTAGTGTGGAACCTACAGTACCACACCATGAATCCAATTCCATATTCTAGAACTTAACTTATTTTCTTTTAATAACAAAATTAAATTCTAATAAAATCTAGAACCAAATTCTTGACAATATAACTTCCTGCAGTGATATCTCTATACTGAACAACACTGTACCATACATGTATAGAAAATGGCTAAATTAGTATTTCTTCGACAACCAGAGAATTTATAGCTCCAAATGAGTAGTTTTCTTAAAGCTACTTTGGAAGCTACTCTTATTCCAGTGGTGTTGCCATTGTTCCAATTGTTTGTACACTGACTTTGTTGTTGTTGTGTGCTGTGGAGTCGGTTCCGACTCATAGCGACCCTACACAGGGTTTCCGAGGCTGTAAATCTTTACGGGAGCAGACCGCCTCATCTTTCTCCCGTGGAACCGCTGGTAGTTTCTAACTGCTGACCTTGTGGCTCACAGCCCGATTCGTAACCACTGTGCTACCACAGCTCCTTACACACTGACTTTAAAACTGCTGAAGCCACCTGATTGTTATTCAGCTTATTTCAACTCCAAATTATACTACTTTGACTGGACCACACACCTTATTCTTTAGCGTACTGGTAGCTTCAAAAGAAGATGACTTGCCACCTTCAAGGCTATTAAATGAGATGTGCTGTGGGTTCTGAAAACAGTGTCTAATTAACAGCTACAGCAAAAATTTGAGCAATAGCAGCAGTAGAAGCACACTGAAATAACTGGCACCCTTCCAAGATGACTAGTTGGAAAAGGAGACACTAAAATGTCTGTGTAAGCTCTCATATAGTTATTAGAATACAAACATATTTGTTTACAGTCAGCCCTACAGCATAACAGTAGGGTTAACGATAAAAGTATTCTTAACATCTTTGATTCTATTATTGTACTTCACAAAATCTGACATTCTTTATTTGCAGATTTCATGTGAAAATGTTTTCAGATTCAAGGATCATTAATTAGTTTTAATGATGTCACATACTGTTGTTGCAAGCCATCAAGTAGATTCTAACTCACAGTGAGTGACCCATTACCCAAGAAATAAATAGATATTTGGAATACATATATTGGATATTTCTTCTTTCTTTTTCAACCAATGAATTTTAACCAGGTGTGTATGCATGATTGCTCTGGTAGTGTAGTGGTTATGAGTCAGACTGCTAACCTCAAAGTTAGCTTGTTTGAAACTACCAGCCATTCCACAGGAGAAAGATGAGGCTTTCTGCTCCTGTAAAAATTTATAGCCTCAAATACAAGGGTCACTATGAGTCAGAACTGACTACACGGCACACAACCACCACCACCTCCACCATACATGACTGAGAGTCCTGCTGTGGTACTGTAGGATAAACACTGGACTGCAAATCACAACGTCAGCAGGTCAAATCCACCAGTTGCTCCTTGGAAACCCTATACAGGGTCGCTGTGAGTTGGAACTGACCCAAGGCACTTAACAACAAAAACAACCATGTATATGACTGAGTTGGAATTGATTAAACAGCAATGGATTTGGTTTGGGGCTTGGGTTATACATGACTGCTTGAGATATGTTTTGTTTCCTTGGTTTAATTGTAGGCAATTTTTACTTTGGGTTGGGGAAAATGGTACATGGTTTTGATTATAACTAAAATCATAGTGCCTTCATTCACATAAAACCAAGCAATCCAGCACACTATAAAAGGAATAAGGCATTGCAGGAAAACTTTATATTCTAAGAATAATTAAAAGAACATCATAACCCTCTTCGGTCATGCAAGTTCATCAAATTTAGCTTCAGAAGTTCTGAAGAGGAAAAAACAACAACATGGTACTATGAACAAAGCACAGACCTGAGAAAACCCTTTGATTTCTAATTTATTTTCTTCCCTAGACATCCTACTTGAAGGCTATCGTTAAGTGTCATGGAGTCGGTTCTGACTCATAGAGACACTGTGAGTCTTCGCAAAAGCAGAAAATCTCATCTTTCTTCCAAAGTGCTCTGGTGGTTTCAAACCACCAACCTTGTGGTTTGCAGTCCTGTGCCACTTACTTGAAGGTATTTAACCTATTTTCCATTTGCCTAAATGAAAGACCAATTCTAACTCTTTCATAACAATATTCCATGCTCAATGGCAAAATGAAGTGGAAGGCCTATAAGAAATTATGAATACTCATTGAATGAATGGATGGAGGAAAATATATCTTGTGTCAACATATATGTAGTGCATTGTAAAACTGATTGTTTAGCTTCCCTATAGGATTGGTCCATGCAAATACTGCTTCAGACTACTATATAAACAACAAACTTAAAACATCTGCTTAGATCTGGGTCACTTAAGATTTCAGAATTTATTAAGATACTAGTCATATTTTTGAGCCTGGTTATTTCAAATGGCTTCTGATATCACCATAGTCTTTAATCCCCAGGAGTAAGTAATAAACTAAGACTGGCATTTCTTAGTAAGTTGCCCTGATTTCCACACATGGGATAGTTGATTATTCCATTTCTCCAGCACTTGTGCTAAAAACATGGGGTCTCATTTAAGCTAACCTGGTGTGCTGCTGTGGGTCAATGCGCTGGACTGTAATGCTGGTTTGAACCGGAAGGTCGCCGGTTCAAGCTAACCAGCCGCTCCTATGAAATCCTATACATAGTCGCTATGGATCGGAACCGACTCGACAGCACTTAACAACAACATCCTTTATAACAGAGATATAAACCACAGCTTCCTGACTTTTTCAATTATCATAGTTTTAGAAGATGTCTGAGTTCCTAGAGCTCTGCCATGGACTTACTATGGACTATTTGGTAGATCATATCACAACTCTGTTCCTCAGTTTAGACGACACAATAGGAATAAAACTAAACCCTCCTTCTCCTTACTGTGGGGACTTTTGTGAGCACGTTGATAAATACCTACAAAATGATAAATGCTACTACCTCTTTCAGCATTTTGAAAGATGTCAACCAAACACAAAATATTTTTGGTGTGTGAATTACAATGCCTCTTTTTGATGGCCCCAGACGTTATCTTGTAAGGAGACCGTGTCAAGAACTGGTTTATATATTATCAGTTCTTCCCGGATGCACTGACATCACACTTCATAATAGCTCCGTATAATGATGCCTGTCAAAATCGCCTGCTTGGAAGCATCAGTGCCTGTAGATTGACATAATGTATTAACTAACATCTTTACAAAACCCCGCTTTCAGCACACCGAGACTTCGCAGGAGCTGAAGGCCTCACCCCTTCTAGTGCGCTCACTTAGGAAGACAGAGGAAAGTTGCCAGACAGCCTGGTGGACGAGGTTGGGGTGAGCCAGCTAGGAAGCGCCCGTGACAAGGGCAAGAAATATCTTTTTTGTTGTTTGTTTTCCAAATTCCAATCCCGTTCAGGAATAGACTTTGGGTCTCTATTCTCCATGAACTCCACACAACCACACACACAGTGCTGGGAACTGAAATGGAGACGAGGGGCTGGTGGGCTGCTGGCTCAGGGCTGGGGCAGAGTCGGTACACCTGGGCTGTGCTGGGCCCCGCGTGCCCGCCTCCGTCTCCACTGCTCTCCGCAACGTGGGTCCCGCGGTCCTCGCGCCCCGCACCCAGCTGACTCCGGCCTCGCTTCGCAGGGCGGCGATGACGAACCCAGACCGTCCTCCCCACACCCTCCCCTCGGATCTGCGGCGGACACAGCAGCCGGCTGTCTCCGCGAGTTCTTCCTCCCCAAACGCCGTGCGAGAAGCGGAGTTCCCGGAGCCGCGAGTCACACCGCACACAAAGCCTCAAATGGGGCGCAGCGCCTTCACGCCCCAGCTCCCAAGGCGCAGAGCGCCGCGCCCTCGATCACACGTCTGCCCTAGTCGGGACGCGTAGAGATCGCGGTGAGATCCAAGCGCGCTCGAGGTCCCTTGTTCCTAAGTAGGGTCTCACCTCAAATAAAGGGCTGCTGTCGCCTGCGGAAGGAGGGGAGCAGGTGGGAATACTCACGCTGGGTTGGGCCGCACGGGGACCTCTTTGGGAAGGACGTGCGGGTTCGCGCTGGGGTGCCGAGCCCCATCCCTTAGCTTCCACGCCGCCCAGACGCCACTTCAGAAGGGAGGCCTCTACCGACGAGCTGCGGACCTGCAGCCGACGCGCGCGACGCCGCCAGCCCCGCCCACGGGTGCCCGCCCCATCCATTGGTCCCCGCCCCATCCATTGGTCCCCGCCCCATTCATTGGTCCCCGCCCTTCTGGCTCCGCCCGCCGGGTCCATCGGATCTGCTCTTCACCACCCTCCTTTCCTGTTGTGCCTCCTCCTTCACTCCCCTCTTCTCTGCCCACCGGGTGCAAGCCACTCTCTAAGGGAGATGAACGCGAAGCGACGTGGAACCCTTTCCACCAAAATGAGCTGTGATATCCTTTTGATGGCTATAATTTATTCCAAACCTTCCCTGGACTGAAACGATCAATTAGCAGCCCGAAACGCACTGTGAAGTAAATTGTCACACTCTCTATTACAGGATGGTTATCATATATTTATAAGGTGTGTTTTCTGCAATCAGAACCAACAAGGTGTTGAGCGATCAGTCATAAACTCACTTCCTCAAAAAGAGAGAGAGAGAAGCTCTGGCATTATGGGGCGTGGGTTAAAAAAAAATCATTATGACAAGTATTAGAACCACTTCCCCTCTCCCTGACGCCAAGGTGATGTGTTTCATTTCTGCAACTGGGGTGTGCAGAGGGTGGGAACTCTGCTCTGCGAGGACTCTTGTCCACGCATGTGGCCCGTGTCCGGGAACTGTGGGGAGACTCGCAGCTCCAAGAAGGAGAGGTTTCCTCACCATGTAAACACAAATCAGGCATAAGTATCATTCACTCTGTCTTGTTCTCTGTCTTCCCTCCAATCTCTGAGAATAGTACCTTACACTTTGCTTCTAAGTTTAGTACGTTTGCTCTCTACAGGTAATCTTAAATTTCTTTTCGTCTTTCTCAGGCCCCAGGGTGTTGCTCTCCTCTCTCTACTATTTAGGAGTTGACATATCGTTAAAATATATATATATATATTACTAGGATGATATCAAGTTTACCAGGATACTCCTCTGCAGTCTGAATTCAAATCTACATTGAGCTCTTCCATTACTCATTTATAAGATGACACAATGTCCTGAGAAAACTCTAAGAAACCTGGTCAGCCTGGCAGGCTGGCTTGACTGGATCAAACCATGGAGACTTAAGTCATTTTCAGGGGTTATGAATATACATCCAAAACTTCTGAGTTTCACCTAACTGCCATCACATTGCCATATATGAACTGCCCATCGGGCATTTTATAAAGACTCTGGTTCACATCCAGTTAATTGTTTTTGTGCCTGAAAATCATGGATCCAGAGCCCAGCCTACTGATGATTGTGGAAGAAGCTTCTCAGTATCACCTGCCATCTTGCCAAAGAGACCTTCCTCAGGGTCATTGATGACTGCTAAAATGAGAACGGTGTTGTCGTTAAGTGCCAAGTCAGTTCCTACTCATAGGGACCCTATATAGGGTTTCCAAGGAGCAGTTCATGAGCTTGAACCACCAACCTTGCAGTTGAAACTGACCTTGCAGTCCAGCGCATTAACCCACAGTGCCACACCAGGTCTCCAAACTGAGAGTAGAGGGACAGAGCTAGGGTGCAGCAGACCCCAGAGAAAGCAGAACACTCTTGGGAAGAGCTTTAAGTAGGAGTCAGAGTTGGCCCAAGGTCCTCCGTGTCCTAGGCACCCAGTCTTACATGATTCTGTAGACAATGTAACATTTTTACAGGGTAAGTTACAAGGTGTGAGGGTAAAATACAGATTTAAATCACATTCTTCTTAAGTTAACGGTCCATGACTTCTGTGGTCAGGGCTTGTGTTCAGGAAAAAGGGAACTCATTGGGTCTTCCAGCTGTTGCCATTGGGTATCCTCAGGCATGAATAGAGGCACTAAGTTCCTCTTTCAGAAAGTAATAGGCTAGGCACCCTTGCCCCATGTGAGGACTGGCATAGCCCAAGAACCCATTGTACCTTCCAGCATTATTAGTTTAATTGGTATTTAAATAGCTAATGTTTATTGAGCACATACTTCATGCTTCTTTTGTTAATAAAGTGACTTTTTACAGAGTGAGTCACAAGATATGAAGCACTGTGTTTTAAACTTAATATGCATTATCTTATTTAATGCCTTCAGCAACTTAAGTATTATTACTATCTTAATTTTTCCAAATCAGAAAATCATAACTTGGAGAGATTAAGTAAGAGTACTAGTGTGGCGGTGTGGGTTAATGCACTAGAGTGCAATGTCAGTTTGAACCACAAGATTTGGGGTTCAAGTTCACCAAGTCACGCCTCAGAAACCCTATACAGGGTTGGTATGAGTCAGAACTGACTTGACAGCACTTAACAACAATAACATGCTCCTAATAAATGATGATCTCAAACCTAGGTCAGTCTCCAAAGTCCATGCTCTTCACCCCAGTAAGAGAATACTTCAAATTCTAAAAGAAATTTGGATGAACTTGATGATAACTTATTATAGCCCTTGGAGTTGAGAATGAAGACTTCTAGGAGAAGAAGGAAAGAACAGCTGTTTGTAAGAGAAAGCCACAATGGCTACATATCCTTCTGACCTGGATGGATTACCCCCTTTCTGTTTCACCCATCCTACATCCCATGATTTCTTTTTCAGTTGTCACCTGCCATCTGGCATCTAGCCAAAGAGATCTTACTCAAGGTCACTGATGACTGCTTTGCTAGGGGTGGAGAATGGGGGGTGGCAAGGATGCAGCAGACCCTAGAGAAAGCAGAGCACCCTGGGAGGAGTCTTAGGTGGAAACCAGAGCTGACCAGAGGCCCTTGTCCCAGACATCCAGCCCTAAGAATGAAATATTGCTTCCTAATGGCTTTTAAATTACCAACATCGCTAAACTCTCCCTTAATAGACTTGTAAAGATCTGCTTGCTACCTTTTTCCCCTTCATGTAGAATTTGTAATCAAGAGCCCAATTTTGTCATTTGGAAATACTAATTATCTAATCACGCCATGCTGCATAACGTACTTGTCCGCCCAATTAGCTAGGACAATTATTAAAATTCAGAAGCCTAATTATGTCTTAATTTAATGCTGGCAAACTTGCATACAGAGCAGTAATTAAAATCCTCTCTTTCCCTCTGCCTTTAGGGCAAGGGCTGATTAGGCCCTGTCAGGGGGTGTACTGAACTAAACCAGTGAAGCGTATTGTGAAACATGACCCTGCATTGTTAAGTGTGTCAACATATTAACCTGAATTCCCTTCAGCCCCCACATAATCACATTTGGTGGAGGAATAAAGGAGCTAAAACATGAAGCATTTTATTAAAAAAACATAAATTCTTCTTAATTAATGCTATGAGAGTTCTGATGAATTTCATGCTTCCGAGTGCTGGGAGACATAAGACTGGTTTATCTAATTACTAGCAAATTTGCTCTTGTTAAAACTACTTTTTTTTTTTAAACTCGTTTAAAGAAAATGAATTTTTTTAACCACGGGGAGGGTTGGTGTTAGAAAGATAGAGAAGAAAAAAAATTAAAACCCCAGCTTCGCTTCCAGTAACACAGTTGATTTGCAGTTTTGTTTGATGATAGACTACAAGTGAATGGTTGAGTTCCAAAAGAATAAAACCCAAGACTAGAGGCATTAAAAAAAAAAAAAGATATTAATAAAATTAGAACATTAAAAATCATAATATTATACAAATTAAAAATATTTGTCTTTTGAGGTCTTAATATTGATATCTGAAATGAAACAAATCTGAGGAGACTAGAGCATCTTTACAATCCAAAGTTTTGAAAGTCCCTTGATACACATAAATGCCCAGACCCTGAGTGTCTGCAATGCTCCCATCGAAACCCTCTTCACAGTGAATTAAGGGGGTGCCACCGACTCTACGGCACTTAACAACAACAACAACCAAACCCACTAAAATTTTTCTTCTGAGCTGTCATCTGAATCTGCTTTTGTTCATGATGGTCTTCAGCAATTACTCATGGATTCAACTAAAGAACGAAAGAATTAAGTTTCAACTTAAAATGAATTATTCTGGAGAAAGCAGTATTTGTTTCAGTGGCTTCCAAACATATGCTGTTTCTATAGTTTCCAGATAGCAGGAGACACACAAACACACACATAGAGTGACTTACATGGCAGAGTGTACTCTCAGTTGATGTTATTTTGAATCTCAAACAACCCTGACACATCGTGTAAGGCAGATGTACCCCCATTTTATTAAGGTGGGGCATCCTACCCCCTTCCTTCTGTTTTGGACAGGGCAAGACTAGGACTCAGTTCTGCTTGCTGCTCATTGTCCTAGACAAAATGGTTGGAGATATGATACCAATGAGGGATGCTTGGTTTGGCTAAATATCACAAATTGAGATAGAAATGTTTGCTGTTACAAGTAATGATGCAATAAGATAACAGCCTAAGTACCAACACCAACTCTGGTAGTGTAGTGGTTACAAACCAGACTGCTAATCTCAAGATCAGCAGTGCGAGACTACCAAATGTTCTGCGGGAGAAAGATGAGGCTTTCTGCTCCCTTAAAGATTTACAGCCTCAGAAACCCTGTACATGGTTGTTATGAGTCAGAACCGACTCCACAGCACATAACAGTTAATGTTTATTACCAATGTGTTTAGTCATTTTTGTTTCCGATTTGGTGCCTTTGGCCCATTTTCTTCCATTTTAAGCTTTCTGGTTTGTTTGTTGTTTTTTAAGATAGGTATGTTATAGTTGTGACATGTTGTCAAGTCGGTCCTGACTCATAGTGACCCTCCATCGGGTTTCCAAGAAGCGACTAGTGGGTTTGAACTGCCAACCTTGTGGTTAGCGGTCTAGTGCTTATCCTTCATAGCGTCATCCTAAATCCATCCAGTTGGTAAGAGTAGAGTTCCTCCTAATCTTGCTTTGATGTTTAGGGACCATTCTGGCTGGCACATGCCCTGTTACGAACGAACGAAGGCAGTGACTACAGATGGTCCCTACAGGAGATGGTTGACTGAAACCAGGACAGCCCCTTAGGCATTTGTGCTATAAACCAGGGTGGTAGCCCCTCCCCCTTACACTTTCCCCACCCCCACCCCAGCAGAGTGTGCCCTATGTCTTGAAAATGGCCTTGCTCTGAGTCTCTTTGGATGGCAAACTGAAGTGCAAATCTGTGTTCTGACTTGTTCCCGTGGCTGTCAGCATGTTTTCCTCTTGTCAGCAGCAATTGACTGGTCAGGCTCACCCTTGTACAGCAATTGTAACAGCTCATTGACAGACTAGTGACCCAGCTGGACCTGATAATGGAAAACTATTGATTTTTGTGGGTTCTACGAATCTAAAATGAATGACCAATGCAATGTCATCAATTGTCTTGGACTCTGATAACCCAGGGGAATAAAAGTTTCAGGGATTACTTGTATTTCTCAACACTGGTGTTTCAAACTCTCATTGAATATCTGGAAGAAAAAGGAGTCCATTTCTGGGGTATTTTCTCAAAGTGACCCTGTTTAGTCTACCAGTGTTTCATCAACTGAGGTCCTTAAATAAAATGAAACTCAGCATTACCAATTAGCCAAAATGGCACTTGGTATTCCATTTAAGGAGCCCAGTAGCATAGTGGGTTGAGTTGGGCTGCAAACCACAGGTCAGCAGTTCAAATCTACCAGCCATTCCACATGATTAAAATGAGACTTTCTGTTCCCATAAAAGATGTACAGCTTTGGAAAACCTATATAGGGTCACTATGAGTTGGAACCGACTCTACAGCACACAACCACCATCCCTATATCATTTAGAAAGAATCTTGGTGGTACAGTGGTTAAATTACTCAGCTGCTAACCCAAAGGTTTGTTGTTCAAACCCACTAGCAGCTGGAGAAAGGTGTGGCAGTCTGCTACCTTACAGATTTACAGCCTTGGAAACCCTGTGGGTCTACAGGGTTGCTATGAGGCAGAATCGACTTAGCCACAGTGGAGTTGATTTGGGCCTATATTTAGGAACCGATTCGTATGCAGAGGCATTCTGGGAGAAAAATGTTTAAAATGTTATTCTTTGGTTATGAAATAAGTTCACAGGAACTAAAAAAGAAGTTGAGAATAAAACCAAAATATATTGGCTCTCAAAGAATTCTGATTTATAAAATTATAGTAGAGCCCTGGTGTGGTGGTATAAGATAATTACTGGACTGGTAACCACAAGAGCAGCAGTTCAAACCTACAGGTCACTCTCAGAAACCTTATACATGGTCACGATGTCTTGGAATCAAATCAATGACACACAACAATGTTAAGCTGCTTCTGCCTAATAGTGTGGATTCATTTATAGAAAGAAAATCTTGAGATTAATGCAGTGAGTAATGTGGAGATGCTTTAGGTGTGTGCTAGGGGAGATTATTATTAAGTTTTACTTTTTAAAAAATTTCCCCTTTGTTGATCTTTTCAAAACCATTAAACATTCTTCAGCTAATATATTCATCAGAAACAAGAATTTTTCTTCTTAAACCAAATTAGTCATGGGTTGTAGTTACTTTTGCCCAGTAGATAATTGTTGTTATTGTTAAGTGCTGTCGAGTCGGTTCTGACTCATAAAGACCCTGTATAGGGTTTCCGGGGAGCGGATGGTGAGCTTGAACTGTCAACCTTGTGGTTTATTCCAACCTTGCAGTCCAGTGCATTAACCCACAGCACCACACCAGGACAGTACCAGAAAACTCTATTCAAGAGCCTTGTACTGAGTATGGATAGATAGAATTGTCATTAGTGACCTCTGTTGAAGGGAACTTCCTTTTAAAAAAAATAAAAAGGAAGACTATTGATCTGGTTGTCAACCTGATACATTTATTTCACAATTCGCTTGTAGTGAGAATATAATCATCTTGTGGTCCTGATCAAATTCAGACTTTCTTAGTAGAGAGTTCTGAGGGCTAGACAAATCAGAGGGCACAGAAAACACAGGAGTACTTCCTTATCCATTTGCTCAAAGAGGCTAAAGAGAAGCGGTCTCAGAGAGCAGCCAGGAAGAACAGATCCCAGAGGTGATGAGCCTGTGTGTGGCTGGACGCCTATTCACAGGACTCCGCAATCTTCACACTCTCCTATAATGGTCCCTTTATGGCTGTTGATTAACTTCACCCCTTACAACACTTTAGTTCTGGTTTTCTAGCACTATCAAAATCAACGTTGCTAACTCCCTGGCTACTTATTAATGAACGCACACAAAGATGAGACTTGAAAGCAACTAAGTTAGACCTAAAAAGAAATTATAGACTTAAGACCTAAAAATAAAAGACTGTGGGGATCACGACATGCAGTGAACAACATTAAAGAGTAAGTATTCCAGAACACTTAATTGTGCTCACAAGAAATTTATACATAGACCAAGAGGCAGTTGTTCAGATAGAATCGTTTAAAATCAGAAAAGGTGTGTGCCACTATACTTATTTAATCTATATGCTAAGCAAATAACCCAAGCAACTGCATTATATGCAGAAGAATTGAAGAAGAATGTGCCATCAGGATTGGAGGAAGACTCATGAACAACCTGTGATGTGTAGATAATATAACCTTGCTTGCAGAAGTGAGGATGACTTAAAATAGTTACTGATGAAGATCAAAGACCACAACCTCAGTGTAGAGAAAAGAAAAATCCTCACCACTGGACCAATAAATAACATCAGGATAAATGGAAAAAAGATTGAAGTTGTCAAAGACTTCATTTTGCTTGTATCCATTATGAACACTTATGGAAACAGCAGTCAAGAAAATAATAATAAT
>NW_006408520.1:22791935-22795960 GCF_000296735.1 Chrysochloris asiatica | reverse complement strand
GATAATGGAGTTTTTCCATGAACTTTTTGAAGCCCCCTCATATGTAAATAACATCATCAAAGACTCAGATTTTCCCCATAATTCTCTAGTGCCATCCTCAGCATGGGGAGTATGGTGGCTCTGTAGGATAAGCACTGGAATGCTAACACAAGGTCGGCAGTTCAAGCCCATCAGCTGCTCTGCAAGAGAACAATGAAGCTTTCTGCTTCAGCAAAGATTTACAGCATTAGAAAATCTTATACAAGGTTGATATGAGTCTGAACCAACTCAATGGCACTTAACAATAACAACAATCCTCAGCATTTTGTTGTTGTTAGGTGCCATCGAGTCATTACCAACTCATAGCAACCCTATGTACAACAGAATGAAATGTTGCCTGGACCCGCGGCAACCTCACAATCATTGCTACACTTGAGCCCATTGCTGCTGCCACGGTGCCAATCCATCTCCTTGAGGCTCTTCCTCTTTTTCACTGACCCTCCACTTTACCAAGTATGATATGCTTCTCCAGAGAATGAACTCTGGCCATCCTGACTTTCAAGGACCACTCTGGCTGCATTCCTACTCCTTCCAAGAGAGATGTGTTTGTTTTTCTGGCAGTCCATGGTACTTTCAATAGTCTCCTCCAACACCATAACTCAAATGCATCAATTCTTTTACAGTCTTCCTTATTCACTGTCCAGCTTTAACATGTATGTGATGTTTATGGAAAATCACCTCAGCTTACTGGCTTATTACTTTACGTCTGTACAGCCCAAGGAGTCCTGGTGTGGCGCTGTGGATTAATACGCCAGACTGAAAAGTCATTTGAACTACAAGGTTAGCGGTTCAAGCTCATCAGCTGCTCCTTGGAAACCCTATACAGGGTTGCTATGGGTCAGAACTGACTCAAAAGCACTTAACAACAACAATTACAGCCCCAAATGTCATATGCATATTATGATATCCACAGCACACCCCTCTGCCGTGTCCCTTTTTAAGAACTGAGCAACATTCTTCCAGAGACCCCTCTGCAGAATTAGTTTCAAAACTCAATCTGAGTTATGTCACAGGCCTATTTTCAAACCTGTCACTGGCAGGAAGAATAAATTATTAACAGTAATCCATATTCATTCTCTGGAAGTAGAGAAAGGCACAGCTTTCCCTAAAGCATATCCATGTCTGAAGAGAAATTATCTAAGAAACATCTCTGTTTATCTTTCTGTTAACAAGGAAGAAGAGACAGAATTTTGCATGACAGCTTTGTTGACATTCCTCAGGAGTCAGCATCATGGACAAAGGTCAGATACCTGAGAACACCATGTGATGAGGCAGTCTCAGCTAGTCACTTGGAAGAGTGCTGAAGTACCAGACAGATGACTGGAACCTTCGTAAACCTTCCAGCTCACTCCAAGATAGATGCAGCCACGTGAATGACTCAAGCCAAAGGAGAACTGCTTAGTCAAACACTGACAAATTCTTGATCCAAAGAATCTTGAGATTGAAATGGTCACTGTTTTAAGTCTCTAAGTGTTGGGTACTTTGTTATGTTGTAGTCAATAACTGGAACACCCCACCACAGGAGGGCTAGAACAGAGAGACTTTCTAAATATATTTAAAAAAAAAAAACCTGATCAATTGAAATTGTTGTTGTTAAGTGCTGTGAAATCAGTTCCAACTCACAGCAATCCTGTATAGGGTTTCAAAACTTTAAATCTTTTTTTGCAGGAGCAGGTATCTTCATCTTTCTCCCACAAGTTGAAACTGTTAGATGGAAAATATATGCCATACAAACAGTAAGTATATGAAAGCTGGACAGATTTTATTAATATCAGACCAAAATATATTTCAAGATGAGTATTAGAGATAAAGAGTAATATTAAAAACAGATTAATATTGTTGTGATTAGAGGGTCAATCCTTCAGAAACACATTAAGTTGTTGTTAAATGCTGCATGTTGCATCCAACTCATAGAAACCCGTATAGAGTTTTCCAAGGAACAGCTGATGGGTTTGAACTGCCAACCTTATTGTTAGCAGCAGTCCAGTATTTATCCTACAACATCACATTAGGACTCCAAGTATATATGTATCTAATTTTAAGTTTCAAAATGTAATAAACAAAAGTGATAGAGGTAAAGAAATAGATACAGAATTATCATTTGAATGCCCCTCAATAACTATACTCCCCAAATCAGAAAGAATATAGAAGAGCAGAACAACGTCCTAACCATTTTGTCATATTAGACATTTAGAGAACACACCACCCAATGACAACAGAATGCCCATTATTTTCAAGAGCACATAAAATGTTCACCAAAACAAACCATATGCTAAGCCATAAAATATATCTCAATAAATTTGAATGAACTGATAAAGTATGTTTTCTGACTATAAAACAATGAAATTCAAAATAAATAGCAATAACAATATTCAGACCCCCCAAATATTTGGAAATTAATTCATAATACATATCTAATAGCACTTGGATTAAAGAAGAAATCAGAAGGAAAATTATAAAATATTTTGAACTTAAGGATAACGAAAATACAATTTGTAGGACGCTACTAATGTGAGAAGTTTATAGTTTTAAATGTTTATATTGGAAAGGAATAGATTTATCTCAGCGTCTATATTAAGATGCTGGGGAAATACAAAGAAACGAAATCCAGAATAAGTAGATTTACTTAGAATAAAATAATGAATATAATAAAAACAAAACATTAAATCAATAAAATAGAAAAATAAACTTTAAAAAGACAAATTTTGGTTCTTTAGAAAGACTAATAAGATAGACAAAGTTCTAGCTACATTGATCAACAAAAAAAGAAAATGTAAATTTAAGGTATCAAGAAGGAAGAAGAGGGATATCACCAAAGTTCCAACAATAAGAAAAAGACCATAAGGAAATACTATGAACAACCTTTAAGCCATTATACTAGAGGATACAGATAAAATAGATAAATTTCTTTAAAAGTAAAACTTAACTGACATATAAGGAAACAGAAATTTAAAGAAGTTGATTTCATTTATAAAATAACATAAAAAATACATAGAAAAGTAATAGCACCTAACAATAGATTATACTGAATGTAAATGGATTAAATGCACCAGTCAAGAGACAGTGAGTTGCAGAATGGATAATAAAATAGGACCCATCAATATGCTGTCTGTAAGAGACACACCTTAAACACAAACATTAAAAATAGATTAATATTGTTGTTAAGTGCCTTAGAGTCAGTTCTGACTCACAGCGGCCCTGTAGAAGGTTTCCAAGAAACAGCTAGTGAAGGATAGCAAAAATATATCAAGCAACTGGCAATCAGAAAAGAGTAGGAGCGGCAATATTAATTTCTGATAAAATGTATTTTAAGGCAAAATCCAGTATAAAAGACAATGACAGATGTCAAATAATGATAAAAATGATCAACTGAACAAGAGGACATAGCCATAATCAATATCTAATCACCCAATGAAAGAGTCTCAAAATATATAAAGCAAACTTTAGCAGAATTGAAGAGAGAAATAGACAGTTCTACACTAATCGTTGTTGTGATGTGTCACCAAGCTGTTTCTGACTCATAGGAACCCTCTATAGGATTTCCAAGGAGCGGTTGATGAGTTGGAAATGCCAATCGTGTGGTTCACAGTCCAATGTTTAACCTACAGTACCACAAGTATTGTTAAGTGCTGTTGAGTCTGTTATGACTTATAGCAACCCTGAATAGGGTTTCTGAGGAGGGGCTGTTGAATTTGAACCACCAACCTTGCAGTTCAAACTGACTTTGCAGGCCATTGCATCATCCCATAGCACCAGAGCTTCACAGGAGGAGACTTTAATACACCACTTTCAGTGAAGGACAGAATAACTAGAAAGAAACTCAACAAAGATTCAGAATAACTAAACAACACAATCAGCCAATTAACCTCACTGACACACAGTGCACTCCATCTAACATAACCCATTTTATTTTCTAACACATATGGAATTGTTCTCCAGAATAGATCATATGTCAGGTTCCAAAGCAAGTCTTAATAAATTTAAAA
>NW_006408520.1:22788147-22789965 GCF_000296735.1 Chrysochloris asiatica | reverse complement strand
CGAGATGGATTGACAAAGTGGCAGCATCAATAGGCTCAAGCATGGCAACAGTAGTGAGGTTGGCCCAGGATCGGGCAGTGTTTCGTTCTGTTGTGCATAAGGTCGCTATGAGTTGGTACCAACTCTATAGCACCTAACTACAATAACAACATAAAAAAGAAATCAACAATAGGAAGATCAAGGGATAAAAATCAAATACATGAAAACTGAGTAATACCTTGCTTTTAAACTACTGGGTAATAAAAGACATTTTAAAAATAAAAATTTTTAAATTTCTTCTATTATCTTAATCTTTAAACACCTAATTTTAAAATAAAAATTTTAAAATCCTTGAATCAAATAAGAATGAAAACACAACATACCAAAGCCTTTTGGATACAACAAAAGCAATGCTCAGAGAACAATTTATAATAATAAATGCACACATCAAAGAATAACCAAAATCAACATCTTAACATACATCTCCAACAATTAGAAAAAGTGCAACAATATAAACCTGCAGTCACCATAAGTAAAGAAATAGAGTAGAAATAAATGAAAGAAAGAAAAAAGAAAAAAAAAAAAAACAAGAAAAAGAATCAATAAGACTAGAAGTTTGTTCTGTGAAATGATTAATAAAATCAACAAACCACTGGCAAATATAAGAAAGGAAAAAAAGGTGAAGATGCAAATAACACAAATAAGAAATGAAATGAATGATGTTACAACAGAACAAACTGAAATAAAACAGGTAATAACAGAATACTATGAAGAACTGTCCACCAACTAATTTGTAAACCTAGAAGAAATGGGTAAATTTCAAAAAACACACTGCCTACCTAAACTAACACAGCCTGAGGTAGAAATTTTGACCAGACCAATAACAAAAGAAGAAATTTATCAGCTCATTCTAAAAAAAACTCCCAACAACAACAAAAAAAGATCTAGGCACAGACAGCTTCACTAATGAATTCTACCAAACATGCTGAGAAGAGCTTATACCAACTCTACTCAAACTATTCCAGAACATAGAAGAGGACTGAACACTCCCAAATTCATTTTATGAAGTGAGCATACCCTTGATGCTCAAACCAGATAAAGATATCCCTGAAAAAGGAAATCACAGACCAATATCGCTCATAATCAGGAGAAAGATGAGGCTTTCTGCTCTCAAAAAGATTTAAAGCCTCGGAAACCCTGTATAGGGTTGCTGAGTCAGAACTGACATGAAGGCATTTAACAACACCACCCCTCATGAACATAAGACACCAAAACACTAAACAAAATCCTAGCCAATAGAAGCCAAAAACATATAAAAAAAAATAATGCATCATGACTAAGTAGAATTCATATAAGAGCTCTGGTGGTGCTGTAGAGTAAGCACTGTACTACTAACCAAAAGGTTGGCAGTTCAAACCCACCAGCTGCTCAGCGGGAGAAGCATAAGACTTTCTCTTCCCATGAAGATTTATAGCCTCTGAAACCCTATACAGAATTGCTATGAGTTAGAATCAATTTCATGACAGTGGATTTTTAAAGAGATTCAATATTAGAAAAATAATCAACATAATCCACCACAGAAATAAAACAAAAAATATCATGCGAGCATATCAATCAATGCAGAAAAGGTATTTGATAAAATTCAACACCCATTCCTGATTTTTTTTTTTTTTTTAAAAAGCTCAACAAAATAGGAATAGAAGGGAAATTCATCAACAGAATTCAGGGTATATTTGTGGCACTGTGGGGTAAAGCACTGGACTGTAAGGTCGGTTTTAACACAAGGTCGGCAGTTCAAACTCACCAGCCTCTCCTTGGAAACCCTATACAGGATCGCTA
>NW_006408520.1:22779260-22787892 GCF_000296735.1 Chrysochloris asiatica | reverse complement strand
CAATGGGAACCAGACAAGGAAGGATGCCCTTCATCACCACATCTATTCAATATTGTGCTGGTAATTCCTAGTGAGGCGTTGTGGGTTAATGCGCCAGACCACAAAGCCGTTTGAACCGCAAGGTATGTGATTCAAGCTCACTAGTCACTCCTCGGAAAACCCTATACAGGGTTGCTATGGGTCGGAACCTACTCGACGACGCTTAATAACAACAACAACCTAAGGCAAAAGGAATTCTGGTGTGGCACTGTGGGTTAATGCGCCAGACTGCAAAGCCGTTTGAACTGCAAGTCGGCTGTTTAAGCTCAGTAGCTGCTCCTCAGAAACCCTATACAGAGTCGCTATGGGTTGGAACCGACTCGACAGCACTTAACAACATAAGGCAAAAAAGATAAATTAAAAGCATCCAAATTGATATAGAAGAAATTTTTTCTGTATTTTTCTGCAAAATCGGCAGTTCAAGCTCACCAGCCACTCCTTGGTTGCAATGGGTTGGAACCAATTCAATGACACTTAACAGCAACAGCATACAAAGGAAATTCCAAAGACTCAGTAAGAAAATTAATTATTGGAACTTATTGAAAGATTCAGCCAAGTGGCAGGGTACAAAATCAACATACAAAAATCAGTTTAATTCCTTTACACTAAGAAAGGAGCTCTGAAAAGGAAATCAGGAAAACAATCCTATTTATAATAGCCACTCAAAAGAAAAAATGCTTAGGAATAAATCTAACCAGACATAAAGTAGTCCAATATAAAGAAAATGACAAAACACTACTACAAGAAACTAAAAGACACCTATATAAATAGCAGACTAGGCCATACTCATATATAGGAAGACCTGATATTGTGAAAATGTCAGTGTTACCCAAAGCAATCTATAGACATAATGCAAGTCCACTCCAGATTCCAACATCAGTCTTTAAAAATATGGAAAAATGAGTCCACTTTATATGGAAAGGAAAGAGACCCCAAGTAAGCAAAGCACTACTACAGAAGACAGTGCTGACAATGTTCATAAGGATTCAGTGGCTAAATATTCAGAAGTAGTCCATTTCTCCTTCTTCCTAGTCTGTATTCATCTGGAAGCTCAGCTAAAACCTGCCCACTGTGTGTGGCCCTACTGGTTTTAAAACACCTGTAGCATAGCTTCCAGAATCACAGCAATATGCAAACCACAACAGTATGGCAAACTGCACCAGAATTTTGAATATTGAAACCAGAATATTGTTGGATATAATGTCATAAAATGAGTCCCTCAGGTTGTAAGGCACTCAAAATACAACTAGGCAAGAGCTGCCTCCTCAAAGTACAGTTGACTGTGATGACACAAATGGAGTAAAGCCTTCAGGACCTTCATTTGGTGATGGGGCATAACTCAAAATGAAGAGAAATAGCTGTAAACATCCATTAATAATCAGAACATGCAATGTACAAATTAGGAATCCCAGAAAATTATCAAAAATGAAATGGAATGCACAAAAATCGGCGTTAGTGAGCTGAGATTGACTGATATTTGCCATTTTGAATATGACAATCACATGGATTACTCTGCCATGAATGACAAATTGAAGAAGAATGGTGTCACATTCATCCTCAAAAGAGCATATAAAAATCTGTCTTGAAATACACCACTGTCTATGATAGGATAATATCCATATTCCTACAAGGAAGACCAGTTAATACAACTATCATTCAAATTATACACCAACCAGTAAAGCCATAATGATGATATTGAAGAATTCTAACAACAACCAACGTCTTTGGTCTGAAATCGATCAAACATGCAATCAAGATGTATTGATCATAGCTGGTGATTGGAATGCAAAGTTTGGAAACAAAAGAAAGAATCAGTCGTTGGAAAATATAGCCTTGGTGATAGAAATGATGCTGGAGATCACATGATAGAATTTTACAAGACCAATGACTTTTTTTCATTGCAAATACCTTTTTGAAACAACATAAAAGATGACTATACACATGACCCTCACCAAATGAAATATACAGAAATCAAATTGACTACATCTGTAGTAAGAGACAGTGGAAAACTCTGTATCATCAGCCAAAACAAAGCCAGGGGCAGACTGTAGAACAGACCATCAGATGCTCATGCACAAGTTCAGGCTGAAGCTGAAGAAAATTAAAACAAGTCCACAAGAGCCAAAATATGAACACATCCCACTTGAATTTAGAGATCATCTGAAGAACAGATTTGATGCATTAGGCACTAAAGATCAAAGACCAGAGGAATTGTGGATGACATCAAGAACATCACACAGGATAAAAGCAAAAGGTCATTAAGAAGACAAGAAAGAATGAAAAGACCAAAATGGATGTCAAAAGAGACTCTGAAACTTGCTCTGCAGCATATTTACACTAAAATAAATGGAAGAAATGAAGACGTAAAAGAGCTGAAGAGAAAATTTCAGAAGGCAACTTGAGAAGACAAAGTGAAATACTATAACGAAATGTACAAAGACTTGGAGTTAGAAAACAAAAGGGAAAAACACGCTCAGCAATTTTCAAGCTGAGGAGCAAAATTTGTGGCTATAATTGCGGTATTGAAGAATTCTATGGGCAAAATATTGAATGCTCTCGAAAGCATCAAAAGATGGAAGACTCGGGCTGCAGGGGCTGCCGGGACGGCCGGACTCTTCCCCCATCTTCCTTACATGCGTTAGACCAGCCCTCGCATTTAGAAGTCTGGATGTTGCTGTTGCTGCTTCCATTGCTGTGGAGCGCTTCTGCGGGACCGGAACCATAAAGGACAATTTTCAGATCGCCACAATGACTGAAAATGGTGATAGTGAAAAGAGGCCAAAATCTGTGTCAAACTGAGTATTATTTTGGTGACTTTAATTTGCCACGGGACAAATTTTTAAAGGAACAGATCAAACTAGATGACGCCTGGGTACATTTGGAGAAAATGATAAAATTCAACAGGTTAAACCATCTAACAACAGACTTTAATATAATAGTAGAAGCATTGAGTAAATCAAAGGTAGAACTCATGGAAATAAGTGATGATAAAACTAAAATCAGAAGGTCTCCAAGCAAACCCCTCCCTGAAGTGACTAATGAGTATAAAAATGACGTGAAAAACAGAACTGTTTATATTAAAGGTTTCCCAACTTATGCCACCCTTGATGACATAAAAGAATGGTTAGAAGATAAAGGTCAAGTACTAAATGTTCAGATGAGAAGAACATTGCACAGAACATTTAAGGGATCAATATTTGTTGTGTTTGAAAACATTGAATCTGCTAAGAAGTTTGTAGAGACCACTGGCCAGAAGTACAAAGAGACAGACCTGCTAATACTTTTCAAGTAAGATTACTTTGCAAAAAAGAATGAAGGAAGAAAGCAAAATAAAGTGGAAACTAAATTACGAGCCATACAAGTGCAAGAAGAAAATCAGAAGTTAGCAGAAGATGCTGAAATGCAATCTCTAGAAGAAAAGATGGGCTGCTTACTGAAATTTTGGGGTGATTTAGATGATCAGATGTGTAGAGAAGACTTGCACATCCTATTCTCAAACCATGGAGAAATCAAATGGATAGACTTTGTAGGAGGAACAAAAGAGGGAGTAATTCTGTTTAAAGAAAAAGCTAAAGAAGTATTGGATAAAGCCAAGGAAGCAAGTAACAGTAACCTACAATTAGAGAACAAAGAAGTGACCTGGGAAGTGCTAGAAGGAGAGGTAGAAAAAGCAGCATTGGAAAAAAACTATGGAAGATCAACAAGAATCCCTAAACAAATGGAAGTCAAAAAGTTGCAAATTTAAAGGAAAAGGAAAGGGAAATAAAATTGCCAAGGCTGGGTCTGCTAAAGGGAAAATACAGTTTCAGGGAAAGAAAACTAAATTTGATAGTGATGATGAATGTGATAAAAAATGGTGCAACTGGATCAGTGAAAAGAGCAAGAGAAGAGCCAGAGAGAGAGAGAAGAGCCTGCATCAAAACAAGAGAAAACAGAAAATGGTAGAGGAGACCAGGAGTTTAGAATAAACATTTTAGAATTCATTTTATTTAGGTTTGAATCTACTTTTCTCTTTGGATTTTTTAAAACAAAATCAAATTAGGTCCACTTCAATGTCCACCTGCAAAAACGAAGACTTTTGTTGTTTTTGTCTTTTTTGTTATTAAATGTTTTTAAATGTATAACTGCTATTAGATGATTCAAAAGGAAGATTCTTCCACTAAATTACATTTTTAATATGAGGATAGTATAAACTTTAACAAAATATATGCTATATAAAAAAGCAAGTAGTTTTTTTTTCACCTAACTTTTTGGTTTTGTGCCTAAAGCATTAAAGAATTTATTACCTTAAACCAGAAAAAAAAAAAAGAAGAAGATGGAAGGAATATACAAAGTCACTGTACCAAAAAGAAATGGACTGCCAAAAGAACAAACTAATCTGTATTAGAAGTACAGCCAGAATGTTCTCTGGAGGCCAGGATGGCCAGAATTTGTCTCTCCTACTTTGGACATATTATCAGGAGGAACTAGTCCTTGGAGAAGGCTATCATGTTTGGTAAAGTGGAAAGTCAGAGAAAAATAGGAAGACCCCCAATGAGATGGATTGGCACAGTGAGTTTGTCTGGTGCAGGACCAGGCAGTGTTTTGTTCTGTTGTGCATAGGGTCACTGTGAGTCAGCACCAACTTGATGGCACTTAACAACAAGCTAAAGGAGAACAAAGTAGTGAGCCTCACACTTCTTGATCTCCAAACCTTCTATACAGTCACAATGAAAGACACATAGACCTATGGAACAGAATTGAGAACCAAAAGTAAATTCAACCATCTTTGGAGAGTTGATTTCTGACAAAGGACCAGAAATCATTAAATGGTGAAGAGATAGTCTCTTTAACAAACAGTACTAGATATCCATTTGCAGGAAAATGATACTGCACCCCTACCTTTCTTCATATACAAAAAATAACTCAAGATGGATCAAAGATCTAAAAGTAAAATCTAAAAACTGTATAGACCATCAATGAAAAAGTAAGTGTTCTGAAATTTCTATTTCTCCCAATGTTATCCATAACTTGTGTTCCACACAAGTGATATTGACTTTGCATAGTCAATAAAACACATGTAGATGTGTTTCTGGTATTCTCTACTTTCAGCCAAGATGGATCTGACATCAGCAATGATATTCCTCATTCCACGTCCTCTTCTGATTCTGGCTTGAATTTCTGGCAGCTCCCTGTCAGTGTACTGCTGCAGTCATTTTAAAATTATCTTCAGAAAAATTTTCTTGCATGTGATATTATTAATGATACTGTTCAAGAATCCACAATCTGTTGGATCACCTTTCTTTGGAATGGACACAAATATGGATCCCTTCCATTTGGTTGACCAGGTAGCTATCTTCCAAATTTCTTGGCATAGATGAGTGAGTGCCTCCAGCACTGCATCAGTTTGTTGAAATAATCCAGTTTGTATTCTGTCAATTCATGGAATCTCGTTTTTTTTGCCAATGCCTTTAGTGCAGAATGGACTCTAGAAATAGAGCCATATATATGAGGCTTTGATCTCCAAACAAAGTTCTCAATGGGGGAAAGCAAATTAGTTCATTTGAGAAGAGATTATTCTAGAGCTAGGGAAGGCATAGTATAAGGAGCTTATGTGGGCTACATCACTGATACCATGATGTTCTGGGAGAAAGGTGGGGATTGTTGTCTTTCTCCTAGTCATGCCTCACTCTGCATCCTGGAGTATCAGGCATCTCTGCTCCCAAGTTTTCCAAAGCCTTTGAGAAAGCCCTGGGTGTGGGTGAGGTTTTCTACATAAGGCCTGAATCATGAACTTATCTGAGGGACCAAGATGAACTTTTTGCTCACCTCCTAACACCTCCCTAACCACCCTACACTTTGTCTTATCTTTTTTTTTCAAATGATTTCAACTTAATTTTCATACAAGTAAATGTATATATTCTCATACAAATTTAAACAGTAAGTACATGTTGATGTTCAAATGCAAAATACCCATTTATGTCCTCCATCCCCACCATGTCCACCTCCCTTACCACTGTGTCCTAGAAGTGTGGCTGCTAGCTATTAAAATCCCAGCTTTGTTAATTACTAGGGATGCACTTACTTAACCTTTCTGTAGAATAATAGGGTTGTTGTTATTGTTAAGTGCCGTGGAGTCAGTTCCAGCTCATAGTGACCCTGTGCAGGGTTTCCGAAGCTGTAAATCTTCATGGGAGCAGAAAGCCTCATCTTTTTCCCGTGGAACAGCTGGTAGTTTCAAACTGCTGACCTTGTGGTTTGCAGCCCGATTCGTAACCACTATGCTACCAGAGCTCCTGTCAGAGCACTACCCAGAATAGGGTAGTGACAGTTATTTGCCTCGTTGATTGTTACAATGATTAAATGAGTTAATTCATGTAAAGTGATATGAGCAATGCCAGGCACACAGTTAAATACTATGTAAGTGTTCACTCTTATCAGTTTGGTGTGTGCCCTTTCAAAGCTTTTCTGTGCCTTTACATACATACGGGTATATTCAGAACTAGATTATCTGGGAGTGTTTCCCCATATTTAACCCATGTTTTGCACTCTTTCTTCTCATCATACCTCACCCCTCCCCAACAAACAAAGAATCAGGTTCTGACAACTCAGCGTTTCTAACTTGGTCAAAGGCTGGCTCAAACTGACTCTCCTATAGTTATAGCAGGGGCCGGGCCAGCTTCTTTTCAATATCCAAAGAGTAGCTCTTTAGTAGCTGTTATGAACTGAATGTGTTCCCCCAAATATGTGTTGTAAATCTTAACCTCTATGCAGTTATAATTCCATTTGGGAATGGGTTGCCTTTGTTATATTAATGAAGTAACATTAGTATAGGCTGTATCTTGAATCATTCTTGCAACATATAAAAGGAACAGACGAAGCAAACTGAAATGGGAGAAGATAGATGTCAAGTTACATGAGGATCTCCAAGGAACCTGGAAACAGAAGTTGCAGAGACAAGGACTTTTCTAAAAAGACAACAGAGAGACAAAGTCTTCCCCTAGAGCCAGCACCTTGAACTTAGACTTCTGACCTAGTAAAACGTGAGAAAATAAAAATCTGTTTGCTAAAGTCATCTACGTGTGGCATTTCTGTTACAACAGCACTCGATAACTAAGACAGTAGCTAATAAGGGATTGAGGAGGATGTGGTTCTAATCTAGTGTTTGCTATTAACTGTACCTTAATGCCATGGTGATGATAACCAACCCAATAGCAAAATTTTAAAGAGAATGTACATCTTTATTGAAGGCTTTGTTGAGAGATCAGCAAAGGGCAATTATACTTCACAACACAAGGTGACACTTCCTAAAATTCTTCTGTGTCTGTCTGCAAAGCCACATCTGGCAACTCTCACATCTCTTTTCCCTTGCCTCTCAGATTCCCAGATCACTGAGCTGTTGCTCTCCTCTCAGGGCCTGTTTGGGGACTCTGCATTTGTTCTCTCATGAAGTGATGTAGTGATGCAGGCTCTCTAGTTACCTTCAGTTCTCACCTCCAGGCCCAGCAGTGACAAAGTCCAGTAGTGATAAGGAAAAACAAGATGGTAAGAAAAGAAAACAATTTGAATTTAACACATATTTTTATTCACAGTACATATATAACCCTGAACAAATCATACTTTTTTCCCTGCCGCTAACTCCTTGCCTTTTCGTTTTGTAGGTCACTGTCTTTTGAGAGTCCCACTATGCCTACTCAAAAATAATACCGAACAAGTATGAGAAGGACTACCATAGCAATTCTGAACTTTTTGGAAATACTGTCTTCAGATGGTAACATATCTGTGAGAACATCAATCATTACTTTACCTAGTCCAAGGGAAAAAATGAAAAGTTATAAGCATTTTTAAAATTATTTGTATTAAATATGCCCTTCACAGCATGATTTTTTTTTTCTCAGCTGGCCTTAGGCCTAAACTTATTCTTGGTCTCTATGAAAAGTTTAGCTTTACAATTCTTGTTTTGAGGTCCACACAGCCCCTGAAGTTTGTTTCTTGCTTCCTTCCCTTCCTCCCTCCCTTTTTTCCTTTCTTGCTTCCTTCCTCATTCCTTCTCTCCTTACCTTTCTTCTTTTCTAAGCATCTGTTAAGTGTTGATCCAGGCTTTGGGGGAAGGAAGAGGGACAGGAATGGAAGGGACTCTTGTAAACAAGTTACGAGTATGTTGGGAATATGTTTTTAATGAATGAGAATGGTAAAAATGAGTTGGATTTGTGGGTGTGTGGAATGACACTACCACTAGTAACTATAGATTTACTATGAGTCTAATTCTGCATCTCCTTGAATAACAAGCTGCAAGTGGTCAGGGACAACACGCTTTACCTTTTGGTCTTTAGCTGTAGTTCCTGCCAGTTCAAGGATCTCTACGGTGAGGTACTCCAGATGGTAGTGCTGTACAAAGTGGCAGTCTCTCACACATGGCTATGCTGGTTGTCCTAGATTCCAGACTTTCCTGAACATAACCATTAGGAACTGTAGGCCAGCTCTCTAAGAGCAGAAAACTCCTTTGTCTAGGGTTTTTTTTGGAGTCTATCCCAGTCTTTGCTTAATGCAATACGTCGTTTGCTCTCTTGACTGCTGCTTCCGTGAGTGTTGATAGTTGATCCAAGAAGAATGA
>NW_006408520.1:22776410-22778266 GCF_000296735.1 Chrysochloris asiatica | reverse complement strand
GGGTGCCTCATTGTCCCCCTCCTTCTGTCTGTCTGTGTATCCTTTTGCTATCCCTATCGTCTCTGGATCTCCCCTCCTCGTGAACCAAACACTCGTGAACAACACAACTATGTCGAGGACAGTCCCCGACACTTCATCTCTCATGCTTTGGAAATATTGTCAGGAGGGAGCAGTCATGGAGAAGGATATCATGTTTGGTAAAGTGGAGGGTCAGAGAAAACGAGGAAGACCCCCAACAAGATGGATTGGCCAAGTGGCAGCAATGATGAACTCAAGTGTGGCAACAATAGTAAGGTTGGCTCAGGATCGGGCAGTGTTTCGTTCTGCTGTGCATAAGGTTGCTATGGGTCAGTAACGACTCGATGGGCCCTAACAACAACAATCCCAGCTTTCCAGCCAGCCATTTTGATTTCTGCTTAAGCTTAAACAAGCAAGGCACAGAAATGGCTAGTAAAGCACCCATTGAGATCCCATCAGCTGCTCACTCCTTCACTATTTAAACTGCCTGGGTGCGTTTCCTTTTTATGAACTTTATCAAGATGCAGTTAATGTACACAAAATATACTTAGGCGTGCATTTCCATGTGTTTTGACAACTCTGTATATTCGTCTCTACAATCAAGATATAGAATATTTCATCACCAAAGCAGTTCTCCTTGTGTCCCACCTTAACCCCAGGCAACCACTGATAGATTGTTGTCACTATGCATTAGATTTCTCTTTTCTACTATATGTCTTCCATATTTTTAAGGTCCATCCATGTTGTAGAATGTATCAATACTTCATTCCTTTTTATGACTGACTAATATTCCATTAAATTCATTCCTTTTTATGGCTGACTAATATTCCATTAGGCGCTCTGGTAGTGTAGTGGTTACGAATTGGGCTGCTATCCTCAGGGTCAGCAGTTCAAAACTACCAGCTTTTCCACCGGAGAAAGATGAGGCTTTCTGCTCCCACAAAGAATTACAGCCTTGAAAACCCTGTACAGGGTCACTATGAGTCAGAACCGACTCCACAGCACATAATAATAATAACAACAACAATATTCCATTGGACTCCTGTGGGTTAATGCATCCAAGGGTCTGTGCTATGATTCACCAATAGGGACCTGACAAACATTCCAAACGGCATCTCTATCTGCTATTGACACTTCAAGTACTATTAGGATTACCTGGGTAATATAGTCCAAGTGGCAGAGTGGCTTACACAACAGCTTGAACCTGTTGCAGAGCCATCTCTTGTTCCGGGCTCTACTCAAACTAGCAGTTTTTTGAGTCACTTGATGACAACATTGAGTGTGCACATGAAATGATTCTGTTAAATAGACGAGTGACAAATCATTTGCAAATCAGCCATGGCTCTGCCTATGAAATAATCCACGACAGACTTGGGTTTTAACAAAATTTGTGCGAGATGGGTACCAAAACAACTCATGGAGGGACATAAACAGAATCATTTGGACATCTGCAAACAAACTATGGGGCTTTAAAAAAATACATTACTGGTAACAAGACATGGATTCATGACTGTGAGCCTGAGAGTAAACAGCAGAGTATGGAATTCTTAACCACTGACCAAGAAAAAGTCAACCATCAGCTGGAAAATTGGTGCTTACAGTTTTCTGGGATTCTCAAGGGCCAGTATTGGAACGCTATCAGGAAAAAGGTTCAGCAATCAACAGTGAGATGGCTCACTGAACAGCTGAAGCCTAAACTTCATATTAAATGCAAAAGACTGCTATCCAAGGGCGTTGTGATCTCACATGACAATGTATGTCTACACACCTCTGCCCACATTGTTGACACTCTGCAAAAACTTTGTTTTGAGGTGATAAAGCATCCTCCCTGTAGTCCT
>NW_006408520.1:22774114-22776005 GCF_000296735.1 Chrysochloris asiatica | reverse complement strand
AGCAACTACAGCAGTCTTCATGAAGGTTGGGCTCCCTTTGCAAATTTGTTCCTCACTGTGAGGATTAATGGGTCTGTCCTTATAAATCCATTCCAACAGGCCAATTTCCCAAACCCTTTGGATACTGTCTTCCACTGTACATCAAGACAAGTCTGGTACTTGATGTATTGTAGGCTACCAGGCAAGCCATGCTCTAGTGAACACACCAAATAAATGATTAGCTCTCCTAACCTGTCAAGCTGAAACACTGAATGAAGAATCTGTGCTTAGAGGGCCCATACCAATGAATTCGGACTGGTCCAACCTTGTGTTCCTTACACCATTATTCCACACTCTAAATAGCCATTCCCACACATTTTCTTCAGGTTTATGTTTGTACATATTAGGAAATTAAAGCAGTTCTTTTGGTGTGTATTGTACCTCTATCTGTGTCACAATTTGCACTTTGCCTTTTGGGGCTCAGTGGGACTTAAGTGTAGTTATAGGTTTAGAAGCAATGATGGGTGATGGTTGTGTTTCCTGGAAATAGTCAGCAATGTCTTGTAAGGCTTCTGCCTCAGGTGATGCCACAGACAATTCCCCAAGTGCTGTCCAAGGCAATATCTCAGCCAATGACTCCTCAGGCACATCTTGGGTAATCTCATCACCACAGGCCAAGAGGGCTTGTTCTGTTGGCAGAAGTGATTCAATGGAATATATGGACACTATGCCCCCAGCTTCCTGATTATTTGCCCATATGTTCCCATCCCAAGTTTCAGGATCACATTTCTTCCTAATCAATGCCCTTACTTTAACACTAGACACCATTCCGGATTGGGAATTTATTCAGCCACTCTTATATAAAGACTCTGGGTTTGGTTTTTGGCAATATCAGCTCTGCTATGACAAGAAATAAGGCTGCTCTTTCACAGCACAAGTGGAAACTTTAAGGTCTTTTGTGTGGTGCTTGAGTGGTGACTCCTTAGCCTTGAGATCATCTCTTTCTTTTACCAACCAATCAGATTCTCTGTACGTCTCATCCTGACAAAATTCTAGAAAAGTATCATACACACGATTACCCAAACCTCACTTCTTTCCAATATATGACATATTGGTAGTAATATTTTGAGTATTAATATTGCCACCTCATGCCATGGGTTAGCAGTATCCTCACCCTCTTTACTAGTGGAGGCCGAGTTACTGGTATCTTTTAAATTAGTCACACTTGAGAACCAATTTAGAAAATTCATCCTCATGATTCTGTTTCTCTAGAACCACTTTTGATACCAAAAGTCTTAGGCTGTGTTAAAAACTTTATATATATATATATATAAAGAGAAGTTTCTATCAAGAAAATGGCTCACACCGTTATAGAGGTGGGAGAGGTCCAAGTTCATATGTCAAATGAAGCAAGATCAAGTGGCAGGCAGGCAGATTGAGCAAGTATGATGGCATACTGCTGATGCCTTCCATGACTGGCAGGTAATAGAGTAGGCCACTGGCTTCAGTTCAAAGAACTGGAGGACATAAGATGCACTCACTATCCAGACCCAATACGTCAGATGCAACATCCAGACCCAACAAAGAACAAGCAAATTTTGCCTGCGTGTCCAGTATATTGGAAACAGGACAAACCCCAAAGGAAACTTCCTTTAAATTGACTAGCTGCTCATAGCAGACCATGTCATCATGTTGTTGTTGTTGTTGTTGTCAGGTGTCATCGAGTCGGAACCGACTCATAGCGACCCCATGCACAGCAGAACGAAACAATGCCGATCCTGGGCCAACCTCACTACCGCTGCCACACTTGAGTCAATGATGCCACCTGGCTGATCCATCTCGTTGGGGGTCTTCGTCTCTTTCTCCTACCCTCCACCTTACCCAGCATGATATCCTTCTCCAGCGACTGTTC
>NW_006408520.1:22767701-22771031 GCF_000296735.1 Chrysochloris asiatica | reverse complement strand
CATGGACTAAGAAGAGAAGGACTAAGAGCTGGTGGCCAGGAGCAGACTTGCAGAATGTGCCCTTTGGAGATGTAAATTATTATATATGCCTGAGTGGTTTTGTTTGTTTGTTTTTAAAAAGCTAAAGTAAATAGAGAGAAATACTGTTAACTGATGGCACATGGAGGGGATTATAATCATTGTAATGAAACAAGGTATATGATTTGTTGAATGTAAAACTGATGGTATGCCCTATAAACTTTCACTCAATCCACAATAAAAACCTTAAATTAAAAACAAAACAAACTATGCTAAGTAAGGAATTGGTTTGTTTTCATACAATTTCAGTGAAATAATTATAGACTTCTGCTTTGCTTTAAAAAACAAGTTACCATAAAGCCAACCTTGACTTATGGTGACCCTGTGTGTCAGAAGATAATTGTGCTCCAGAGAGATCTCAATTTCTCATTTGTTAGAAATTGATCACCAGGTTTTTCTTTTGAGGTACCTTTGGATGAACCCAAACATTCAACCTTTGGGTCAGTAGCTGTTCATGTTAACTGTTTGCACCACCCATGAACTCTTTTTTCACTTTATATTCTGTAAAAACTCTTTAAGAATACCATTTTAGGACTTCCAGGAAGATAGTGGACTAGGAAGATGCACTATAACAAAGATACAAAAGGCCAAATGAAACAGACACAGATGAAAATCCTGGCCTGAACTTCAGGGAAAAGATTAGTGCTTGTTGGCAGAAGCAGCTGAGCAGGAATGGTGAGAGAGGCTAACTGACTGGTGAATGGCCAGCCAGATGCCGCAAGACCATCTTGAAGTTTTGTGAGCAGCTTTGGTGACAGAAGGTGGCCTGGCAAAGCAGACTCACACAGACAATGGAAAAACTGATTCTTTTCTCCATGCTCCCCTGATGATCAGAGGTGTGGCCAGTGCCACCCTTGTCCACCCCCAGTGCAGACCCTGCTCTTTGGGAGTTCAGAGCTGCCTGATCGTGAGCCATGCCAGTGTGAGGTGGGGCCAGCTATACCACTTTGGTGCCTGGAGTCAGGCAAGCTCAGCTCCAGACTTACAGAATGCACAGAGCCACCAGGCCAGCCACCCTCATAACCAGCCACACTGATCCCAGCTGTCCTGTGATCCTAACAGACACTACAGCTAGCTCCATCAAAGGCCTCCATGAACTACTTTTGGATTGAGGGCCATGAATATAGATAACACCTAGGTTTATAGGAATTCCATCTATGGGGGGGGGGGGGGGGCTGGGAACTCCACTATTGCATCCCTTCTAAAGCTACCTCACGAGCTTTCTCCTCTCTGGGTCCAACAGTTGCACTGTTTTTTCTTTCTTTGTATTTTTGTTTATTTCCTTTCATTGTTTTTGTTTTTTTATTCTTTCTTTTCCTTCTTCTCTTTCCAGTCCCATGAATTTTATTCTTTATATCTCTGCTTTTGTTTTTCCTTTTCTTCTGTTTCTCATGGTCCCCTTCTTGTTTTTCCTTCTGATTTTTCATTACTACTTTCTACTGTCTTTCTCTTTTTACCTTCCCTCTCCTTGGTTTTACTTAATTTTTATTCTTCCTTTTATTTTCTAATTTTTCTCTTCTTTAGCTCCATTTTTTGTTCCTCTTTTCTCTTTTTACTTATTATATTCTTTTTATTTCATTGATGTCTGTTTTTATTTTTCTCCTTTATTATTTTATCTTTTCATTGTTGGATGCTTTTTTGTTTATTCTGTTTTGTTTTCCTGTGTGTGTGTATGTGTGCTGGGGTAGGGGGTGTCTCCTCATTTCCACCTGACAGGAGACAGCAGCTGTGTTCATACAACCCAGCCACAACTGTACTCACTATAACTCCACCCAATGGGAAGAGCCAATAACAGCTCCCATACCACCTGATTAACAGCCAAAGCAGCCAACCCCACCATAAACTGAGGTAAACAAATGCCAAATGGAGAACAGTGTACATACTTCAATTCTCTGACTACAACCACAAGAGACAGTTGGTGAAAGTTAAAGAATACATCAACATACAATAATCAATAAAATATAAATAGAACAACATCACAATGTCCTAGCGACACTAAGACAATTTTAGTTTATACAAAGATGGCACATAACCACCAAGAGAGAGAATGGCTTGAACAAATGAGCAAGATGCAGAACCATAAAACTTTTCTGAGGAAGAAAAGGTAATGGAATTAACTGAAATAAAATTCAAATGAATGATATATAGGTACCTCCAAAGGACTGACATAAAGATTGAGGAAAATAAGGAGAATACAGAAAAAACCTTAGAAGAATTCAGGATAAGAACAAACACACAAAATAAATGCAAAATTTGAAACAATACAAAACATGAAATTATCAATCCAGAAGATTAATACTAAGATTTCAGAATTGGGCAATATATTACAAGAGCAAAAGAGTAGATTCAAAGCAATAGAAAGCCCAATTAGGGAGCTTGAAGACAATTTTCTCATTGTTAGAATGCTGTAAGTACAATTAGAAAAGAGTGATAAAATCCAAAGAAAGCCTAAGAGTTATGTGAGGCACCATTAAGAGGAATAACTAATGGGTGATCAAAATTCCAGAACAGGAAGAGACAACAAAACGCACAGTGAAATTTTTAAAAGTTATTGTAAGTAACCCTCCCTAACATCATAAAAGATGAGAAGATAATCATACAAGAAGCTGAAAGAAGCACAGACCACAAAAGACAAGACATATAATCAAACTTTCCAAAACCAAAGACAGGGAAAGAATCATGAGAGATGCTTGGAAAAGTAAAAAGTTATCTACAAAGGAGAACCAATAAGATTAAGCTCTGATTTCTCAGCAGAAATCATGCAGGCAAGAAGGCAATGGGATGGCATATACAAAACTCCGAAAGAAATAAATTGCCAACCAAGAGTCATATACCTAGCAAAGCTGTACCTCAAAAACAACGATGAAATTAGGACATTTCCAAATAAATAGAGTTTGTAATAATCTGACCAATTTTACAAAAAATTCTAAAGCGTATTCTTTGGAATGAGAACCAACAACAACAGGTAACAACTTGAGAATAACATACATGACAACACAATCCAGATATAGAAGACTTTAGAGTAAAACAAGTATGGTGGTGGTGATGGTGTGGCATCAAGTCGGCTCTGAGGCATAGTGACCCTGTATAGGATTTCTGAGGCTGTAAAGCATTGGGCAAATCTGCTGCACAGGAACTTTTTGAAGTGTTGAAGAGCAGAGATGTCAGCTTGAGGACTAAGGTGCACCTGACCCAGGCCATTGTGTTTTCAATAGCCTCATATGGATGTGAAAGCTGGACCGTGAATAAGGA
>NW_006408520.1:22766412-22766919 GCF_000296735.1 Chrysochloris asiatica | reverse complement strand
AGAGAATACGATAAAGATCTTTACCTGTGCTTTACTGACTATGCAAAGGCTTTTGACTGTGTGGATCATTACAAGCTGAGGACAGTCCTGCAGAGAATGATTATTCTGAAACATTTAGTTGTACTTATGAGGAGCCTAAACATAGACCAAGACACAGGCAGTCATTCAAATAGAACAAGGGAACATTGAATGGTTTAAAATCTGGAAATATGTTCGCCAGGGATGTATTCTTTCACCATAGTTATTCAATCCATATGCTGAGCAAATAATTCAAGAAGCTCAGTATATGAAAAAGAACGTGGCATCAGGATTGGAGGAAGACTCATTAACCTGCAGTATGTAGATGATACAACAATTCTTACCTGAAAGCAAAGAGGATGTCAAATACTTACTGATGAAGATCAAAGACCACAGCCTTTGGTGCAGGTTGCATCTCAATGTAAAGAAAACAAAAATCCTTACCACTGGACTAATAAATAACTTCATGATAAATGGAGAAAAGATTGA
>NW_006408520.1:22761762-22766312 GCF_000296735.1 Chrysochloris asiatica | reverse complement strand
TCAAGTGTGGCAGCGGTGGTGGGGTTGGCCCAGGATTGGACATTGTTTCATTCTGCTGTGCATGGGGTCGCTATGAGTTGGTTCCGACTCGATGGCACCTGACAACAACAAAGCTTTACATGAGCAGAAAGCCTCACCTTTCTACCATGGAGTGGCTGGTAGATTGAAATTGCTGATCTTGTGGTTAGCATCCCAAAGTGTTACCACAATGCTCTTACAGGACTGAAAATAGGGAACCAGATATATCAGTTTATAAGGAAGTCAGCTACAAATAAAAAAGAGGGAATAGTGTAGATACAGAACTTCCAAATGGTAAGGAAGTCAAGTTGTTATTGTTAGATGCCATCGAGTAGATTCTGACCCATAGCGACCTTGTATAGGGTTTCCGAGCAGCAGCTGGTGAGCTAAAACTGCTGACCTTGCAGTTCAAATGGCTTTGCAGTCTGGAGCATTAACCAATAGTGCCACACCAGGACTCCAAGGAAGTCAAATAGATTTCAAGATAAAAACAGGATAACCACAAAGAAAATGAATACACCTTCACATCAAAAAGAGGAAAATCAGAAATAAAAATGAACAGGAAACCCACAAACAAAATAAAAGCACTATTATTGGAACAAAGAAACCAATTGTTGTTGTTGTTGTTAAGTGCCATTGAGTTGGTTCCAAACCATAGTGACCCTGTATAGGGTTTCCAAGGAGCAGCTGGTGAACGTGAACTGCCAACCTTGCAGTTCAAACGGCTTTGCAGTCTGGAGCATTAACCCACAGTACCATAGCACCACACACACACACAAAAATGACAGCAATCAATTAATATCTATAGATAATTACACTGAAGATAAATGGATTAAATGCATAGTAGTACAATGGATAAGAAAACAGGATCCTTCAATATATAGTCTATAAGAGACATCAAAAAGATGGAGACAACCTAAATATCCATCAACAGAAAAATGGTTTAAACAAACATTGGTACATACATACAATGGAATAATGATGAATCTGCAAAATACCTCACAACATGGATGAACCTGGAAGACATTATGCTGAGTGAAATTAGTTAATCACAAATGGACAAATATTGTATCAGACTAATGTTGTAAAAAGTTAAGAAAAGATTTCCTTGATAAAAGAAACAATCTATGATGGTGGGGGGAGGGAGACAGAAGAGGGAAAAGTATTCATGAGCTGGAGGGTAGATACATGTTAACATGGGTAAGGAAGCAATATACAGCAAGAGGGAGGTTAGCAGAGGAAAGTTGGAGGTATTGGGACACACAGGGAGGAATCCAAGAGTTAAAGTGAATAGAGGTGAATACTCTTTACTGATGGTACATGGAGGGGATTGCAATTTTTGCAATGAAGCAAATTATATGATTTGTTGATTGCAAAACTGATTATCTACTTTGTAAATGTTCATTCAAGTCACAATAAAAAGATAAAAACCATTTTGCCTTCTCCTTTAGCTCACTACAGTATTCTTACATTTAATATAGAGGGAAAACAACATCTACTAAGACCTGCAAAAGCTGGAACTTGTGTATGGTGGAAAGGAAGGAAAACTCAAATATTTCCCACTAATAGAGAACAGTAGAAAGTGGTAAAACTGTACCTGTCAAAGGTAGAAACTTGAGAGGCCTGGAAAAATAAGGCAATCCTGTCAAGTTCATCTCTCACCAGTTCCACTGTATTTGTACTCGATTTTTCTATCAAATGTCAATCCTTCTTGTCTCCCGTGTTTATACCCCCAGCCCTCCAAATTCTCCATTTATTATCATTTTTATTTTGCTTGGACCCACAATCAACACTCATGGAAGCAACAGTCAAGAAATTAAACAACATATTACATTAGGCAAATCTGCTGCACAAGACCTCTTTAAAGTGTTGAAGAGCAAAGATGTCAGCGTGAGGAACAAGGTACGCCTGATACAATCCATGGTATTTCCAATTGTCTTATATACATACAAAAGTTGAATAATGAATAAGGAAGACCCTAGAAGAATCTATGCATCTGAATTGTGGTGTTGGAGAATATAAGAAAGTACTATGGACTTAAAAGAAAAACAAACAAATCTCTATTGGAAGAAGTTCAGTTAGAATTTTCCTTAGAAGCCAGGATGGTGAGACTTAGTCTCTCATACTTCAAACTTGTTATTAGGAGGGACCAGTACCTGGAAAAGAACTTCATGCCTGGTAAAATGGAGGGTCAGCAAAAGAGAGGAAGACCCCCCAACGAGATGGATCGACACCAGGTGCAGCAATGGACTCAAGTGTAACAATTGTGAGGATGGTACCAGACTTGGCAGTATTTTGTTCTATTGTGCAGAGGGTTGCAATGATTTGGAAACTGACTGGACTGTACCTAACAAGAGCAATGACTTTTAAAGATCTGTTAGCAAACACGAATGCAGTCTTCAGTGATCCAGAATCATGCTGAGCCCTGGCAGGAGTATGTTCTAATGACCTTGCTCAGACTCGAAGTTCACACCGTGAGTGTGTCCAGAGGTGGGGCAGGCAGGGCTGGTACAGACAGGCCAACACTGGTCTTTTCACACCGAAGGGTTCCTCCGCTGTGGGGACCAGTGGATACCATTCTGAGGCAAGGTTACATTATGATTGGGAAACTCCACAGCTGAGGTTTTATGCCATTAGTGCAGAAAGCCAGGCTGAATCTTATTCTTCTTGATCTTTTATTTTTCATTTTTATTTTTGATCGTTAGCTTCCTCCTGAGTCTTCTTACAAACAGAAAACACTGTTGTTGTTATTGTTGTTGTTAAGTGCTGTAGAGTCAGGTTCAACTCATAGTGACATTGTACAGGGTTTTTGAGAAGGAGCACTGACCTTGCAGTTCAAACCAAACTTGCAGTCCAGTGCTTATCTTACTGTCCCACAACAGGACTTCTGAGTGGTGTTAAATTCCTACTGAGCTCGTAGAAAATAGCTACTTGACTAGACTGCCTGCTTAACTAGATTTTCTTTCTCTCCAAATTTATTTTGTCACATTATTACTGGACATATGGAGATACTTTGAATTGAAAGTCCACTGGTATTTAAACATAAAGGAGCTGACTACAGTGGCTTAAAAATATATATTTTTTGAATTCTTGTTCTAACACTCTGTTGTTGTTATGTGCCGTGGAGTCGGTTCCGACTCATAGCAACCCTGTACAGAATTTCCGAGCCTGTAAATCTTTACAGGAGCAGAAAGCCTCATCTTTCTCCCGCCAAGGGATAATTAATTCAGTTTGCTTTTAACATACAGACATGCCCCAGTTATGAACAAAATCCATTCCTGTACATCTAAGAATTTGTCAGGAAGTGGGATCAAGTGCATATGATTCTTATTTAGCCTTATTTTAGTGCAACAAAGGCTCAAAGTCTTTTCAATTATTTAAAAACTGAAGTAAGTGAAAGTGACTGTGATGATGAATTCGTAAGAGCAAAGATGTCATTTTGAGGACTAAGGTGAGCCTGACCCAAGCTATGGCATTTTCAAGAGTCTCATATGCATGAGAAAGCTGGACAATGAATAAGGAAGACCCTATAAGAATCTATGCATTTGAGTTATGGTGTTGAAGAATAATATTAAAGTACCATGGACTGCCAGAAGAACAAGCAACTCTGTGATGGAAGAAGTACACACAGAATGTTCCTTACCAGCTGCTCCTTGGAAGCCAATATGGCAAGACTTGTCTGTCATACTTGGGACATGTTGTCAGGAGGAACCAGTTCCTGGAGAAGGACATCATGCTTGGTAAAGTGGAAGGTCAGTGAAAAAGAGGAAGATCGCCAACAAAATGGATTGACAGTGGCGGCAGCGATGGGTTCAAGCTTAATGATTGTGAGGATGACACGGGATCAGGCAGTGCTTCGTTCTATTGTGAGCAGGGTCACTGCTGGGTGTTGGAACTGACTCGATGGATGGTACCTAACAATAACAATACGGGTGGGTTCTGCTGTGGCACTGTAGGAGAAGTACTGGACTGCTAATCACAAGGTCAGCAGTTCAAATCCATCAGCCCTTCCTCAGAAACCAAATTGAAGGTACTCAACAACAGGGGTTGGTTCAATCCTTTCAAGTGAGGGCATAGTTACATAACATTAAAGGGCAAGAACGAGCATGATAAGTTATAAAATGACTGCCTGAATTTTGTAAGTTTACCTTTTTAGCATAGTGGTTATTAATCAGGCTGCTAACCTCAAAGTCAGCAGTTAAAAATTACTAGCTATTCCACAGGAGAAAGATAAGGCTTTCTGTTTCCATAAAGATTTACAGCCTTGGAAACCGTATACAGGGTCACTATGAGTTGGAACCGACTCCACGGCACATAACTACCACCATCATTTTTTTTTTTAAATAACAGTTTTAGGTTTTTATTAGTTGAAGTATATATAACATTATCATTTTTGTAGGTCAAGATATTTGAATGTTGTTTTAAGTGCCTTCAAGTCGGTTCCGACCCATAGCAACCCTGTACAGGGTTTCCGAGGGTGTAAATCCTTACGGGAGTAGAAAGCCTCATCTTTCTCCCGCAGAGCGGCTGGT
>NW_006408520.1:22745887-22755890 GCF_000296735.1 Chrysochloris asiatica | reverse complement strand
CTTATATTTTCTCAGAATGGTTAAATGAGAAAAAATTATAATTTCATATAGGCTTAATATGGATTAGGGTTTCTAACCTCTGCCCAGCTTCAGTGAAATACTAATGGAGAGATTGGATTTATCCATTTTGACAGAAGACTCTATAATACCCACTCACAGAAAGCACCAATCACATGCAATAAATACATATTCATCATTGGTTGAGACTCTGAGACTGGGCAGTGACGGTGTAGTAGGAAGGACATGTATTTAGAAGTCAGGTGATGAATATTCAAGATCCAGCTCTCCCATATATGAATTACTTGACACTGGACTAGCTCTGTGAGCCACACTCTATTGACCTTTGAGGACTGTTGTGAAGATCAATGAATTGGAAAGTTTACTGTAATTGTTATTGAGTATGAACATTGTAAGTGGTGGTGGTAATCCGTCAAACTCATAGAGACCCTGCATAGGGTTTATGAGGCTGCAACTCTCCACAGGAGCAAAACGCCTCAACTTTCTTCCTTGGAGCTACTGGTACATTCGAACTACTGACCTTGCGGTTAGCTGCCCAGCTCACAACTCTCTATGCTACCAGGGATCCTTCATTATTAGTTGTTCAATGTAAATATGCGCTGTGGACCACAAGGCTGACTTGAAACACAAGGTCAGCGGTTCAAACTCACTGGCTGCTCCTTGGAAACTCTATACAGGGTCGCTATGAATCAGAATTGACTGGATGGCACTTAACAACAATGTAAATATGACTGCTAGTGTGGGGGTGGTAGGATCAGCACAAGACTGCAAACCACGAGGTCAGTGGTTCAAACTCATCAGCTGCTACTCGGAAACCCCTATACTGGGTTGCTATGAATCGGAACTGACTTGACAGCACTTCATAACAACAACCAATGTAACTACTAATCGTACTACGGGAAGGCTTTTGACAAGCTGCCAATCGATACTGTCTTTTAACTACGGGGAGCAAGGTTGTATAAGCAAGTATGAAAACAACCAGAGATTCCAGCCTTTTCACAAGATTTGACTTTGGACAGGAACCCAAGACATTTGAGCACTCTAGCACTGGGGAAATAAATCATCCATCATTTGTTTCCTTTGCAGAGAGAATGAAGATACAAGTATGCTGATGGAGATGAGCCATACACTGATATGTTAATGTAACAGTTCTATGGTTTCAAAAATATGCCAAGGATGGGGTTCTGGAATTGTTGTGAAATATGCTTCCAGCCAGGCTTTTATCTCATGGAAAACAGTGCTTTCAGTGGGGTGAGACTCTTCTGAACTCCAAAAAACTAAGACCCAACACAAAATGTCTTCAAGCTACTTTTCTGTTCTGAAGATTGTGCATACTGCTTCTAAGAATCAATTATTCTGTTGACCTGTTAAGTAATCTGATTTCCTTTCTGTTTATAACTATCAAAACATAAAAGGGCCAGGGTAATATCAATATAAATGGCTGAATCTTCTGAAAAATCTTTGGAATTTAGAGTGCGTAGTTTTCGGAGTGAGAAACATGTATTTGGTTTGCTTTTATAATGTTTGTCACCAGTGTTCTGCTTGTAATGGCAACGGGAGTGGTGAATAGTTCAAGTGATGCTTCTGACCTTCTGTGCTCCCTGTGCCCCTGACACAATACCAGTATGGTGCTGAATTGCCTCCCAGTGACTAGAGGGGAACATGGGCATTTCTTCCCAAACTCTACCTTCAGTGATGTTATTTTTGTAGCTTTAAATTGACCATTGTGAAAGTATTTGCATGGAATGTCAATTGGCAAATGCTACAAATCAGGTACTCCTCCCTACCCTTGAAAGAAGCCCTGGTGGTAGTAACTTCAGGATTGGTGGTTCAAAACTACCAGCGTCACCATAGGAGCCAAATACGACTGTCTGCTCCCAGAAAGATTTAGAGCCTCAGAAACTGAGCTGGAATTGATGTGGTGGCAGTGTGTTTGGTTTGGTTCCTTACCCTTGTTTGAAAACCCAGCTGTTACACATTTATTAGCACTCCATGTCACAAGACTAATTTGTATTGAATATGTTAGTCTTACACCTGTTAAGTCTGTAATTCTAAAGATATAGGAGGGTATGATTCTTAACAGACTGTCTGAATAAAGTCTACATTCTAATCTAATATCTGATATCTTCCTGGATCCAGGACATAGATATCTTTCTGGATAACGACAGAAACAGCATAATCTCAGGAATCCAAATTTTTAGGATCCTGGTTCCCTAGAATCCAGTCCCTTGGTGGAATATACCTAGCATTGGTCCAATGCCCTAGGGTTTTCAGAGTCTCTAAGACATTATGAATCCTCTGGAAGTCAAAGACTAGTCTATGAAAAACACAGTTTTATAAAAAATATATTCCATTGATGCCAAATGTTTATTTGAAAATTCTCTCTAAAAGGCTGTCTCAGAAACTGTGTACAGATTAGAGATGCCAATGAGAATGGAACGCAATTCAAAATTGTGTCAGTTGACAAAACAAAGACTCTTAATATCCAACAGCAGTTACAACATTTCCAGAGTTTAACCAGCTGAATTCTTCATTCTCTCTCTCTATGCAATCTATATATCTATATCTTACTTTTGTAGTTATGGGGTTCTGTGTTTGTGCTGATTATTCCCCAGACCAGAGACTTCCTATTAACTTGTGTAGTTCATCACATGTTTTATTATGTGGTCACCATGTCACAGAAAGACAATACATGTTCTTGGGAATAGTCATCAGTTTTTAAAGGACTTCCACAGAATAAGATTCACTCAGTAGCCCACTTCAGTTAATAATATCCTTCCTCATTCTTTGCCCAAGTCCCTCAAACTGAAGTTTATGGCCATTTTCTTTGTTTTGAACTCAGGGGAGAGAGAGAACATCTGGTCACCATCTTTGAAATAATGGACCTATGTATTTGGAGGGGTCTTACATCCAAGACAGAAGCTGAGAGCCCAGGATTATGACAGGCTGGCTAAATAGGCCTTGAACTCCCCGTGAGGATCTGTAGGATTAGCACTGGACCGCTAACTGCAAGGTCGGCAGTTTAAACCCATCAGCTACTCCTGAGTTGCTATGAGTAAGATCCAACTTGATGGCACACAACAAAAGCTTTTGTTCCTAGACCCATTTCAGGGTTTCCCAGGCTAGATTTATAAGTCATAAACGTCAAAGAACACCAGCATTGCATGTTTTAGTTTTCATTCTACACTCTTCATTCACCTCATCACCCCTGACAATTATAATGACTCCATTATCATTTGGCTCAATAATTTGGGTCAATTCTTAAAACACAATATGAAACATATTATTAATGCCTGTTGATGTTGTTAAGTGGCACTGAGTTGGTTTCAATTCATAGCAACCCTGCACAGGGTTTCTGAGGCTGTAAATCTTTGTGGAAGTAGAAAGCCTCATCTTTTTCCCACAGAGTGGCTGGTGGGCTTGAACCACTGACCTTGTGGTTTGCAGTCCAGTATTTATCCTTCAGAGCCACCATGATCCCAGTTAATGCCTCTAGCTCTGATGAATAGTAGTTCAAGTAGGCTTTCCCCAGAATGCCATAGTATTTATTACTCAGAGTCCACTCTGGTTTCTGATGAACAACTTATATGAAATAGACATTAAAATTTATTTGTATTTCTTGCTTTTTAATCATTTTGAACTTTTTACTCCTCATTTATAAGAAGACCATTTCCTTCCTATTTGAGTATACTGTCTAAGAAGTGTTATTTCTATTTCCTTTTACATCTGTGAATTACAGCTCAGTTCCTGAATAAGGTTTTCTCATTTCATAACAACATAGGATCATTGTTTTATACGACACTGGTGGTGGGGGTGGGGGGAGGCAAATTTTACTTTATCCCAATTGCCACACAATTATTCTTCTTTAAGATCTATTTTTGTCAGAAAGACCACCACAGATCATCAAAATGTTTCTTGAGTATTAACTATTTGTAGACTTAGGGTTCTGGGATGGCTAGCTGAAAGGTTGGCCGTTCGAAGTTACCAGCTGCTCCTTAGAAACCCTATACAGGGTCACTATGAGTCAGAACTGCTTTGATGACACTTGAGTCCTGATGTGGTGGTGTAGGATAAGCACTGGACTGCAAGGTCAGTTTGAACCACAAGGTTAGCAGTTCAAACTCACCAGCTACTCCTCAGAAACCTATACAGGGTCGCTAAGGGTTGGAATCAACTCAATAGCATTTAACAAGAACAACATTTGAAGACTTGCGGTGATTTTTAAATAACAGAATAGACTATATTATAATCTACTTTCCTTCTAAAAGCCAAAAGAAAGGCAGTTTGAGAAATGCCAAGGACTTACTAAAGAAAGAATACTTTCCATTTTAGCAAATCATACCGTTCCTCCTGAAGTGTAAAACATTTCCAAACTAACCTAGAATAAAAGCTGCCCAGTAGACTTTATCTCAGACACACCTGGAAAGACCGGTTATGATCACTTCTCTTTTGGAACATGCCTGAAATCACAGCTTAAGGTACATACTGAAGTCAAAACCTTTAAGGAATTTCTCTTGAGAAGAGCTCATTTGGCACACTGTTCCCAGGAGGATATGATAGAGAACATAAACTAGTTTCTGGAGCTCCCTGCTCAAACCTGTGTGTTTGCAGGATCAGATATATGGCCAGAACCAACAGTAGCTTCATTTTTAACTTCTATATTCTACCACATACATAAAGGATGAATTTTTAAAGCATATCTAGCTGACTTCTCAATTTAGGCTGAAATGTATCATTTTAAATTGTAGATGAAGACAAAGGAAACAGTATCAGTGAAGTTTGTAGGCCTAATCAGAAGACTGCTGTTTTAATCATTTCCACAAGATAGTTTACATAATATAAAATTAGGGTCATATTCAGCCTTTGTTATGAGAAGATGATGTGCTCATGTTTAAGCAAATTTGGTGCATCCCACTGGGTTATGTGTCATTCAGTGAGATGTGCTCCAAGTCAGGGGCCAGATGGTGGATGCAGAAGTCTTTTGCTAGAATACATCTCTATAGAAGATGATGCCGCATTGGACTTGGTGTCCAGGCTGACACTGAATGCAACTCAGTCACGGTATTTAAATCACATTAAGACTCTCTTTTATTTATGGCTTTCCTTGTAATTTTGTCTGGCTTTGTCTAATTGCTAGTCTCCATGTGGCAATATGATATGCTACCAGTTCTGCCTTTTATCCTTGCCAAAATGAACTCTTGCATCCATTTTAGAGGTAATAAAGATTCCAGAAACAAATTCATTTTGTGATGTAAGCTAATTATAATTAACCTTAATTAACAGGGCACTTTTACTCTTTAGATGCTATTTTTCATTATTTTTGATACTGTTCAGGTCAATTATATTGTGTACTAGTGTTAGCGTGGAATTTTAGAGGGAGAACAACAGATCAAGTAGTCCTTCCTGGTTATGAGGGAAACTAATGTCAGTCTGAACCCAGAGCCTTGTGTTAGGTAGTCTAAAGAACAGAACAATCAGGCCTTCTGGCACATAGTTTTCTTTCCCCCACTCCCTGCCTTCCTTCTGATAATACCCACTAGACTTTACATTTATCACTATGATTGTTATCATCATCATCCCACCACTATCAAATCACCACAGTGGGAAATCACCGTTTTCTTTTTTAAAAAATAAAATTTTGAAATGTCTTCTATCTGCATAGTGTTTTCCTTCCTTGTGGTCAGGGTACAATTCTATTTATTCTGTAAAAGTCAACTGAATTTGGATTTATCATCTGGGTGTCTCTGACAGCATTGTAATATCCATGAAGTAGCTGCATGAGAATCAGTGATGGGGACAAAGCTCCTCTTGAAACCAAAGCCTCCTTTCTTCCTTCATCAGCTTTAATAAATGTTTTCCTGGAACACCTCCCTCTTACTCAGCTCTAGTACAGAGGTATGCAAGATTTGTTGTTTTTAACTCCTGGCTAGCTCTTCAGATGTATCTGCTGAGTTGAGTCTGGTTTGAGTCTGGAACTATTCCTTCTTAACACTTCTTAGAGCTAGTTCTAGTCTCTCTGATCTTCTGAAATTAGACTCTCTTTTCTGGTGGAGCAGTGGGCTAAGCATTGGGCTGGTAAACATAAGGTCAGCAGTTCAAGCTCAACAGTCACACCGGGGGAGAAAGATGAGGTTGTCTGCTCTTGTAAAGATTGACAGTTTCAGAAACCCTATAAAGGATCACTGAGTCCAAATTTACTGAACAGCAGTTGTTTTTTGGGTTAATCCTGTCCAGCCTTTTCAAACCTCTCATCATATTATCTATAACTCTTACTCAATACATAATCCCTCTAGTGTATTTTCTAGTTGTTTGACTCACACCTTGACCTCATCAACCTGAAGAACCTGTTATAAAGATTCATATTTAAATTTCACACACATCAAAACCCTTTCTGGCAGCAAATAGCAACATTTAACAGAGGTAAGACTGGATTCACAGCAAGACTTTAGACCACTGATTCTTACATTAAAATCTGGGCCTTACCATTGCTTGATAATATTGTTCTTCTTTAAGTAAGTAATATGAAAACACTTTATTTATTAAAAGTAGTTACGTCATTTGTATGGGTCAAGTTCATCAAATGTAGCTATTATGATTTATTAGTGATTAATTGATATCATGACTAATTGCAATTGTCACAACTGTAAAGGTAGACGTTCTATAGCAAAAAGTGGGGAGTAGTTAATCTTACAGTCCAGGAACAGAGGACTCTAGGACCATCAAGGGAGAAGAGCATAAGTGGAATGTGGGACCCTATCCAGAGAAGCAGTGACACTAGAGATGAAGGTAGAGATGATGACATGGAGAGACAGAGCAGCTGAGGACTCTAGACTCATGGAAAGAGAAAGGCTATGTGCTGGAGGCCAGGAGGCAGGCTTGCAGAATGTGTCTTTTGGTTGTTTAAATGATTATATATTACTGAATGTTTTGGTGTACATCCAAAACACAAAAACAGAGGGAACAGAAGCAAATACATTGAATGATGATGCATGGAGGGGACTGTAATTATTGCAATGAAACAAAATATAATAGGATGAGTATAAAACTGATGTTTTCCCATGTAAACTAACACTCAATTTACAATAAAAACTTAAAAAAAAAAAATTGTGTCAGGGTCATATCCTTTCACCATACTTATTTAATCTGCATTCTGAACAAATGATTCGAGAATCTGGACTATATGAAGAAGAACATCATCATCAAGATTGGAGGAAGAATCATTTACTACCTCAGATATGCAGATAACACAACTTTGCTTGCTGAAAGCAAAGAGGACTTATATCCCTTTCTAATGAAGATCAAAGCCTACAGCTTTTGTATGGATTATACACCTCAACAACATCAACAAAAATTCTCACAACTAGACCCAAAAGCAACAGCATGATAAATGGAGAAAAAATTGAAGTTGTCAAGGATTTCATTTCACTTGGCTCCACAATCAACACTTATTAAAGCAACAGTCAGGAAATCAAATGAAGTATGTATTACATTGGGAAAATCTGCTGCAAGAGATTTTTTAAGTGTTTAAAAAGCAAAGACGTCACTTTAAAGACTAAGTAGTGCTTGATCCCAGCCATGGTATTTTCCATAGACTCATATGCACACAAAACTGGATAATGAAGAATACTGAATGAGTTATGAACTGCCAGAAGAAGGAACAAATCTGTGTTGGAAAAAGTATATGCAGAATACTCCTTGGAAGTGAGTATGGTAAGACTTTGTCTCTTATATTTTGGACATGTTTTCAGGAAGGACCATTTCTTGGAAAAGACATCATGCTTGGTAAAGTTCAGGGTCAGCAACAAATGGATCGACACAATGGCTACAACGGGCTCAGACACAGGAGTGATTGAGAGGATCGTACAGGATTGGGGATGTTTTGTTAGGTTGTACACAGGGTAGTTATGAACCAGAGCCAACTTTAACAATAATCTGGCAAAAATGAATTCTACTTAATGTACAAAAGTTGCAAAGGCCACAAAGTTTTGTATTAAAGGAAATGTCTGAAAAAGATTAGCAAAAGTTTATTTGTTCTTTTGCGATCAAATACTTCCATTATTCTTAACTTTCAACAGATTTTCTGTTTTTTAAAGCAATAGTTTCTTATATATACAACCAGAACATGTCATGCAACAGAGTATATTTTAGTAAAAAGTATGTGTCCTTGAAAAAAAAAAAAAAAAGTGATTAGGCCAAAAACAAGTATCTTGTAAGACCAACACATCCAAAAGCATGTAGGATTTTAAACTCTTAAGCCAAATCTCTACCAATTAAGTCATGTATCTTCTTTAGGACTAAAGAGATAAATGTTTCAGATATTATTCCTAAAAGATCTATAGAGGTTTCCATCATTAAATTTAGGTCAATTTAGGAAAATTATTCAGCTTTATTTTTTTACTTAATCTCAGAAAACCCTTCTGGTAGAAAGGTATCACTTGAGTACTGACTGAATTTTCATTGCACTATGGACGAAGTTCAGCCAGAGTGCTCCTTGGAGACCAGGATGGCCAAACTTAAGTCTCTCATACTTTGGACATATTGTCAGGAGGGACCAGTTGCTAGAGAAGGATATCATGTTTGGTAAGGTGAAGGGTCAGAGAAAAAGAGGAAGACCCCCAACGAGATGGACTGGCAAAGTGGCAGCATCGATGGGCTCAAGCGTGGCTAACAATTGTGAGGTTGGCCCAGAACTGGGCAGTGTTTCGCTCTGTTGTACAAAGGGTTGCTATGAGTTGGTACTGACTTGATGGCACCTAACAACAACGGTAGTTTGTAGGTCAACTCTGTTTTAACCTCTTTTAGTGATTTCATAAGTACATCAGTTCTACTTGGACAAATTAGACTTATCCTTGTAAATTAAGATTGTTTTTATTTTTTGCAAATTAAATGTAATTAAGACAAGTGTGGATATACACAGGAAGACAGAACTGTCCTGGGATGAGGAGTAACAACATGGCTGGGAAAAGCAAGTTTGCTTGCTACTTCACACATGGACGTTTAACCAACATTGACTGAACACAAGGAAAACTTTCCACAAGGAACACCACAAACAAAATCAAACAAATGATCAACAACAAATACTATCACCTCACCTATGATGGTTATGGAGGTTGAATCCACAACTTGTTTCACCCCAGGAAAGGGGACATCCACGCATAATAATTGTTCTCCCTGTGACTACTTAAGAAGGGGCCTGTGATGTCAGTCTGTCAATTAACAGGGGAAATTAGCTAGGAGGATCTGAGAACATTTCCTTCTTTTCAAAACATAGAAACTTGATCCTGAGTATTTCCTATCTAAAACACTTTAAATCAATAGTTATTCACAAAATATCCATACTAAATGCTTAACTGAATGTGTCCTGCCCACCACCCCTAAAGATGAATGTAACAAGAATGTAAAATAAATGTAAGAAAGAAGTAATAAGTAATGGGTTACTGGTAACTCATTTTACTAAATTCTCTGGGAACATGTCAGATTAGGTTCTAAAGACATTAAATTCAATTTAAGGGTTTTTGAATTCTAATTTTGAATCTTTTTCACATTGGTAGAAAGTATAAGGTCTCTGATGGCTTTTGATTTTAATCTATCACCTTTGACACCACAAATTCCAAAGAAGCAACTGCAGAGAAGGCAAAGAAATCTTATTCCAAAGTCAAATATTATAACAATATGTGAAAAGATCTGGAGTTACAAAACCAAAAGGGAAGAACACACTCAGCATTTCTCAGCTGAAAGAACTGAGGGGGAAAAAAATCAAGCCTTACAATACTGAAGGATTCTTTGGGCAAAATATTAAATGATGCAGAAAGCATCCAAAGAAGATGGAAGGAGTCACTGTACTAAGAAGAATGAATGGTCTATGTTCAACCGTTTCAAGAGGCAGCTATGATTAAGAGCCAATGGTACTGAAGTCTAAGGTGCACTGAAGTCATTGGCAAAGAACAAGGCTCTGGGAAATGATGGGATACAAATTGCAATCTTT
>NW_006408520.1:22743149-22745787 GCF_000296735.1 Chrysochloris asiatica | reverse complement strand
TCTTTTGGTAGCTGTTCATTGGTCCCTTGCTGTCTGCCCACCTCCATTCGGGTGACTATAGGGGTGCCTGAGCAAGTGGGCACCCCAGCCCTACCCTTGGAGAATTCTACTATGCATGCGCACTGATCTCCTTGAAATTTAAAGAGACGGTTTCCAATTAAAACCAAATGGTCACAGCCAGCCCTGAACTGTTTCCAACTAGAAAAAAAGGCCTTAACAGGGATTGTGGAGTGGGACAAGGAGACAAAAAAGGAAACAGGCTGAAATTAAATCCTAAGTTACGTCAAAACGACCAACAGTGGCATCTTGAAATTTCTCAAAAAGAAGAGTTAAAAGAGAAGCAAGGTATATGATTTGTTGAATGTAAAACTGATGGTATGCCTTGTAAACTTTCACTCAATCCATAATAAAAACCTTAAAAAAAAAAAAGAAGATATTTGAATAGCGGTAGTTTCATATGATTCCACCTAACAAGGAATAGGAAATTATTTTCTTTCATGAGCTAAATGGATTATTATTTGACAAAACTCAATTTAATTCTTTCTACTTCTGTTTCTTCTCTTTCACAGCAAAACTTATTGATGATTTTTCCCTGGTTGTCCCCAATTTAATATGTAAAAATTTAAGGTCTTCTTGCCCCTTCCCCTACCTCAGCCCATAGAACCTAACAATTATTTCATTTTCTCTTTGAAACAGTTTATAAATGAGTTTTGGGTTGTTACAAAAGTGTCATCAAATCAAACCACTTCCAAGTCTAGAAAGCCACATTGAAAGTAAGCCATTCCTTTGTTCTTCCTTTTCCAATGTGAGCTTAGATGCTTAAGAAGTATTTTATAAAATGAGATGATCAACTAGCATCCCCTTTCCTTCCAGAGGCTATAAATGATCTTCTTTTGTTCTTTATATAGTGCCACCTGGTGGTCTACACACAAACCATGCTTCCTGTTCGGGCTTCCATTTTAAAAGCCTGGCATGAGAAAAATACAGTTGAACTGTAACTCCAGGTTTGTCTCGCCAGTGTTTGAAAATCACAGCCTGGAAGTGGCTCTGTATCTACTATCCCGAATTTTGGGGTAAGGGTTTGCCTTGGAAAGCCTCCAGCGAGGCAATGTCCTTTGTGTGGTGTGAGGCCATGACATGGAGCTATTTCTATGCATATTTGATTCTTTCTTGAGTTCTTCATTTCCTAACTAAAAAATATCAAACCCATTGCTGTGGAGCCGATTCCAACTCACAGCGACCCTAAATAGGGTTTCCAAGAAAGCAAATATTTTAGGGAGCAGAGAGCCTCATCTTTCTTGTAGTGGCTGATGGTTTTGAACCACAGACCTTGTAGTTAGTAGTCCAGTGCTTATCCTACATCACCACCAGAGCTCCTTACAGCATTAACTGAAGACCTGCAGGGCACAAGCATCCTAGAGAAATACTTAAGCTTCCTCAGCGACACCAAGAAGAGTCCCTGCTTTTCTGTGTGCCACATTCCAAGTTTGTTGGTAACACTGTAGTTTGAATCAGGAAGAACCTTACAATTCTAGATGTCAAAGGTACCTTTATTATTTTCCAGTACCACAGAGTGGATTGAGCTGAATTTTGCATAGAGGTTTCCTGTGAAGCTTGAGAATAACAACATAATTCATGTCTCATTTCTACCATAATTTTTTTTCTTTACATGAGAGGAGGATCAGGAGGCCCTCTGTATAATTCATCATTTCTTCTTTAGGCAGCTACTCAGATTATGCTCTTAGCTGTTGACTGACATTTGCTTCTCCATTCCCCTCCCTACCCACTTCTAACCCCAATACTGTCTTCTTGCCAGTGACTCATGTCTGCCAAATCAGTATCAACCAAGTGGACACATTAACCAATAGCAATGCAGGATAGCAGGGTTAACTCACAGTAATTAAGAAAATGGGATCCTTTTCAGTCTAGGAGCATAGGTCCCTAGGACCATCAAGGGAGAAGAGCAGAGAGCGGGACCCTACCCAGAGAAGCAGTGATGGAGAAGCTGCAGACTTTAGATCCAGAGAGGGAGAACAACTGTGTGCTGAAGACCTGGGGGGCATGGGGGAAGGATTGCAGGGTATACCCTTTGGTTGGCTGATGATGCATGGAGAGGACTGTAACCATGGCAATGAGATGATATACAATAGAATGAACGTAAAACTAATGTTCTCCCATGTAAACTATCACATAATTCACAATAAAACATTTAAGAAAAGAAAATGGGATCCAAATGTCCTAATTTATTGTCAGGGAAATTCAGTACAGAAATGTATCTTGAGTATGAAATTGGATACTCAGGATGTACATGAAATTAGTATTATTAATTGATTCAGAAACAAGTTCTTCAACTATAATGAGTTGATTGTTTACATTAAATAGCTAGTCAAAACAAAACACACACACACAAAACAAAACCTAACAACAACAGAGATGGATTGGCACTGTGGCAGCAGCAGTGGGCTCAGGCATAGCAGCGATTGTGAGGTTGGCCCAGGACCAGGCAGTGTTTTGTTCTGTTGTGCATAGGAGTCACTATTAGTCAGTACGGACTTGATGGCACCTAACAACAAAAAAGCTTGATAAGGACTACCAGCTGTAAACATCCACTGAAAATTGGAACATGGAATGTACGAAG
>NW_006408520.1:22729587-22743049 GCF_000296735.1 Chrysochloris asiatica | reverse complement strand
TAACATGTTCAGCCAGGCAACTGGGCTTTAGAACAAATGATGTACATAATTATAAATAAGATAAAACCATAAGCTCTGAAGGAAGAAATGCAGTTACTTTACCAAAAAGAATTGGTCAAAGTTCAACCATATCAAGAGGCAGCATATGATTCAGAATGAATGGTCTTGAAGAAAGTAGTCCAAGCTGCAGTGAAGGCAGTGTTGAAAAACAAAGTTCCAGGAATTGATCGAATACCAATTAAAATGTAGCGCTGAATGTACTTGTCAAGGTCCCACCTCAAAAGGAGAGTGAGTTGCACAAAGTTGGGAGGTCTGAGAGGCGAAATGTATAGCATAGAGACAAAGAGACACAAAGAAACAGACACACAAGTTTGATGCAAGCTGAAAGACAGGCTGGTCTTCTGCAAACTGCATTGCCTTGCGTTGCATGCAGCCTTACATTGCATCCAGCACTGCATCCAGCATTGCATGAAGCACTCACACTTTCTCAGTCTTTTATTCTCTTTCTTCAAGGAGGGATTTTTCACAAAGGAAAGATGTGATTATTCAGATAAAATAGAATACAGAACTGAAACGTGATTAATCATTCAAAACAGGACACAATAGTTCACAGGAACAAAATTTAAAATATACATCATAATTGTCTCAAGGATACTTAACATGCTTTTAGCACTTAATCTCTAATGGATAAAGGTGAAAAAGATTTAAAAGGTCAAAGAAGCCTTGAATTAAGGTTTTTGAAGGGAGTCAAGCTGTCTTTGTATACTTTGCAAACAAAAGCTCATGTTTTTGTTTGTGAGCAAGATCTCAGACACCTGGCTTCATTTATCAACTAATAATTCTTTCTTTACTCTTAACAATTTCAGGGAAGATGAGTGACGAGTCTCAACCTTTCTAAGAAGGTGAGGTCTCGTTTCCACATTCCTATTCTTCTTTCCGGTTCTACATCTAAGTGCTACATCACATTTCCTTATACTTCCAGGAGGAAGGGGAGCATCTGGGTTTAAACTGATTATACCCAGAGGCTCTTTGAGGGGGCTGCCACTATTGTCCTTTAATCAATACTTCCAATATACCTGTTCCTGGCCTTTCTGAGTTCTCTGAGGAGACTTTTTACTGTCTCGGCTTTAGAGGGGTTTTGGTCTCATTGTTGTATATGGACATCAAAGGCTCATGTTTTAAGTTAATATCAAGATGCAGTTCTGACATGCATCCCAGGTAGCTATTGCTTGTTCCTCGAAAAAGATTTGTTCCCAGGACCCTACGCACTGCCAACACAGTGGAGACATTAAGAGAGGCACATAAGAAACCATTTTCTCAGAACCTACAATTACTGGAGTTAGAAGCATAGAATGAACAAGAAAACCAAAGAAAATTATACAGAGGTAGCCCACCAGTGAGTTCGCAAAAACCTATGAACCCAGGACTTCAGGAGGTCACTTCCTTGGCCCTCAGGGTTCATGGCTCGCAATGAGGAGGGCCCCGAGTTTGGATTTTCATCCATCTTGTCACAGGGCCACAGCTTCTCAGTGCTTGCGTATGCTTTCCCCAGCATGTACTCACTAGGATATGTCAACAAATTTGGTTAATAGACTACAAGATTTCTGTACTTGTGCTCATTCCAAAGAAAGATGCCCCAATAGAATGCAAAAATTATATAACAATATCATTAATGTCACATTAAAAAAATTCAAAAAGTTACAGCAGTACATTGACAGAAAGCTGCCAGAAACTTAAGCTGGATTTAAAAGAAGACATGGAGTGAGAATACCACTGTAGACATCAAATGGATCTTGGCTTAAAGCAGAGAATACCAGAAAGATGTTTGCTTGTGTTTTACTGACTACTCAAAGGTTTTCGATCGTGTGAATCATAACTAAGGATAACACTGTGAAGAATGCAACTAGAGTCTTAAGAGCAACATGTGACATGCAGAAACCATGATATTCCATGTTGAAAGTGAAGAGGACCTGAAGCACTTACTATTGAAGATGAAAAACTATGGCCTTCAGTACGGATTGCACCTCGATGTAAACAAAAGCTTTCAAAACTGGACCAACAGACATCACGATAAACAGAGCAAATACTAAAATTGTCAAAAATTTAATTTTACTTGGATCCACAATCAAGGCTCACAGAAGCAGCAGTCAAGAAATCAAATGATTCTTTTGCAGCAGATTTGAGAAATGCGTTGCTGCAAAAGACCTTTAAAGTATTAAAAAAGCAAAGATGTCATTTTGAAGACTAAAGTGCATCTGACCTAAACCATGGTATTTTCAATCATTCCAGACATATGTGAAAACTCAACAATGAATAAGGAAGACTGGAAAAGAACTGATATATCTGAATTATGGTGTCGGCAAACAATATTGCAAGTTAACAAAAATCTGTCTTGGAAGAAATGCAGCTAGAACACTCCTTAGAAGGATGGTAAGACTTTCTTATACTTAGGATATGAGAGGGCTCAGTCCCTGGAGAAGGATATTATTATGCTTGGTAAAATGAGAGTCAGTGAAAAAGAGGAAGGCTCTCAACAAGATGGCAGGAACACTGAGCTCAAACAAAACTGGTAAGGATGGCACAAGACCGTGTTTTCATTGTTGTAAATAGTGTAGCTGAGTCAAAACCAACTGGATGGCACATAACAACGGTTCTGATACCAGACTGCGTGGATTTGAATTCAATTTCACCATTTGCCAGATGCTAACCTTGGGGAAGGGGTTTTTTCTGCCTAATTTCTCATTGTAAAAGGTATTTTTTTGCAACTTTGGATTACTAAGAAAATAAGATTATTGTTATTAAGTGCTATCAAGTCAGTTTCAACTTGTAGGGTTTCTGAGGAATGGCTGATGGATTTGAATCAGAAGCCTTGTGGTTAGCAGTCAAGTGCTTATCCAATAGCACCAAACCAGGGCTCTGAGAATAAGATTAATATATGCAAAATATCTGAAACTATGCCTGGCACATATTAAATGCTCACTAATATTAAGGCGCTCTGGTAGCATAGTGGTTACGTATCGGGCTGCAAACCTCAGGGTCAGCAGTTTGAAACTACCAGCTGTTCCACGGGAGAAAGATGAGGCTTTCTGCTCCTGTAAAGATTTATAGCCTCAAAAACCTTGTACAGGGTTGCTATGAGTCGAACCAACTCCACGGCACATAACAACAACAGTAATACATGGAGAAAGGAGCTCTGGTAGCGTAGTGGTTACAAATTGAGCTGCGAACCACAAGGTCAGCAGTTCAAAACTACCTTCTTACAAAGATTTACAGCCTCGGAAACCCTGTACAGGAAGGATCGCTATGAGTCGGAACCCACTCCATGGCACATAACAACAACAATACATAAAATTGTTGTTGTTTAGTGTCATTGAGTTGGTTCATAGCAACTGTGAATAAGGTTTCCAGTGAGGGGCTCGTAAGCTTGAACTGCTGACCTTGTGGCTCCAACTGATTTTGTGGTCCAGTGCTTTATCCTACAGCACCACACCGTGACTCCACAGACAATGGTGTTGGTTTTGTGCCGTGGAGTCTATTCTAACTCATAGCGACCCTATACAGGGTTTCTGAGGCTCTAAGTCTTTATGGGAGCAAAAAGCCTCATCATTCTCCTGTAGTTTCAAACTGAAAACAGTAATAAGAGTCAAAGAGAATTGTTTTCTCATGTTTTCCTTTCTAAAATGAGAGCAACACATTGCAAGTTGAGAGTTGATTTAACTGAGATTGAGATTTTATGAAAATACACAAAGTAGAAGAGGATTATGATGGGTGAGTGCAACGGAATTATCTGGACAAAGGACTGTAATGTGGGTAAACAGATAAAACATGAGGCTGAAAGTTGGTGAAAAGGTGGTAAGAACAGATTTAGGTGGGATTGAAGAATTACTGGAATGTAACAATGAGTCAAACTGGAAGACAGAAAATGGCAATCCAGAGAATAGGAATATTGCAACAGACAAAACAGGTGGGACTGTAGTAGGGTGAAGGCTAAGTCTGTTGGAGTTGTATGATCTTACATGGCGAACAATGTTATAAAGGCACTGTGGGACACAGCTCTGCATTACTTTCACGTTCTCACCAACTTTCATGTTCTCCTTTCCTTTCACTTATCTCGTTGTAATGGCTGTGTTCCTTTAGCACGCCAACCATGCTCCTGCTTCATAGTCTCTGCATTTGTCATTTCTTCTACCTATTACATGACTTACTCCCTCAATTTCTTTAGGAATTTGTTTCAATGTCACTTTGGGCACTGGCATTGTCCACATGTCAATGGACATTTGAAGTCTTGAAGATTAAGGACAAGGGTAGGTAGTGTTCTAGAGAATGACCAGGGGCTAAAAATCTTCAGGGTTTTCTTTGGCACACTGGGAAATAGTTACGATAACTGCAACAAGGAGTAGAGTGGTATAGTCTGGTAGCACAAGCCTCAAAGCTAAGGATTTTGAGAGACGAGGGGCAGAGGAGAAACTGTAAATAGTAATGAAGAACCAACAGGATCAGACCTTGCCTCCCTCTGAAGAGTTAGAAAGTAGTGTATTAAGGTTATTGGTAAATCATACATAAAATGAGACCAGATGAATCTATCTAATAGTACTGGAAAACATTTTATTTTACTTGTGTATTTAGGCAGTTCAGTAAGTCATCCAGAAAATGGATCATCAGAATAAAATACAACGTAGTCTTGTAACAGAAGTACCATTCAGAACCCTTTGGTTTTACCAGTAAATAAGGGTGGAAGCAACTTCCTTTTAAGATTGTGTGTGCCCAGCACCACATAGACTATGTACGAGAGTATCCCCCAATCAATTCAAAAAGCCACACTAGCTTTCATCATAAGGGCATTTACCTGCTGTGTCAAAGAGGAAATGAAAGTAGCAGATGTCTAATAAAGAACACAAATCTTTAAATTTATATAAGGGAGAAAATAAATTTCTTGGGTCTTCCCAGTGAATGGCCTTAGCCCTTACTGTACTGGCCTTCAGGTTAAGAAGAGAGCTCATGAAACTATGGTTCACAATCTATGGACTTTTCAAAGAGCTTCAAGATATTATATGAAATAAAAGCAAGTCTGCAAAACTATGTTTATATTATTTTTTCACCTTTAGAAAGCATTCTTGTAGATCTGAAATGGCACCATACCCAACATGTCGAATTAGCAACTGGGTTATTCTGATGAAAGAGTAATCAATAACTACAAGTATTAGCTGCTAAAAACAACCTAATTAAAAAAAATTTTAAGCTGAATACAAAACTCAAATTGGAGGTTAAGGGATTTACTCCTATGACTTATTGTTTTAGCTTAATAGCTAAAAAATTAAACACTCTCATTCATATAAACTCATATAAACATGACATATGCATTCTTGCGTCATATGCCAGTTTGCCATACTCTAGCGACTAATGTGTTGCTGTGATGCCAGAAGCTCTGTCACTGATGTTTCCAATACTAGCAGGAGAACCCATGGTGGGCAGGTAGTGAAGCTTCCAGACTAAGAGACTGGGAAGGAGGACCTGAAGATCTGCTTTAGAAAAAACTGGCCAGTGAAAACTTCATGAATAGCAGCGGGACACTATTTGATTTAATGCTGGAAGTTGACTGATATTGGCCATTTTGAATTAGTAAAACATGGACTATTATGCCAGGAAGACAAAATGAAGAACAATGGTATTGCATGAACTGTCAAAACGATCATTTAAAAAATCTATCCTGAAAAACTGTCAATTGACAGGATGGCTTCCATATGACTACAAGGAAGATCAGTTAATATTTAACTATTTTCAACTTTACTCACCAACCATTAATATCAAAGATGAAAAAATCTGAAGAATTTTAGCAACTTCTATAGTCTAAAATTAATAAAATATGCCATCAAGATGCACTGGTATCATTGATTCTCATACGAACATTGGAAACAAGGAAAGACAGGTAACTAGAAAATAGGGCCTTGATGATAGAAATGGCAGTGATTGCATGATGGAATTTTGTATGACCAATGATTTTGCAAATAATCTTTTACAACAACATAAATGGAAACTATACACATGGACCCTGCTAGATGAATACACAGGAAGAAACTCAGTATCACCAGTCAGAAAAAGGACAAAAGTTGACTGTAGAAGAGACCGTCAGTAACTCATACGCAAGTTCAAGTTGATGCTAAAAAAAAAAAATTAAAGAGCTAAAGTATGACCTGAATATATTCCACCAAAATTTGGAGACCACCATATGAAAACATCGGATGCATTGAACTTTAATGATGAAAGACAAGGTGAGTTGTGAAATGACATCGCAGACATCGTGAATGAAAAAAGCAAAAATTACTAAAGATAGGAAAGAAAGAAAAGACCAAGGTGGACGTCAGAAGACACTGAAACCTGTTCTTGAACTAGTTCACGTGAATACTGAATTACAAAATTTCTTATTCAATGGGGAGATATTGAAAGCATTTCCTTTGTAAATGAAAACAGACAAGGATGACCTTTATCACCAGTCCTATTCAATATTTGTCTGGAAGTTTTAGAGCTGTTAAACAAGAAAGGGAAATTAAAGGAACCCCAATTAGCAAAAAAGTAAAATTCTATCTATTGGCAGATGGTATGATCCTATCCATAGGAAATCCTAAAGACTTAGCAAGAATCTACTGGAACTAAGGCTCAGCAAACTGGCAGGGTACAAGATCAACGACCAAAAATTAGTCAAATCCCTTTATATTAATGAGAACTAAAGACAATACCATTTATAATAGTAGCCCCAAAGATGAAACACTTAGAAATAACTGTAACCAAAGAAACAAAAGACCTATACAAAGAAAACTATAAAACACAAGAAATCCAATAGACCTAGTTATTGTTGTTATGTGCCGTGGAGTCGGTTCTGACTCATAGCAACCCTGTACAGGGTTTCCGAGGCTGTAAATCTTTACAGGAACAGAAAGCCTCATCTTTCTCCCGCGGGACAGCTGGCAGTTTCAAACTGCTGACCTTGCGGTTCACAGCCTGATTCGTAACCACTACGCTACCAGAGCTCCTTAGAGACCTACATAATACTCATGGATAGGAAAACTTAGTATTGTAAAAATGTCAGTATTATTTGTGATAATTAAAGCTTTATGTTAACTTGGATGTGGTTACCTCCCATAATGAACTCACCTACGTGATTAGATCTGCTCTGATCAGTCCATCAATAGAAAGAAAGTATCCTCAGTGGTGGTGTACTATATGTGGATGATGCCGGAAAGCTGGCTTGATTTTTGCTGGGTTTAGATCCTGTATCTGACTGGCCTTCTGACCTCCATTTCTTTGGATTTAAATCAGTGGCCTGCTGTAATGCCTACTGATCATGGTAGTTATCAGTAGCCTGCTGTCTTACCTGCTGCTTTTGGATGTATCTGAATCTATAGCCAGAAGCCTGCCGCCTGACCTGCTGATGACTCTGCATTCATCAGTCTCTGCAGTTACATGAGTCTGGAGAAGCCTCCAGCCAGACATCTGACTTAGACTTGAAACGTACTCACCTGTACAACTCTGTGAACTATTTCCTTGATATATATCTCTTTGAATCTGCAAATATACCACTAATAAATGGAACATGGCATGCAGAAGTATGAATCTAGGAAAAAATGAAAGTCATCAAAAATGAAATTGAACATGGAGCACGTAATAAATTTCCTAAGCATTTATGAGCTGAAATGTACTGGTATTGGCCATTTTGAATCAGACAATCATGTGGTTTACACTGTCAAGAATAACAATCAAAGAGGGATGGTGTCTCCAGAACCTTCTGAGGTGGGACATTCCCACTGGAAAGGTCAAGCAGACCAACCTGGAACAGCTATAGCAACAGAAGATACTTCTTGAAAGAAAGACGAGCAGGAAAAATCAAAAGCAAAAATGGCAGTCTGATTGGCTACTACAAGAACACGCAAGTTGTTCGCCGGGGAGCCATCAAGGCAAGCAATCAAGTCCCTTCAGGACCAACCCCCCGCCAAGACTGAAACTCAAAGGGAACAAACACATGAGCAAGCATGTCAGTTTTCTGGCAACCACGTTGGTGAGCGGAAGAGGAGGAAAGGCATCACTGAAGATATGGGCTGAGTTCGACCATGTTCCACAGACTCCCACTGATCTGGAGATGACAGAGAGAAGAGGAGGGGTTGGTTGGTCTAAAGCGTGGTGATATCTGGGGATTCCTGAGCCTATGAACAAGGATATAGCCATGAAGGGCTAGAGCTGAAAGTGAAGCATCCATCTGATATGAAGTGAGGGGAGACGAGCCAGAATGCCCAAACTTGCAGATAAGTATTAATTTGGCCTAGCCTCAATGGCTTGGTGGTAAGAACTCGACTAGAGGAAGATAAACAATTCTTGGCAAGTGTTAAGTCCATGTCTTACATGAACAACAAAATAATCAAAGCCAAACCAAATATACTGCCATCCAATCGATACCACCTCAGAGTGGCCCTACAGGACGGAGAACTGCTACATACAGTTTCTGAGGGTACAGAATCTTTACGGAAACATGCTACCTGCCCCATCATTTTCCTATAGTGGGTTTCCCTAGCGTATCTGAATTACTGACCTTGTGGTTTAGTGCCCAGCACTTAACCCACTGTGCCAACAGGTCTCATATTTTAGGCCTGAGAGCAAATTTCAACAAATTCCCAAAAGGCAGAAGTTTGTTAAAAAGGAAATAAAAATTGAAATGCAAGCTAATATATAGATGACAACAATACCTTTATATATATCTAAACTCACACAATGCAGTTAAACTGATATGCATACCAAAAATATCTATTATTAGAAAACCAGAACGCCTGAAAGTAAACTCAGCCTTAAGTCTTGGAAGCTAGAAAAGCAGAACTGATAAATACCAAGAGGGCAGGTCTTTAAAGGACTAATAAAAACATATAAAACCTTCAGTAAGTTTAACTGGTGTGGCGCTGAAGGATAAACACTGGACCATAAGGTTGTCTTCAACTTCAGCGATTGGCAGTCACTTCTTAGAAACCTTATACAGGGTCATTATGAGTCAAAACCAACTTGATGGCACTAAACAACAAACAACAAGGAAGTTTAACTAAAGAGGAAAAAAGAGATAAGCTAGAATGAAATAGGAAGTAAGAGTATAGAGATTAACTAGTAAAAGAACAGGATGTTCACATTATATAAAACCACTTGAAAAATCTGGAATAAATAGATACTATTCTAGGAAAAAAAAAGATTTTCAAGTCAATGTGCTTTATTCAACAAATTAGAGGAGACAATTTCTAAAGAGAAGGAATCAAAGTTAAAATTTCATAGTCCATTTCTTATTAAAACAAGTAAAAACTCAGCCAATTAAGAAATACACTCTTATTTGATAAATTGTGTCTATGAGAAACTTCTAGCAAAATCATAGTTAATGGTTTAACAGTATATACATCCCCATTAAAATCAGGACATGACAGGAATATCAGGTATCAGTCTTATACTTGAGATCCTTGATAATATAAGAACATCAGGAAAAGAATAGGTACAAATATTATAAAGCAAGAGACAAAAATGGCAAATTTTGTACATAACTGACAACTTTGTACTTTCAAGGAAACCGCTTAGGCATTTTAGGATAAGAGCTTCAACGGGTAAGAGGAAAAACACAAGACTAACAATAAGTTAATAGTTTTCCTTTAAATCAGCACTTTTCAATTAGAAAATTATGAGAAAATTTACTTATAATACCAAAAACGAATATAGAAATAAATTTAAAAAGAAATGTGTAATTCTAAATAAAGAAAATTAGATGTTCATGTAAGACAAAAAAGACTAAGAAAAATGGGAAAACATGCCATGTTTCTCAATAGGAAGAGTCTTGACTATTCACCATTGACTTCTAAAGGCACATCCTTCCCACTACATAATCACTATTCCGTCTCAGGCCTCTACCAACAATGAGTGTGTAGTTATTGCTTAACTATGTGATAGGTGCCTTCTGTGGGTGGAAAATTATGGAGTCTTCTGTGAAGATAAATAAATCCAATTTTCCATTAGTAGTTCACTACTGCTGGGCAGAGGTTTGAACCCCTAATCCATATTAAGACTATATGAAATAATACTTTTTTTCTCTCATTGAACTATTCTGAGGGAATGTAGACCCTAATAGGATCATGTGAGATTTGTAATTTTTTTTCGGGGGGGGGGGGGGCTAGTTTAATGTAAACAATCATTTCAATATGTGTGGTATAATTTTTTAGTGTCTCTATTGCTTTAGTCTTTGTAACCCCCAACAAACTACTCTTTAACTTATGGGTCTAGGAAAAAGAAGGTAAGAGAAGATACTGATAATGTAATTCAGTTGTAACAAGAGTTAATTGTTAAAGAACTCTAGCATGGGTATAAAATGAAGCAGGAGGAGATGATCTGACTAGCATCAAAGAAGAGTGAGGAGTGGAACTTGTCATTTGGATTCCGAGATCCCTGCACAATGAACCTCCTTGACCCAGGGATAGAAAGCTGTGACACCAGGGGAATGGCAGAGGTACAGCAGCAACAGAACCAAGAGCAAGAGCAGTGGGTTTCCCAGTCCATGGGGCAAGTAAAACTGAGTGACTGAGCGGGAGGCTTGCCTGCAGAGTGCCATGCCTCCAGGCACTTAATTGGACAAGCTAGGATTGCTGATCCAGGAGCTAGAGCCAAGTGCCTTCAGGCTGAGGCTTACATACAATGGACTAGAGTCTCCTGTGGTCACTTTTATCAGCAGGCCTAGGAGCTTTGTAACAGTGGTAAGACAGAGAGGCCTGCCTTTGGGCAGGAGAGGTTGAAGAGAGGGTGTCCTGATTGGAGGGAACAACTGTACCCTGAGGATTTCTAACCCTGAATTGTAACCTGTTAATTTCCCTAATACTCCTTAAATTTCCGTTAAGCTCCTTAACTGTGAGCATGGTGTCACATTTTATTTTTAAAAAGAAATATAAAAGGAATATGGTCCATACAGTATTTAGATTTACTTTAAAATAAAAGTCCACTCATCACTCATCCACTCATAATTTTATTAGTTGTATACTATATACCACAGTCCTGGTGTGGTGCTGTGGGTTAATGTGTGAGACTGCAGTCAGTTTGATCCAAGATCTGCAATTAAAGCTCACCAGTTGCTCCTAGGACACCCTATAGAGGGTCGCTATGGGTCGGTACCGACTCAACGGCATTTAACATCAACAACATCCTATATACCAGCTGCTCCTTGGAAATCCTACACTGGGTTGGTATCAGTGGGAAACGACTCGATAGCACTTAACAGCAGCAACATACTATATACACCAGGAGTCCTGGTGTGGCGCTACTGGAAAAGCACCAGACTGTTAACCACAAGGTAAGTGTTTCCAACCCACCAGCTGCTCCTTGGAAACCCTAAACATGCCATAGACCTGGAGTCCTGGTGTGACGCTGCAGGTTAATGCACTAGACTGCAAGGTTGGTTTGAACTGCAGGGTAGGTGGTTCAAAGTCACCAACTGTTCCTTGGAAACCCTATACAGGGCTGCTATGAGTCAGGGCTGACTCGACAGCACGTTAACAACAGCAACACCATATACCTAAACTCATCTAGGAATACAGAAGAAGTAAATGTTGTTGGTTCAAACCAACCTCGTAGTCCAGTGCATTAGGCCACAGCACCACACCAGGACTCCAATGGAGGGATGTTATTGTTAAGTGTTGTCAAGGTAGTTTTGACTCAGTGACCCTGTATAGGGTTTCCAAGGAGCAGCTAATGAGTTTGAACTATCTTGTGGTTCACAGTCCAGTGCTTATCCTACAACACAGCACCAGAAGTCAACCGTGAGGCAGATGAATAATTTACCTCTCACTCAGGTCAACTCAAAAGACTGGATTAACAAAAACGCTATGTTAAGTACCAGATAGTGAAGAATCCTGTGTCAAAACCTAAGAGAAGACAAGAGGCTAGCAAAGCAACCTAATAATCAAACCTTTATTTTTTGCCCTGAAGACAGACACATTCGCTATGAAATGAAGTCCAACTTTTAATTGCCTCAGGAAGGAGGACAGAAGGATAAAACTACATCCTCAGAGTAGATAATTCAGAGGTAAGCCTTTTCACGATCTAGATAGTAGTCTGACTTTGGGTCATCTGGGAAGACCAGGTAAATGTAAAACTGAAATTTAGGATTAATGTGTTCTAAATTCCTGGTATGGTGCTATTGGATGAGTACTGGATTACAACCACAAAGTTGGCAGTTTAAACCTATCAGCTGCTCCTTGGAAACCCTATACAGGGTCACTATGAGTCAGAACCGACTCGATGGACCTTAACAACAACAAACTGGTAACAAGGAGTCCTGGTAGTGCAGTGTTTACGCACTTGGCTGCTAATTGAAAGGTGAAAGGTTTGAATATACCAACCAATATGTGGGACAAAGATGTGGCAGTTCTACTGTCATAAAGGGCTGCTATAGCTCTGGTAGCACAGTGGTTACGAATCAGGCTGCGAACCACAAGGTCAGCAGTTCAAAACTACCAGCTGTTCCGTGGGAGAAAGATGAGGCATTCTGCTAACGTAAAGATTTACAGCCTCGGAAACCCTGTACAGGGTTGCTATGAGTCGGAACTGACTCTACAGCACATAACCACCATTAGCAGGAACTGACTTCATGGCAATGGGTTTCATGTTAGCTCAAATGAATAGCATTGGTGTGTTGTTGTAGGACAAGCACTGGACTGCTAATCACAAGGTTGGTGGTTTGAACCCACCAGCCGCTCTCGGTAACCCCATACAGGGTTCGCTATGAAAGGGAACCAACTCCATAGAATTTAACAAGAACTAGGCACCTGGCTGAAATACATGAAAATCCTATAGGAAACAATACTATGTTAGTCTATGAAATAGTTCTACAGTTTGTCTCCAAATATAGTATCCAGCATATAGTCAAGGAGTTCTGGTATGGTGCTGTAGGATAATGAACTGGATCGCAGGGTGGCTATGAGTCAAAACTGACTCAATGGCACTTAATAACAATACAGTCAAAGATATAAACACATAAGAAAACATAATACTATAGACAGGTCTCAGACCTCTATTTTAGATTCTGGAATTATCCAATACAGACTATAAAACAATTATGTACACTTCAAGCAGGGTGTTAGAAACAATAAAACAGACACAGCATATTTGGAAAAGAACCAACAGAAATGCAAAATCTAAAAAGTAATATAAACAAAGACAAGACCCCAGTGAATGGATTTTAACACCAGCTGAGAAAATTAATAAATCTAGAAAGGTAGGACAAAAGAGGGGATATTCATCAGCTACACGCTCAATTTTATGATATAAGTAATTCTCAAAGTGAACACTGCGTGGCTACCCATTTGCTACCCATGCTAGAGAATAAGATCCCCTAGGAACTGGATTGAACCTCAGCATAGTGATCCTGCTTGGTCACCTTAGAGCAGGTGGTGGGCCAGCAACGTCG
>NW_006408520.1:22728856-22729487 GCF_000296735.1 Chrysochloris asiatica | reverse complement strand
TAAAGTGACGGTCAGCAAAAAAGAGAGCGACCCCAGTGAGATAGATTGGCACAGTGGCAGTAGCAATGGGCTCAGGCGTAGCAGCAATTGTGAGGATGGTGCCGACAGCAGGCCCAGGCAGTGCTTTGTTCAGTTGTACATAAGGTCACTATGGTTGGAACAGACTTAATAGCACCTACCAACAGAAAAAATCCGATTCAAATTAGGGATTCTCTTATTCTGGACTAGAGGTCAAGGTAAAGAGCCTTTTCTATAACTCTTTTACCCTATACTCCAGTCTGATTCCTGTTTGGCCTATTATGAAGCTGGGATAAGAGGTAGGGTTTGAGCTTCTACCAAAGACAGAGGTGAAATGGTCAAAGGGTCAAATTAAAAAGATTAAAAAGGAACCCTACTAGTATAGTAGGTTAATGTACTGGGCTCCTAACCTCAAGGTCAGCAGTTCAAGTCCACCAACCACTCAGTAGGAGAAAGATGAGGCTTTCTGTTACTGTAAAGATTTACATTCTCAGAAACTCTACACAGCATCGCTGTAAATTGGAACCAACTCGATGGCACTTAACAATGTAACACCATGACTCAACAGTCTTATGGTGAAGAATGAGGACTGGGGTAGGGTTTACACATTCCT
>NW_006408520.1:22667119-22721290 GCF_000296735.1 Chrysochloris asiatica | reverse complement strand
AATTAAAAAATAAAAAAATAAATAAAATAAATAAATAAATAAAAGGTAGGACAAAAGAAACTATCCAAAATGTAGCACAGAGAGAGACACAAAAAGATAGAAAACAGAAAGGTACAAGACCTAGACTAGAGGACAGTGAGCTGATCTAATACACTTAATTTAAGTTTCAAAAGAACTAGAGAAAAAACAAACAAACAAAAAAAAAACCTCAGGAATAAAAAATATTGAAGTGATAATAGCTAGGAAATTTCCCAAAGTTCAATGTTGTTCTTAAGTGCCATGGAGTCGGTTCTGACTTAGCGCCCCTGTATAGGCTGGTGAGTTTGAACCACTGACCGTGTGGTTCAAACCAACTTTATAGTCCAGCACGTTATCCTGCAGCAGTACATCAAGACCCCAAAAGTTCAATAGAGATCCCAAACTTGACAAAAATGTTGTTACTAAGTGCCCTTGAGTCAGTTCTGACTCACAGCGACCCTATAAGCAAGGTTTCTGAAGAGTAGCTGGTGGGTGTGAATTGCTGACCTTACAGTTCACAGTCCAATGCTGATCCTACAGCACCACACCAGGATTCCAGGCCATCTTTTTTTTAGTTTTCTAACATTTTCTTTCCTTTTTTTTTCTTTTTATTAGGGTAATAAAATAAAAACATTAGGAAACTAAAAAATAAGTATCTTAAAAGCCAGAAAGTCAAATATAGCTTATTTTTAAATTAGCAACTGTTTAATTTGCAAGAATGAAAACAAAATGGTAATAGCTTTGATATGCTGAGGAAAAAAAAATTAAAACAAAAAACAAGATTGCCAACCTAGAATTGCATGCTCCATGAAAATATTGTTCAAGAGCATCTACCATAAGACCAAATATATTCAAAAGCATGAGTTAAATGATATTAAAATAAAGAGCTATTCATTAAGAGTCAATATAAAGCAAGAGAAACAATAGATCAAAAAACAAGCTAAAGGTAACAGCAATACATATAAAATAAGGACTGGAAAAACTTCTAAGTTGTTAAGTGCCATTGAGTTGTTTCGTTTCATAGCGACACTGTAAAGGGTTTCTGAGGAGTGGAAGGTGGGCTTGAATCACAGCCCTTAGGGTTACCAGCCAGTTCAGGGCTTACCACAGAGTGTCACACAATGGAATTTATAGGAGTCAGTATGCAGAAAGATATCACACACAAAAAAAGGGCAAATTTTAAAGGTATTTCTCAAAAGAGTAAACCCAAGTGTTAAATAAACAAATGAAAAGATGACCAAACTCATAATAATCAGGAATGTGAATTAAATTCACAATGGAAGAATACACTTCCATTTTTCCAAGTGGGAAAAATTAAAAAGCATGACAACAGTATTGGTAAGGACATGGAGGCGCAAGAACTCTTACATACTCCTGGCAGAAATATTTGTTGTTGTGAAATGCCGTCGAGTCAATTCCGACTCATTAGCGATCCCGTATAGGATTTCCAAGGAGCGACTGCTGAGCTTGAACCACTGACCTTGCAGTTTAAACAATTTTTCAGTCTGATACATTAGCCCACAGAGCCACACCAGGACTATAAACTTGTACAATTCTTTTGGAAAACAATTTGGCCATATCTAAATTGAAAATGCATATACTCTACAACCCCAAAATTCTACTCCTTGGTGTGTACCCTAGAGAAAGTCTTGTATATGATATCAACCAAAGGCATATAAGAATATTGACAGTTTCACAAATGTTAATAGTTTTACACTGAAAACAACCCAAATGTCTACTGACAGTACAACAGGGCAACTGGATGGTGGCATATGCATACAATGCAATACTATGCAACAATAGAAAAGAGTAAAATATAGCTCTAGGTAACAACACAACTGGATTCCAAAGCCAACATTACATAAAAACAAGTTACAAAAGAATGTAACATGATTTCATTTCTATAAAATAAAAAGATATTAAAAACTAAACTGTATGCTTTGGTAGCATAGTGGTTACGAATCGGGCTGTGAACCTCAAGGTCAGCAGTTCGAAACTACCAGCTGTTCCACGGGAGAAAGATGAGGCTTTCTGCTCTCGTAAAGATTTACAGCCTCGGAAACCCTGTACAGAGTCACTATGAGTCGGAACCGACTCCACGGCACACAACAACAACAATGCATACGTAGGTGATCAAACTGTTAGGAATGGCTAATACATGATTATTTGAAAAGTCAGGATGGCAACGAGAGAGAAGATATTCTACAGAGATGAAGGAAATTCTACAGGAGCAGGGAAAACGGGTCTAAGAAGGTGCAGGCTATGTCCTATATAGTATCCCTTGAGTAGTATTGAAACATTTCTTTATAGAATATGTCATTTACAAACACACATACACATATGTGTACCGGAAACCTTTGGAAAGCATAAAGTTGTATATACTTTTAAATTAGGTTATTTGTAATATTTGGAAAAACAAAACAGGCCTATCAGAATATCAATTAAGCTGTCTAAAGCCAATTTAAAACATGTAACTGACTTAGACTTTTAATTCTTAAGTAGAAATCTTACTAAGTTATTTGAGTTACTAGAATGTTCAGAAGAATGCAAGATTCTAAATATTATTCATATTAAGTTTATTATACTGATAAAAGTTATTTATGAGGATAAGTCAAAAATTATTGCGGTAAAACTCATGGAAACATTTATTCAACAAAACTATCAAAATGTAGGATAAGCACTAGACTGCTAGCCACAAGGTTAGTGGTTCAAACCCACCAACTGCTTCTCGGAAACCCTCTACAGACTAAGTTGGAATCAACCCAACTGCATTTAACAACATCAAACTGTGAAGCTATTGTTTTTTGATATACTCTCCATCTTCATGCTTCTGAAGGTAGTGTTTTCATACCTGTATCTCTTTCCTGAAGTATTCTGTGTTCTTTTGATTTACATGTTTTGACATCCTTAAGGGACTAAAACTGTGTTTCTCTGCAATGTTCTGGGAACGAATAAGATGTAAGGAGAAAGATCAGGGCTGAAAGATGGATGGGGTAAGGTTTCCAAAATATTTTTCACAGGACAGTCCTTGCTATCCTCAAAGAATGAGCAGGTGAACAACTGTGATTAAAAAAAAAAAAAAATTCCTCAGTGTAACTTTCTTGCCTTTTTCTCACCAATGCAATCTTCCATTTTCTTACATTACATTTCTTCACAATAAGCCTGTGATTGTCCTGTATCCGGTCAAAATATCTATGAAGATTCCCTATTTCGAATCCAAAAAACATTTGTCATAACCTGTTGAGCTGACTGCTCTGCCTTGAATTAAGTGGTCCAATAGACACCTGGGAAGCCAGTTTTTATTTATTCCATTAAAATTGTTAATACCTTGGATCATGCTTTGAAGACTGATGGAAAGATCAGTTCTTTGACCTAAGTGATCTGCGGGCAATGCTTTTGGCATCCATCAAACTGAAAGCTTGCTGAGTACAGAATCAATAATTCCTCAGTCTTCTTCCATAGTTTCTTGACTCAACCACAATTTCTTCATTCACTTAGGCTGACTGTCTTCCCTCTCTCAGCTCATCTTAGAGGTCCTTCCTAACCTTCCTTAAAATGTTTGATCCATCTAAAATACTGTTGTTTTAAGACAGGCATCATTTCTGTAAACTTGTGTGCAAAGTTTCAACGATTTAGGAAGCTGTCTACATTAAGTTAGCCCTATCCTCAAAATTGTTTATTTCCTCCTCAGGTCACAAAAAGTATCTGTTTTTATTTTTTGGGGGGAATATCATAAAGACTAAGACAAGATTATTACTAAGTACTTGTCTGCAGATATCCGCTGATGGCAGAGACATATTTAAATGTGTTTTGTTTGGAGTAAACTGAGCATCTATGAACTGGAACCCTAGGTAGTGGTGATGGTGTTAAGTGCCATAGAGTCAGTTCCAACACAGTGACCCTGTACAGGGTTTCCAAGGAGCAGTTGGTGGCTTTGAGCCACTGACCTTGACATTAGTAGTCCAGTGCTTGTCCTACAGGACACCAGGTAGCAGTATTTTTTTTACTTGAAAATGTTTTAAACCAGAAAACTGAATTTCTTGAAATAGAAACTGAGTATATTGAATCTGAAAATGCAGTTCAATATGTTTTAATAGGTTTTAACAGCAAGTGGGACAAAGCATTATCTAAAAGCTTATTAAAAAATATTTGCTGAAATTTGTTAAAGTCATCAATAGAAAAATAAAATCTCATATATTGACCTTAAAAGCTTAATATAGAACTAACAACTGATCTATAACTTTTAAGAAATCAAACATTAACTTTCAAAGCAAATTTCTAAATATTCTTTGTCTGGAAACTTTTTAAAAATATGCAAAACAATTCATTTAACACTCTTTTCCAATCATATAAAAATTAAAAAAACTTATAACAAATGGTTGAGGTTAATTTAGTTAGAATTTGCTTAGGATTATATGCAAAACATAAACCATGTAGCAACTGATATGAAGACATACTGCTTTCAAAGGAGATCTTTCTTTCTTTTTTTGGTGGGGGAGGGGCAAGTTGAGAGGTCTATTGAGCAATCTGAGCATCTAACTGACTGTGATGGAATTCCCAGAAAAAATGCATATTGTTGTTGTTCTTAAGTGCCATCGAGTCAGTTACGACTCATAGCGATGTATAGAGTTTCCAAGGAGCAGCTGGTGATTCTGAACCACTGATCTGGTAGTCTAGTGCATTAACCCACAGCATCACAATTCTGAAATCAAATTTAAAGCAGCCAAAGATTTTAAAAATGAGGATTAGGATCACTTACACTATTTGTTCCAGTAGCCGATTACTAAATCAAAACTAAAATTATTTTAGACACATCATCTAGCAAAATAATTATATACATATTTTATTTTAAATCTTAAAGACAATATGATCAAAAAGGTCTGTTATTCTGCTTTGTCACTAAAAGATGAATAAGATACTACTTTTTACCTATAAAATAAGCCAAGTTTTATTTTGTTTTGAAGAATACATTAGTAAGAGAGAGAGGAACTGTAAACAATTCTCATACATTGCAGGTAGGAGTATATAGTTATTATGACTTCTCTGGATACAATTTTTATGTAGCCCCAAATGTGTGGGGAATATCCAGATCATTGATATACCAGTTCCACTATTAAAAAAGTTATCATAAGGAAATCATTTTGGATGTGAACAAACATTTATTGCAAGTATGTTCATCAAAAGCACTCTTTCCAAAAACCTGCAGACAACATAAAATGATTAACAATGGATAGGGTACAATGGAACATTTCACAAAAATATTCAGTGTTATGAAAAAGCATGTGGATCTACTGCTAAGAGAATAAAAGGTCATTTTCTACATAGCATGATTTCATGCTTATAAAAAAGAAGATTTATAAACAGGAAAAAGACTAAGTGGGTATATGAACATTTTCTTCATATTGGTAAAACTTTTTTTTGGTCTAATATTAGCAAAAAAAAAAAAAACAAAACCCACCAGAAACAAGAAAAACAGAAATAGTAACTTACTCGATTATATCTACTCTGTTCATTTCAGCTTTGGTCTCATTTAGGAAGTACGCAGTAAGAGTTATGTCAATTCAGTGAGCTTTATTTGTTGTTTGCCTATATGAGCATTCAATGATTTTATTCTAGTATTTTTGATAATTAAGAAAAACCAATGTAGTACCTCCTTCTACAATGCGGCTCTCAAATTTAAAAATAACTTTGGGGAAAAAAGGATGTATAATATACATTATTATCATACCTACTTAAACAGTGAGAGAAATGTATCAAACATTTAAAAGTAGTTGTCTTTGAGTGATAATAACACAGGTGCCATTTGTCCCTGTCTTTTTTTGCTTTTCATTTTTTTTAGTATTTCAAAGATAAACATATATTATATGCTTTCATAGTAAGAAAAAAACAATGGTTATCCAATGGACTGATATGTTCTAACTGCACAGTCCCTGAGAGGTTATGTATGTCCTCAAGAAAAGGTTATTAAATTACTACCAAAAACCTTATCATTGCCCCAACCCATAAATATGTATGTGAAACCTTAAATATAGAAATGAGTCATGCCATAATTCTAATATAAAGAATAGTGTAAAATATTACTTAACAAAGAAGTTAACTTTTGTCTTGCTGTTCTTGATTAAAACAAATAAACAAAAATGCCTAGTATTAAAGAAGCTCAAGTACTATGCAATGATAAAGAAACGAAAATTATTCAACTAAGTAGAGCAGGTCACAAATTGATCATGAAATTGTATCATAAAATTTGAGATAACATTCTATAACTCTCCTAGATGTCAAATGAAAATATACTTTCTTTTTGAAAAATAAGACAAACTTTGACTTCATGAAGAATTCTTTAAAATTTATAACCCAATGGCTTTAGTATAAAAAATGTTTAATTCATTTTTCAGGAATTTCTAATTTACTATTGCTCTTTTAGTTTTTTATATCTAAGAGAAAAAAATTAATGTTTTAAGTAGAATTCAATACATTAAAACAAACTTAATCTAGGTCTGATTCTGATACTTACAAAATATTCTATTTATACTAACACAATTTGATAGTTGGCTCGACAAGATAAAAATCAAAATAACTATGAAAATTAGAGCTGAAAGGGATTCTAGTGACTGCCAACTTTACCACCAGTAATCGTTATGTTGTTGGGGGTTTTTGTTTTGTTTTTATTTTCCTGTTGAAGTCCATTTGCTATGTATACAAGAGGAATTAAAGAAGTTTGTGGAAATTGAGAGATAGCGAAATTTTTCTACAAACTGTTGGAGGCTTCCTTGTAATATTGTCCAATTAAAAATTGATGGTTTCATTTGTCCTGGCATTAAAGGCAAATAAACAATTTGTATTGTCATCTGAAAATTTGAAAATAACTTGTTAAGTACCAGATCCCTGATCTAGTACCCTGTGATAGTGTTCCCAGTTATTTTGTAAAACATGGGATTAAATCTGTCATCTTTAAATAAAGAAGATTACTTTCTGTAATGGAAAAGCTGGTGGTATGAAACTTACCAGCTGCTCCGTGAGAGAAAGATTAAGCTAGTATCCTTCTGTAAAGATTTATAGTCACAGAAATCCTCGGGAGCAGTTCTACTCTGTTCTAGAGGGTTGCTTTTAGTCAAAATAGACCAGACAGCAATGGGTTTGTTCTTCCATAATGTGGGTGAACTTCACGTTGAAGCCCTTCAGAACCAAAAAGGAGTTTCCCTAAGGGTGCATTCTGCCATGAATAGACACTTTGCTACAATTCCCTCATTCTTTCCTCTTTCCATGGCCTTATCTATGGTTCAATTTCTCTAAAGAACCTTGACTAAGACAATAGTACCCCCAAGCCTCCACCCTCTCAAGGACATAGCTATTGGCTGGGAATGATCCACGTAGTTTAATTTCCTAATTTAACATACAAGGTAGTCCTGGATTTAGAGGTTTCATGAGTAATACAAAGTAAAAACATTACCTATATCTCACATACTATTATGTATAGACTACTGAGTGTTTCTAGAAAAACTGTGTCCTGTGAATAATGTAATCTGCTTCTTGTTGCTATTGTTGTTAGTGCTGTTGAGTCAGTTCCGACTCATAGCAACCCTATATAGGGTTTCTAAGGAGTGGCTAGTGGGTTTGAACTGCCAACCTTGCAGTTAGCAGACCTGTGCTGATCCTACAGCGCCACACCTGCTAAGTATAAACAATATTTTTAAATCAAATCAAAGACAATCTTAAATGGACTAGTTCTACCTGTTAAATGATAAAAATAAATGTTTCATATTACAGTTTCTTTAAGACTTTTTTTTTTAAAAAAAGAGACTTTTCTGATAAGGAGATGGATAAACCATAGGCAAGCAATTTCACTGGCAGTGAGGTATGTATAAACTCTATCATAATACTCCGTATTTTAACCGTTTTTAACTTTATTTACATACAAAAACCAGTATAAATCCTTGGTTCATCTATAGTATTAGCCATACTATGTGAAATAAAATGAAATGGTGCTTGCATACAAAAACTGTTACTTATAAATGAATCTGATTTCAAATTAAAATAACTAATTTGTTTTTGGAAAGAGTTCAAAGAAGAATCACAATTTATCATGACCAAGACACCTGCACCATATTTTCCATTCCTCACAGCACATTTATTTCAGTAATTCCGTTATGTCGGTTCTTAGCATGAGCATAGTGTTACACGATTTCGTACATATAATTACATCCAAAACAAGTTCTAAAATTTAAATTGTAAACATTCTCATCATATGTAGAAATATGTCAACTGGTGTATTAAGTTTTGCTAGCTGATCAAATTTGGAAGAGAATATAAATGAGAAAGTCTATTCTAAATTGTGTAGTGAGCATCGTTTATTAATTACATACATTTCTACAATGTTAAATAAAGAGGCAAACCTGTCCTGTAAGCATGTCAAATTTCAGGTAAAACATTAAAAAGAAACAAATCTGTTAACAAAAGGATGTCTTGCAATAAAGAACATTAGATTTTTTAAATCTATTATGATACAAAAATGTAAAGGGTAAATAGCATCTTTGTTGACAAAGTAGGAGGTAGCATGGATGCACCACTTTATTGTCTGAGAAATGCAACTGGAGTAAAGAATATTTCCTTACCACAAATAATTTCCAGGACTATGTACATATTTCTTTTAGAAATATTTGTTTAAACAAACCTCCCTCCACTTTTTAGTATAAAAAAAACCGTTTCGTGTGATTTTAAAAAAACACTTACACATCTAGATAGAATAGTACTCATTGCCCTATTTGAGTGAACAGTCTCAAACTATGAAATACATGATATTTAATGCCCTAAATTGAGTAAATTTAGTTAGCGGTTCCTGGTATTATACAAAACACTAAGTACATACAAACAAAATATAATATCTTATTTTTCTATGCAAGTCTTGTGGGGAATAAACAGAGCCTTGATTCTGGTTAACACTGAAGAAAACATAATTTTTTAATAAGTTTGTCTATAGGTACTCATGTGCAACAGTTTATAAATGACTGCTTACATGAAATAATCTTTTGAGTGAACACAGTTAACTGACAAAACGTAGTAAACCTTAAAAACACATCTTCCACCCTATATAAAATATATAGACTACTTACTGTTTTAAGTACTCAATTTGCTCTGATGTCACTGTAATTCACTTTTCCCCATTTTCCTGCTTTAGTATTTATAAATGAATAATTTAATGTGGCTTAAAAAAAAAAAAAAAAAGAATTTCAAATTTACACCCAATTCAAATTTGCTATTAAAGGTTTCCTTGTTCTATGAAGCTGCTTCTGCCATTAGTAGAGAAAATGAAGTTTCTGTAATGGAGGCAGGCTTTTTAAGTAGTGACGTGACTTCCACCATGCCAGCTCCAGTCCGTGGAAGATTAGCGTTTACAATGTGTCGTTGTAAGTGCTTAATCCAGTCTTCCTGAACAGACAATGGTCCTCGAAAGACTAGGCCACAAAACCTATAGAAGAAGTTGAAAACAGTTTTCTTAACATGTGATTCTCTTTATTTAAAAATCAATTCACATGTGATTCTCTTGGTTTAAAATCAATTCACATGAGACCTGTACCTGTAAAGAATAAAGTTTAATTTATAGTAGAGATAATGCTTGATTAAGTTTTTAGATAAAATAATTCAATAAGAGTACCAAAACTCCCAATTCATATATATATAACAACAGTAACAAAGTATAGTATTTCTAGAGGTGAGAACATAATTAGAAGCTTTAAATAAATTAAGTCTTCATAGACCCAGCTTAATATATTTAAAATAATTACTATAACTCCAAAAATGTTAACACTTTTTAGAAAAGACCCTTCTCTAATTTAGAACTACTTAAAATGCAGGGTCTAAGAGGTATATATATATATACTTAGTATGGTGGTAGTGGTGGTTGTGTGCCATCAAGTCAGCTTCAACTCATAGTGGCCCTGTATAGAGTTTCCAAGGCTGTAAATATTTATGGGAGCAGAAACCCCCATCTTTCTCCTATGGAGTAACTTGTAGATGTGATTTGCTGACCTTGCAGTTACCAGTACAACACGTAACCCACTACATTACAAGGGCTCCTTATAGTGAGTATGTTATTGTGAAATGTCAGCAAGTCGGTTCCAACTCATAGAGACCCTGTATAGGGTTTCCAAATAGCAGCTGGTAGGTCTGAACAGCTGACCTTGTGATTTGCAGTCCAGGGCTGATCCTACAGCACTACACCAGGAGTCCAATAAGGAATTTAAGATAGCAAAAAGCAAACCAAATTAAACCAAACAATTCAGAAACAAAACTATTTTTTAAAAAACCTAAGCTTATATTATAAATCCACATTTTAATAGTCTCTCGGATAAAGTAAAAACCCAGATTCACTACTATTTGAAATATAGTATTTTGTGTGTGTGTGTGTGTGTGTGTGTGTGTGTGTGTGTGTGTGTGTGTGTGTGCTATACAGGGTAGTTATGTGTTGGAACCAACTAGAATGGCACTTAGCAACAATGTTATATATTAATAGTTTATGTTAAGCACTTTTGTAAAAATTCATTTACAACTTGATTGTTGAGATCGCATCCTAGGCCACAAATTAAAAATAGCATATCTCCCCATTCCCCAAACAGCTACAATATCTCAAAACAAAATGTGAAGAATCTGACCAGATTTGACAATCTATACCTGCATCGGAGAATGTAAACCTCTTCAGCACCATGAGGTAACGCCAGCATTTTCTTCTTACTTCCAGATCTTGACCTTGATTTCTTTTGCTTACAATCTAAGGCTAAAAAACCAAGAAAAAGACTTAACATTTCTAGTATATTTCCAAATATACAAACATGCATATATTTCTAAAGAGATTAGACCACCTAAATCAAGTTAGGAAAACTCTGCATTCATTTGTCCATTCCTTGAAGCATGCACTTCCTTGGAGTAGATTCACTAGTAGTAGTGAGATATCTGCATACTTTTCCTATATATATATATATATTTTCTTTCAAATAATATGTTAACTCTTCTTTGTTTCCAGGCAATTATTACTTTTTATTTAGATCATACAATTAAGTTTTCATTTAATTACGACTCATTAAGTAGGTCTCACATACTTTTGAAAATTTATTAGGGGAATATCAACAATGTAATAAAAATATAATGAAAACCCAATTTTCAAAGTAATTCATTTTGAATTTATAATAAAAATAGTTCTTTAAAAAGCATTCTGACCCTACATTTGAAAAAGCAATTTCATTTTTAAATTCAGATTGTATTGCATGTATATATATGTGAGTGTAATTTTACTAGAAAGTAAAATATAAATGATCGCATATAGCAAGTTTCCAGATGGACTGGAGGCTTAATGCTAACTATTCTTGACATTTTTGGCATATTTCATTTTCTCCTTAGTTTATTTTGAAAACATGATTAAAATGGAAAAAAGTAAAAATGTTTATATTAAGACAGACCAAAATTGTAATGCTATATAGAAATTGCTCATTATTTTCTTTTTCTTCACACTTATCCTTAAAATGTGATTTAATAAAGGAAAATAAAGATTATTTGATAGGAATAGATAGGACGTAACATTTTAATGATTGTCTTTGAATAGTTACACCATTACTTTACATCAATGGATGACAGTAATTCAGGGTGCTGCTGGTCAATTAGCAGAAAAGAGACGCTAAGAATTTATCCCTAGGGATATGAGGGGGAGGGATATAAATGTAACAGAGGAGTTACCGAAATGACTTCTCTTCTGTTACTTGACATGTGAAATCTGGAAAAACTCTAGGTAAGAGAGAATAGGAACTGACTATTCAATGATTCTGTGAAATGAGTTGCTCAAAGTCCAGATTCCAAAAGAATAGATGCTACTATCAAAAAACCAGTAAGCATAGTTCCTTACAGTAGTCAAGTGGCATTGCTAACAGAAATATCATATAGAAAATTAACAACTAGAGAATCCTAAATCTCATTCAAACCACTGCTTTAAGCCTCCTATTTGAAAGTATAATCTAGGCCCTGCTCAAATCTTTCTCTGCTCGTCCTCAGAAGAAGAGTCTAAAAAGTAAAGAACTACTGGAAGTTAGGTATTAAAGAATGGCTACTTCAAAGCTAAACAATCGAAGTCTAGAATATAAAAAGCTCATTAGTTATCTCAGTCAAGTGTCTGGCGCATAGTAGGAACTCAGCAAATACTCCTGGAGGAAAAATAAAGGAACCTTTGACATTATGACAACTTATGAATGGAAATCTGTTCTATTGATACGTAGGATACGCAGCATCATTTGTTTAAAAAGAATATGGTCACACTTAAATTCTTCAATATCCTAGATAAAAATCAAATCCCTAAGCAATCTGGCTTATGTGTAATGAACGAGAAAGCAAAACTAGGCTCTTCACAACCTTTAAGAAGAGTGAGGTATCACATATCTTTATAACCAGCACCTTCTCTCTCCTAATTGCTTTGGAGAGCAGTTTGTACTGAAGTGGATTTTAAGCAATTCATGGACTAGAAGTACATAGTTCAGGGTACTCAAAGAGCTAAATGCTACTAGATGTCCACTACTCTTACCCTACATATAAGATAAACCACAGATGATCTCTATTCCTTGGAACAGAGCAAGCATTTGGTATCATGAGATTACAGGTAGAATCTTACTTTGATGAGCTTGCTGGTTGTCAATACTATTCAAACTTCTTTTAAATTGTCAAATACTATTCAAGCTCCTTTCAAAATGCAAATAAATTACTACAGGATACAAATGGAAAACATCATAATAATCCTTTAAAAATATGCTCACAGAATGCTAATATTAAGTGTGTAAAGAAATTGAACAAGAAGGGTAGAAGATGGTGAGGCAGGACAAAGAATGCTTTTATCAGTCACAAAGCACGTAAAATATACTTATATGCTATAATACTTCAAAAGTAAAACTGGACATGTTTACCCTAAGTACAGTAATGTTTTTTACTTTTCTTTAATGGGGAAAAAAAGAGAATTATTTTCTAAATTCTGTTATTACACAAATCCTAGAGACTACAGTTAGGCTGTTTTATGAATGATCTTATCTAAATTTTAGATGAAAATGTCATCGTTTTTACAGTAATTAATATTTGAAGGTATGGGAAGTAGGACAATTACACAAACGAGTAAAATGACACTCTCTAGTACCCAGCACTCCAAGTTAAAGTTAAAGAAGCTCATGCATTGAGAATCCTTTGAAACTTGTCCATAAGGAAAGATATTAAAATCTGGGACTAGTAATTGTACACCACAGTCCTCAGTGTCTTCACATCTCCACCATCCTATCTAAATTTCTTATCTTCCCCACCTTAAATTTGGTTTATTATTTTTTAGCAGGTGAAATATAAATACATTTTACAGGAACTAAGTTTTTTCTAAAACTAACTTCCACTCTGCAATATTACCCACACATTTTAGAAAAATCTGTAAAAAAAAAAAAAAAAGTATTTAACATATTATTAATATACACATAAAGGAGACATACATATGATACCCTGTAAATAAAAAAGATGATATACACAAAATGTTTCACTAAGTGAAAAAGATGATGAGCAAATATGTCTATTATATAAAATGTTACTTAACAGATTTCATTATATTTAAATGAAAAAAACAGTTGTATTATGGGCTATGCCAGGAGTCAGTGGCACATTAAAAGCAGAAGATCATTAACAGATTCAATTTTAGTACCATGGGGCTTCACCAATATTTGTAATAAATAGGTAAAAGTTTAAGAAAGTTGTTTATATGAACCATCAGCCAGCTAGATTACTTCGTTACACAAAGCCTTTCTATGTAATAGAATTTTATTTGCTCATTGTCGAGAACAAAACACCTTTTTCCCTTTCCAAAGTATTTTAAATCTGTTAACATTGTTTCTTTACTGAAATTTACAGAAAATATTAGATTAGCTTTAGAAGTTCTTCATTTTCTTCTTCTTAATAATTGCTTCTTTAGAAAGAAAGAGAACCAATCATCTTCTAAGATTCCTATGGGGTGGTAGAAAGTGTTAGGTGAGCCATTAGATCTTTTTTTTTTTTTTAATTATTTTAAGTAGTCTGATTTACAAAGAATCTAAACTGCTAGTGGGAATATTCTACTTTTAAGGTGAAGGACTTGAGCTATAAGGTCATACACAAAAACTTAAGAAAAAACGTAACACTAAAACTGCTAGCTGTTTTGATCAAATATACACACTAGAGAGAAATACAACAGACTTTATGAACCCTCAAGAAGAAACTCACACTGCTATAAAATGCAATTATGACAACAACACATACACATCTAAAGCACTAAATAAGTATACCACATATAAAAATTCAAGTCTATTTTCTAAGACATTAGTTAGTATTACACACAGAAAATAAAAACTGTTACTTTTGGCTCTAACATTTTAAAGTGGAATCCTTTTGTTCTTTCCACCTTTCTACATGATATAGAACAATTATTTCAACAAATTTCATTTTCTTTGTTTCCTTCATTACACAAATGACCTTAGCGAATGAAGATAAACTTGAAAAGCAAACAAAGTATGAAGCTTCTGTGATAAAGCTGTTGTTGTGCTGTGACATGGAGTCGGTTCCGACTCACAGCGACCCTGTACAGGGTTTCTGAGGCTGTAAATCTTTACAGGAGCAGAACGCCTCATCTTTCTCCTACGGAACAGTCGGTAGTTTTGAACTTCTGACTGTGAGTTTCACATCCCAGTTCGTAACCACTATACTACCAGAGCTCCTATGTGATAAAATAGCATGCCATAAATAAATTAGCATTCATTCACAAATATTTTTATTTGCAATCATTTTTAACTGGCTATAAGGAGCTCTGGTGGCCTAGTGGTTACGAGTTAGGTTGTTAACCTCAAGATTAGCAGTTCAAAACTACCAGCACTTCTGCAGGAGAAGGATGAAGCTTTCTGTTCCTGTAAAGATTTACAGTCTCAGAAACCCTATATAGGGTTGCAATGAGTTGGAATTGACTCCTTGGCACATAATCACCACCACCATTAGTTAATTGCTCCATTTAGTCTATTTCATTCTTAACTGGTTGTTGGCACTCCTAGGGGGTAGGTGTAAAAGTTAACATAAAGATCTATTATTCTCATTTAAGTTAAGTGACCCTGTGCATAAAGTTTCTTAGCAGTAGCTGCTGGGTTTGACCTGCCAACCTTATGATTAGCACTCCAGTGCTTATCCTACAGCGCCACACCAGAACTCCATTTTTCTCATTGTTGTTGCTAAGTGCTGTGGAGCCAGTTCCAACTCATGGAGACCCTGCAGAGCGTTTCCAAGGAATGGCTGATGAGTTTGAGCAGCCAACTTTGCCGTTCAAACTGACCTTGTAGTCTGGCACATTAATACCCCAAATAAGAAGCACAATATAGCCCTATTAGAGGCAGTGGAGAATTACCTAATAAGCAAGGTAATCAGGGGCTTCCTGCTAAGTACCATTGAGTTGGTTTCTGAGTAGGGGCTGGTGGGTTTAAACTGACAACCTTGTGGCTAGCAGTTAAGTGTTAATCCTACAGTGCCACACCATGGCAAGTAAGCATGGGCTTATTTGTGCTTATTTACTAATTTGTAGTAAACAATTTCATATTGGTTTCCCCAAATCTCTAATGTGGTGGAAAGCCCTGTTTACTGGGTATTGTGTTCCATTCAGGGAGTGTAAATTTTAAAAGAGGCTTTGATTCTGTAGAAGGTGCTATGGGGTTTGAGAGAGAACGACATGCCAGCCACACCTAGATGCAAAATCTTTAAATGTGGTGAAATTGTTAACTATAGACTAGTAAGTAGGCACAAGTGAAGTATGCCCATGTTTACCATTCTTACTGGGTAATCTGACACTGATTTGAAGGACTAAGCTTGTTTTCTCCATTTAGTTGGCTTATATACTACTATGTAGCAGCTATGGCTACAATTTAGGAAGATAAGGACAAGGATGACATAAACATAAACTCATTTCTAGTTACTGCCACTAATCCTTCAAAGTTTATAATGGACTATACAAGTTAGCAGAGTGGTTACGAATCGGGCTGTGAACCTCAATGTCAGCAGTTCGAAACTACGAGCGGTTCAGCAGGAGAAAGATGAGGCGTTCTGCTCCCATAGCCTCGGAAACCCTGTGCAGGGTTGCTATGAGTCATAGCGACTCCACGGTACTTAACAACAACAACAATACAAGTTTCTATGGGGTTCTGTAGGATTATACACTGGACAGCAAACCTCAAGGTCAGCGGTTCAAACCTACCAGCCACTCCTCAGAAACCCTATACAGGATCCCTATGAGTCAGAATCAACTCGACAGCACTAACAACAACAAATCCAAGTCTCTAAGGTACTCAAGAGCTGAGAGAAGCTGCAACTAAACTTGGTGGGTTTTTTTTTTTTTCTTTTCTTTTTAAGAACTATGTTAGCTTTGATAAAACAGGGATGGGGGGTTTAATTTGTAGAGCAGTTCAACTCTCACTTCTTCAGTTTATGCCATTTGCAAATAGTGCCTACTAGGCCAGCTTCATGGACATGTAATCTGTACAGAGGCTAGTGTTACTCACACTTGGTTTAAGGTTCCACTGTTGGGAATCTTGAAATTCTTAATAATTTTGAACAAGGGGTACCACATTTTCAGTTTGCACCAAGACTACAAATTATACATAAGGCTGTTCTCAATTCCATCTCTGAATCTCTTGACCCATAAAAAATAGCTCAGAACTGCTACAAGCCCATTAAAACTGGAAAGGGCTTTCAAACTACCAATACCAATCCCTTGTTTCCAGTTACAGTCTCATATTATTATTCTCAAAGATGTGTATATAAAACAATATATATGTTTTATTAGTATCAAAAACAATGCTCTCCTTCCAATGTGGAATTAAACATCACATATACAATTAGTAAACTCTCAAGTGTTTGCTGTCAACATCGTTTTCCATGATAACATTATTCTAAAATCTAACACTTTTTCAGTTATAAGTAACTTTCAGGAGTCCCAGTGGTCCAATGGTTAAAGCACTTAGTGGCAAGCTAAAACGTTGGCAGTTCAATCCTACTACCTGCTCTATGATAGAAAGATGTGGTAGTCTGCTTCCATAAAGATTACAGCCTTAGAAACCCTATAGGACAGGTCTATCCTATCTTACAGGGGCACTGAGTCACAATCGATTAGACAGTAACAAGTTTGATTTTTTTGTTTTAAGTAACTTTAATAATATTTCAAGTTTTCATTCCCATTAACTTAAATGCAGTGGTGTGGTGGCTATGTGTTGTGGAGTCGGTTCCTACTCATAGTGACCCTGTACAGGGTTTCCGAGGCTGTAAATCTTTGCAGGAGCAGAATGCCTCATCTTTCTCCCGCAGAACAGCTGGTAGTTTTGAAGTGCTGACCTTGCAGTTCACAGCCCCATTTGTATCCACTAGGCTACCAGAGCTCCTTAAACGCAGTTGTTGTTGTTGTTAAGTGCTGTCGAGTCAGTTCCGACCCATAGCGACCCTGTACAGGGTTTCCGAGGGTGTAAATCTTTACGGGAGTAGAAAGCCTCAATCTTTCTCCCGCGGAACGGCTGGTAGTTTCGAACCGCTGACCTTAAGGTTCGCAGCCCGATTCGTAACCACTACGCTACCAGAGCTCCTTAGTTACCCCAAAATCAAACAATAATCAGTGGCAAAGTCCGTATTATGCTTCCCATAACATTTTACCTAGAAACTAAAATCCAAACAGTCTAAAAGGCAAATTTCCTTTGCTTTATCACTATTAGGTTTACGGTATTAGTATAGAACAGACAGCTAGCTTGATTTTGGCCTTATAAAGTAGGAGGCTGTGTGAATGTAAGCAAAATACCTTATATGCTTCATTTAAAGAAACAGTTAAAGAACAAATGAGCATAGCCTTTAAATCTGGGTCTAGTCAGAAGCAAAAATACATTCAAAAAGCCTCTGCTACTAGTTGTTGTTGTTAAGTGCCATTGAGTCAGCACTGTATGGTGTTTCTGAGGAGCAGGTGGTGAGCTTGAATCACTGACTTTGTGGTTCAAAGCGACCTTGGGGTCCAGCGCAATAACCCACAGTACTACACCAGGACTCCATGCTACTAGAAGAGGGATGATTAATAAAATATTTTGAGGAAGCATTATCCAGATATAAAGGAAAATGGTAAACATAAATATGCTACTTTAAAATGTCTATTGATATTACCGTTACATTTTTATAGACAGAAAAAATAAAAGCAGGTTCATTTTACCAGCTTTTCAAAAGCTAAAAGCTAACAATATTCGCTCTTTCGGAAGGCCATGTGCCACAAGTTGCTTACTGGTCTGTTAAGAATTAGTGAGGGAGCAAATACATTACTTCTTCATGTTAACAAGTAGAAAAAGGAAGCCAAACATTTAAATCTTACCTTTCAAAATAAGTTGGACTAGTATGCTGTTTACTGAACACTTGTTACCAATATGAACTAACTGTGGAAGAATAAGACAAATCTAAAATTGGGTTAAATGTTTAAAAATATAACCACAAGTCTTCTGAAAGCCACTTTTGTTTAGGATCACCTGAGTATAATCACATCCTTGCCCTCTAAAAATTTCAGTATTTCCAAAATAATCACTTCATATGTAGTAGGAATAATCCAATAATTGTTCTTCATCACAGAGTTAGTTGAGGACACCATCACCTTATTTTAAATTTTCCTTTAAATTACATATTCATGTTCAACTGAAACTAAATATGGCTCATAATAATTACACAATGCCACAGTCTATGGTCACAATGGATCTGATTTTGGCTTCCGGATTCTGGAGTACTTTATATATTCTACTTAAACTTTAAATCACCAAACATGAATGCTGGCCAAGTAGGTTCAGTTATAACTAACTTTCTGCTAAGTCCACAAATATGTATTTTAAAATTAGAAAGCAAGAATTAGCCTCAGTTCTCAGATTCTAGATACAAAATTCATAAATTATATTCTTCCACATCTTGAAAAAGTGAGGAACCACCATCTACAACAAGTCTTAACTTCCAAAAGAGAACATCCAGGGAATCCCTGGGTGGTACAAACGGCTAAGCACTTGACTACCAACTCGAACCTACCTAGAGGTGCTTTGGAATACCGGCCTGATGATCTGCTTCTGAACACCTTATGGAGCACAGTTCTACTCTGACACACATAGTGTCGCCATGATTCAGCATTGACTCAACACCAACCTGGATTGATTTATTATTTTCATGCATTCACTTTTAAAGCAGATCAACATGTTTGGCCAGCAACATGCCTCATTGCTGCATCTTAATCCAGATGCATCTTAATCCAAATTAAAAACAGCCATCACAAAAATTCATGTTAGAATAGAAATCAGAGCAAACACAAACACTGCAACTGAGGACATACAGACACCGTTGTTGTTAAGTGCCATCGAGTCACCTCTGACTCATATCAAATTTGTATATGATTTCCAAGGAGCAGCTATTGGGTTTGAACCACATACTGATCCTACAGTCTACACCAGGACTCCAAAAAGACATTAAATACAGACAAATATCTCCAAACATAAAAATTCAGGTTAACTCAAGCTTTTTCATTAAGCAAAACAAAACCCAAAATTAGCAAATAACAAAACCAAAGAGAATGCCAGAAAGCTAGTTAAGGCTTTCATGAGGAACAAGATGTTGACCAAGAAAAGATAATCAACCAAAATGAATTACTAAATTTCATAACCAATGACAAACAAAATGTAGTATATATCTTTATAACCTCCATGATAGTGCAAAACTCTTAAACTCTGTTCTCCTAAAAACAAATTTACTTATTCAGTAGGTGTGGTTACTTGTTTTGATATAGTGGGGAGCTGGGTGATGAGGTTTTGCTAGATAAATGTCAAGGAGAGGAGACCGGCAGTATGGCAGTAGATTCACACTAGCAGTAATCATTCTCCCAATAGCCACAATTTAAAACCTTGAGCCATCTGTCTCTTTCCCCTATTTTATTTTTTGACTTCTAGCTAATCTAGTCCTATTTATTTCACTTTCATAGTATCCTTATAGCTAGAAGCCCTACTCCTTTATAGCCTACTGTCATTGCTCTCAATGACCTTACCTTCAATTTCTTCCCCTTGCCAGCAAAATCACTTAATTTTTGTTTAAAAGGCAGTTTTAAAAGCTTTACCCAAAGTCCTAAAAAATCTTTAATGGCTCTCACTTACAAAATTAACTCCAATATCTTAAACTACCATTCTATGTCCTCTACCTGAGCAACCTCTTGGCTCTTTTCTTCTTTCACTTTCTAATATTTTCCATAAAATTTCCACATGGTCCATGTTGCTTCCTCCTTCCATAATGCTTCTTCTTTCCCCTCGCCAATGCCCATTTCCACTTCAGTTATTCTTCTGAGAACAAATTAAATACTACTTCTAAAAGCACTGTTGGGTTCTCGTCAAGCTGAGAGTAGCCAAGGTGGCACAGTAGTTAAGTGATCAGCTGCTAACCGAAAGGTCAGAGGTTAGAACCCAACAGTCACTCCGCAGGAGAAAGATGTGATTAGTTTGCTTCTGGAAAGATTTACAGCTTAGAAACTCTGTGAGGCAGTTCTACTCTGTCCTCCAAAGCTGCTGAGTCAGAATAAATTCAATGGAAATGGATAGTCAAGCTGAAACTACTCTGCTCTTCCTCCTTCTGAATTGCCAGTGTTTTATATATACCTCTTTAAAGACACTAATTTGTCTTGTATTGCAACTATATACAAATGGGCTTTTAATATATTTTAAGATTCAATTTAACACTACAGCATTTAGCACACAGCACAATACATTAAACAGAGTGGGTATGAAAAAAAAAAAACTTGTTGAAGCAGTGAGTAAATCTGTCCTTGATCTTTTAGTATTTTGTGCAAATAGCCAGATACATAGGTATCCATAATGGTGAACAACTGTGGTGGTGATGGTTATGTACTATGGATCAATTAATGAGTGATTAGATGATTTGTTGTTGTTATGTGCCGTGGAGTCAGTTCTGACTCATAGCGACCCTGTACAGGGTTTCCGAGGCTATAAATCTTTACGGGAGCAGAAAGCCTCATCTTTCTCCCGCGGAACAGCTGGCAGTTTCGAACTGCTGACCTTGCGGTTCGCAGTCAGATTCGTAACCACTACGCTACCAGAGCATTAGGGGGCTTCAAAGGATCTGTGGAAAATGGAATGAAAAGATAATGGAAATTTTTCACTAACTTCTTGACGACCCCCATAATTTCCTCTATTACTTCACAAGGAAGAAATACGAATAATATTTTGGAAACAGTACTATCAAATGATTAGGATAAAAACAAGTTTGACACTTAAAAGACTAGATTTCTATTACCTAGAAAATATTCTCAACTTCAATAATTGATAATCTTGCCAATCCTAAATAAATGACATGCTTTTGTGCAAATATCTAAATATATCCAAAGTCCTGGTGTGATGCTAATGTGCTGGACTACAAGGTTGGTTTGAACCACAAGGGCAGCAAGTAGTTCAAGCTCACCAGCCGCTCCTCAGAAATCCTCGGAAACAGGGTTGCTGAGTCGGAAACGACTTAATGACACTTACCAACAACATAAATATATCCAGATACACATCAGCTCCTAATGAAAATCAAATCCCCTGGGAAGCACAAAGCCTGGCAATCTGCTTTTAAAAAGCCATAGCCACTGAAAACTCTATGGAATACAGCTCTGCTTTGGAACACATGGGAAACCATATCGACTCCACAGTAACTGGTTAATAAAGAACAATGCTAAAAAAAATGTAGAACCTATCACTCAGTATTAACAGAGACTGTAGTACCTATATATTGCTGTTGTTGTTGTTAAGGGCACTCAAGTTAGTTCTGACTCATAGCGACCCTGTGTATGGTTTCCAAGAAGTGGCAGGTAGGTTGTAGTTAGCAGTTCTGTGCTATCATACAGCACCACACCAGGACTCCAGTACCCAGAAAATACAGAAACCCATATTTCATTGTCTCAAGGATAACTTTCAAAAATACTAGTTTGGCTAGGCCATGTCATTTATTTAAAAATATCCTTCAATGATTTAATATTTTAGTAAAGCATCTTAAAACATTTTAATCTCTTCTTTACAGAATTTACAGAATTACCATCTTTCCAAATAGCTATAACTGAATGTCTTAGAACCCCTCTGGGCCTACACTATGTCCTTCTGTTTTCTGGAATGTTCTACTCCATCTCTACTTTCCTAAAACTCTACTCGTCCCTCAAGTTTAGTACAATTGTATTTACACTCCACTAGATCATAATTATGTTCATGCAGCTAGAGTACATGGTCATCTTTGTAGCCTTGGGGACTACTACAATCATTATACAATACTAGAAACTCAAAAAACTTTTGCTGAAATGAATAAAATTTTTCTTCAACTATCCAGTTTTTTTCTTTCTTTTGTAAAAAAATATTAACAAGAAACATAACAACAGGAAATACATTTTCTTTCTTTCCCTTTCTCTTTTTAAGGCTCTATTTAACAGACATGACAAATAATAAAGGTAGCAGAAAAAAAAAAAACCCATTTTAGTCCCCAGTTCTTGAAAGGATAAATACAATAAACACCTTCAATACAATAAACACCCGGAACTCTAAGCACTTGCAGTCACTATATCATCTGATTATACATATGCTCTCACACAGTTCTTTCATTTTCATTGTTTTAAATGTGCTGCTAACAGTGTGTATATGCTCTTTGATTACAGATATGTGTTTCATATTTCTCTCCCATTCTATACAGAGCCCTGTCTGGAAGTATTAATAATGTATTTGTTTTGAGTAGAAGCAATTTTTTTTTTGTCTTTTAGAGTTTAATTTTAATAGGAAGATTAAAAGTTAGCACTTACACTCTTTTCAGGCTGAATGGAGCACTATAAAAGCATACAATTTCTTTTAAGAACCAATATCATAGAAATATTACAAAGACGCTGCAGAGACATTCATGAAAGGGAAATTAATTGAATGAATTACGTGGGAAACTTTCACCACACTTCTCCTTTTTTTTTTTTTTGTAAGCCTCTATCATAGCAGAAAGTGTTCCCATAGCACTTCCAATAACATAAGAATTACCTTTCTAGTGGCTTATACACTCACCCAGCACCTGGTACAGTGTTATATATTCATTAGCGTTTGTTACAGGCCTCTATAGCCAATTATATCATTAAAACTGAAAAGAGGTAAAAGAACCTATTTAGTAACACACAATCTACGATTCCACTTAAAAGTGGATACTATGAAAAAGAAAACACTGAATTTACTGAAAAAGAACATGTATACCCCTTGGAAACCCTCTACAGGGTCACTATGGGTTGGAATCGACTGGACAGCACTTAACATACACATACTGATTGAAAGGCTCTAGCATGCAGTTTTTAAACTACTTTTTCTCATTGCAAAAATCATTACTTGTGATGGGTAAGTCATTTGTTTTTACTGTAGAATAGCAATAATTGTGTTTTACTTCAAAAACATTATCAAGGGAGTATCCTGAAGATGAAATGAGTATCATCAAAGTTAAAGTAAAACACAAGGTCTTTATTACCTGTCACCTGTCCCCTAAAATAGGCATGCACATCTAAAAAATTTTTTCATGCTTTAATTTTATTTAGTAACTGCAAAATTCCCAACTTACTTTAAATGCTGAAAGCTGGCATTTGGTCATCTGCTACCAAAACAGTGCTGTGATTTCCTAAGATTTTATTATTGCTGGTCCCAGTACCAGCTTTTAGGAAAAAGTGTCACATAGGGGCAATGTTTTTCAGTCTGTGGGTAGTGACTTCTAAATGGGAAGTAAAATCAATTTACTAGGTGAGCACCATTGATTTTCTAACAAAAAAGAGCAGAAAATATTACACATCTCATTCAGTTCAAGTGAAAGAGAGAGGGAGTGATTGAGTGTGTGTGTGTGGTGAGTGCGTATCTATACGGTCAACAAATAAAATGGTGTTCCAATAAAAATGATGAACATAAACATTATGTCTCCTACTTTACAAGGGATAACAGAATGCTATGTACCACAGAGAAGCACTGCGTAAACATGCATTAGCTTACTAATATATTTTCCTTTCACAACATTCCGTCTGCTCCCTGACCTAAGCTGTTTGTTTCTCTTTCCTAACCTATTAGAAGCTTACTCTTACTTTGACAACAGCTCCCGCCCCCAATTGCAGGCAAAGTTGGTAGAATACAACTTGCTTTAAATAATTTTACATGTTTCAGAAATCTTAAAAACCAGGGTTACCATGCAATTCACTGCTCAATCCAGGGCACTTATGAGAGTGACAGGCATTTTAATAGACTCTGACAACAGGCCTCAACTAGAGTACATGATCACTCTATTAATAACTTATAAAAGTATTTATTATTAAACATGAAATATTCAATATTTAAAATGGAAAGTCAAAAATCATCTAATATGAACTTTGTAAATTATTAAAAACTTCCTTGGCTTGTAACAAAAATTATATAATGTTCTTAAGTTAAACTGTTAAGAAATTAACTGGAAAAAAAATTAAATGAGCATCAATCAACCTAAAGCAAACAAAATCTGAAAAAGTTTACCAATAATACAGACTAACCGAAATAAATTCTTGAATTAAGTCTATCTTGAATTTAGCTTTGTTGTTGTTAAGTGCCATTGAGTCAATTCCAACCCATAACAACACTGTATAGGGTTTTCCGAGGATAAGCTGGCGAACTTGAACCTCCGACTTTGCATTTCAAGTGGCTTTGCAATCTGGCGCATTAACCCAATGAGCCACACCAGGACTCCTGAATTTATCTTGTAGAATATAAAATCACCTTTAAGCAAAGATTCATTAGAAGAAATTTTTAAAAAGCAGCTTCATAAATTATCCTTAACTAGAAGGCACATGAAAATGCCTTAAAACAATTTTACCTAAACCTGCCACAAGGAAGATAAACTGTGTCAACTCTGAAAAAACTTTCAATCTGTAAAATGTATCCTTTTTTGACAATTAAACTCTGTCCCAAGTATGGCTGTCTCTTCTCTGTTTACAATTCCAATGCTTTCTATATCAGTTTCTTTTATTAAAATTAGGGATGATGTTGTATTTAATGACCACATGGATTAGTTTTAATAGCAAGCAGTTCTCCTATGTTAAACTCCTCTAATTCTTAAAAAAAAAAAAAACCCTGAAAGGATTCTTTAGGGCCCTTGATTTCCAGTTGTGTTCTTTCTGCTTCATTTTTATTTTGGCATCTCCCCTTTCTCTATTTTAAGCCAGAGGAACTGTTCACAGATGATAGGCTTCAGAGGGGTAAGCAAAGCATATACAGAAAAAATTTTACCTCTGGATGGATAAATGTAAGTTTTTGGGAAGGGGTCCACATATTTTCATAAAACTCTCAAAGGGGTCAGTGACCCCAAAAAGAGATTAGGAACTAATTTATCAGATGTATTTCAGTCACCAGTAAACAGAAATTTGTATAATCAGTATACTTTTTAGCCTGTTTAAGGTAGCTGAAGAGAGATTAATTACAAGAAATACTTCTCCTCAAAAGGCAACATTTTTAGAGACAGCCAGGAGCTGGTGGCTTCTTACAAATGCTTGAAAGTTAATCCTATCAGAGATAACCAAACAAGCCTTTCCCTCTTGTACAGGGGTATCCTTAAGATTGTCTCTTCAAGATTAGAACATAGAATTAAAAGTCATGTGAATGAAAACTGCATGATTTTTGAACACAGGTAACAGACATGTTTTTGGAGGCTCTACTCATTCTAGCTTTGTGATATACTTGAATTAAGATAAGTGGTTTGTTTGTTTTTTTTTTAATGAAATAGAACTGAACTTATGAAAACAGCATCTACATACACAGAAAAAGTAAAGTATGAATTAATGAATCCCTTTTCCTAATTCTGTGGAACTCTCTGAGACCAAAGGCTGGGAACCACTGCTTTACACCAGTGAAGAGAATAAACATGCATAGTTTATAAATATAACAAACTTCTCCATTTGTAAAACAAAGGACATTAATAAAGCTAGATAAAATGTCTTCATTGGCATGGATAAATAACAAAGACATCTCTGTATAGCTCTACTAGTCAAAATGATTTTCAATATCCGGGGGAACTGTTTCAGAATATCCAAGGAAGGAGAGCAGGAGGTTTTTATCAAAAGTGGGCATGAAGTGTGGAAATCAGTACCATAGACTTTCTTCAGCTTTTTATTTCCCTTCCCTTTGCCCTACGACTATCAAGCACATACTTTTAGTTTTCTAGCACTTCTGATGTTTTGGTTAGTATTAACTAATTAATAAATAACATTCCCTTTTTCACTGATGCCCTAGAATAGATCCCTACTTATCCTACATTACTTCTCTATCTAGTAATACAGTTTTTTTAGATAATTAAGTGCTATTAGACTATGGGTGTGCCATATGATAAGCATTGCAAACCACAAAGGTCTGCATTTTGAGTCAGCCAGTTGCTCCTCAGGAGAAAAGATGAAGCTTTCTGCTCCCTCAAAGATGTAAAAGCCTTGGAAACCCTATACAGGGTTGCCATGAGTTGGAACCCACTTGATGACATTTAACAAGAACAAAATTAGACTATACCCTTGGGTCAAAAGGGTTATTATTAGTTATTCACAAACAATTTAATCTTAAGTTTTCAAAGATTTGCCAGATGAGGTAAAGCATTGTTTTTTTTTAATGGAATAATAATAGTCTGGAGAGATCTGCCTCACTGCCTATTTAGGCAGTCCACGTGAGGAGTCAGAAGTCTAGTCCAAGCCTGACACTCTCAGGGGTCCCTGTTCTTTTCTTCCTCACTGGACCTTCATCTACTCAGTCTTTACCATAACGCATTTTACTTAAATTCAACTTCATTGTAATGTTTTACAATGCTTTCCTAGCATATCAAATGCACTCAAAAGACATCAGTATATGATAAACAGTGATTTAAAACAAAAGCTTAGGCTAAGACTGTTCTGATTGGAATTTTGACTTTGCTATTTATTAACTGCATATATTTGGGAAAATTGCAAAAGTCCTATGCTAGTTTCCTATAAAATGGAGAAAACTATAGTACCTACAACTCATACTGTTCTTATGAGAATTAAAATTATGTAAGCAAACTACATAGCAAAGTGCTTGACAAAAATGTTCAACAAGTTAGTGGCTATGATAATCATGATTTCCTGTTTTCTACAGTCTCTGAGTTTCAACTGTCCTCCTGCCTCTAATGTCTATAAACACTTTTCAAGCCTGATGAACATGTAAATTATATAGAGATTATAATCCCACAAAAGAAGGATTAATCCAGTAATATAAAACTCCTCACCCTCCCTTCTTCCACTTATTATAAATGGTTAGCAGTCATCCTTGTTCATTCGTTATCAAGTCAGGAGATAAAGCAAAGAAGCAGAAGACACTAGTATGAACACAAGTGTTCATTGTTGGCAAGAACATATTAGATGTAAGTCATAAGAAGATACAAGGAAGAACACAAAAGTTGGGAATAAAAGTAGAAGAAAGCAGAGGGCAGTGATCTAAAAGAGCAAGAGAAATAAAAAAGGTTGACAGAGGAGAATTTTAGAGAAAAGGATTTATGTAGATCTATTTAGAAAGATGGTATAAGATGTAAAAGAAAGGGGTTTGCTGAAAGCAGAATAGCCTGAATGGCTATAAACAAAAGAGCAAAGCATTTTGCAGGGTTTAAGAAGCGATAGGTAGTACATGAGTAAGCTAATCAAATTTTCACAAACTGAAGAGATATCTGCGAGGCTGGGCTAAACCAACCAAAAATAACACAGAAATGTGCATGTTAACACTTAAATATAGTTTAGGGGCATTAAAAGAAATATCTGTTCAGTTGTAAACATGGGCCATTATTAAGGCTTGCCCCGCCCCTTCAAAGATCTGATCTACAGACTAATAAAAACTTAGTTTGCTTAGTTTTCTAGTCAGTTCTATATACCTAAAATTTCACAATTTCCTTCCCTAATAAAATATTTCTTCATGCTAGGACTACAATCTTTTTTTTTTTTTTCCACCAAAGAGTAAGAGAGGTGTCTTACTGGAATATATTGACAAAAATATATTTAAAAATAAAAAATAGTGTAATTTAAAAAACAATGGGAATAATGTAAAAGTTCCACACCTCTGTTGGGTTATTTTCTGCCCCGAAATAAATTCAGTAAGAGCCAAATGAAAAACAGTTAGCTTAAAATTATATCTAATAGTTTACAAGTTGCTGAAAATTAATGTATATCCAGACTCAACTGCTGCTTATCAAAGAATGCTATGAATATCATCTGAATTAGCACCAGTCTGGTGAGGAAAAACGTGTATTGCATCAGACAGTCTTGCTGTGATATCTGTTCAAACATACCTGAACCAGTCAAAAGTCCAGCACTCTTCTTTCGTGCATAAGCGCGTAAGTGGTTGGACAGGCTAACAGCACTTGTAAACGTCGTATTGCAATGCACACATGTTCTAAGCTTCACAGGCATACCTATCATTCAAAAGAAAACTATAATCCAGTTCTACTTCAAAAAGTGAAATTTTCTTAGCTTAAAGTGTGTAGAAAAGTACCACAATAAAGATGGCTTAAAAAAAACGGTCATTGAATTAGTTTAAGGAGGAGGAATTAGTTTGTAGTTAGTATTTAGAGTTATACGATGCTCTTTGGAAAGGTGGAAAAGGAGTGGCTTGAACCTCGGCATCCCTCTGGATTTAACATTTACTATCACTTTCTTGCAGATTTCTGTGTTACGCAGATTATTTCCTAAACCTAAAATACAATCCTATGATTTGAATAGCACAGTTCTATTAAGAAGTTTTAAGCTGTACAACATTACCAATAAAAAAATTAAAAAGTCTAGTTGACAAAGTGGTAATTAAAGTGTTTTATCCACAAAACCGTAAAAGGCTCAATACTAAATTAGGCTTTCTGATGAAGGCTGGGAGAAAAGGTGGTAAAACACACCACTGAACAGCTGTTAGACACAACATTTTATTCAGGGCATTTTATGTTCATTACTCTGAATGCGCAATCAATAATGAAAGTTAATGATTTGAAGTTTTTTGCTAAAATCTTTGTGCTACATAAATGATCAACAAGCTTACATCTTAGTCATCACAGAAAAAGACACGTTGAGACAATAATCAACTCCTTACTTCTCAGACAACCCTCATCCCCCAAACACATTTTAATTGGTTTCATCAACATTATTGCAATGGCTACACCTATGTTTTCCTTCGCTGAAGTGTACTACATCTTGATCAACGCAGCTGACACATTTTCCATATATTTTGTCTTATGAAAAATATTTAAAACAACTGACACTGAAAATTTCATACAAAAGGTACAACTCTCTTAACCAGAAGCCCATACAAGATAAACTGCTTTCCAGACCACTTACAATACACAAAGGAATCTTTCCTAAAACCAAAACTGATATTTGGGACATCCCAATGCCTGTACAAAGAAAGCACGTCAACATTACTTTACAGTTAATTGTATTTATTACTAATCCAATGGCCAATTACTATTACTTTAGACACATTCACCTGGGTTCTATCTAATCATTAGACCATCTATGTTAATGTTCAACATTTTGCATTTTCAACCTCCAAAAGAAACTTATATCAAGACCCTTAAAATTCTTCTAATCTAAGAGTATAAATCAGACTTAGCAACATCAAAGTCTGCCACAGCATTTACCAATATATATGAAATAGTCCTTTGAAAAGGGAAAACTATTGGCTTACAAGCACTAAGCTATCCATTCTGTTCCATGAGAACACTACTGTAAATTATAAAATCAGACAAATACATTTTATACTCACAATAGTTCTCCAAAACCAAACTATCCCACAATACAATGAGGAATTGAAGAAAGAGAAGTTTCTTTGAGTTAATCACAACACACAACAGAGACTACTCCATTCAGTTGAAAGAGTCTGTTTAGTTTTACCTAAGCAGTAGCAAAACCAATAGTTAAATCTTGAAAACATTATCATTTTAGAGAATTGGGGGGGGGGGGGGGGGATTTTAGTTTGCCTTTTCAGTAAGTCTGTACTTTTTTTTTTAATGCTACACTTCTAAACGTCAACCCTCCCATGCATAAAACCATCCCCAGCCACAGCAAATTTCATGTTTACAGATCAGTTTTTTCCTTTTATTCTCTCACCTTATAGTTTGACTAAGAATTGAGGCACACAGAACTCAGTGCTGATGAGCATCAACTGAGTTATAAAGAAATAATAATAAAATAACCAATTCTGTGCTCTGTAAAAAAAAACAGCAGCTTAAATAAAAACATCCACAAAAGTTATTGTTTTTTACAAATTTCCCGTTACAGTAAAGATAATATAAACTTTGATTAAATTACATATTCTAAGATGCTCATAAACATCCTCTTACCTGAGTGCATAGTCAAGTCCATTCTTTGTGGTTGGTACATCAACGGACTATCTTCATTTAATGGAAGTACACATTTCTGAACAAATCTCTTTCTTGCAGTTTGATTATGAATCTTTTGAGGAGAAAGAACAGAATTCCTTTCTTCTCCCATCCTTTTATTTTTAAGAAGTTCTATCAGTGTCAGAGACTTTCTTCCACTAGACAGTTCTGGTTTTGTTTCATCATATTCATTTAAGAAACTCAGCCCATCTTCCTCTGATGCAGACACTGATACAGCTTCAGTCTTTAGGCCATTATGGTATGCTTCAAGAGGTATAACATTTGGGGATAAAAAGTCATCACTTGATGAAAATTTTTGAGCTACAAATGGTCTGGGAATAATACGGCGACTGTTCAATGCCTTTAAGATTTTTTCATATTTTTCTTCATTTTGCATCATCTCATTCAGAACACAGATTGGAGATTTGTGAGCATCCCATTTGGTCTTTCCCAGTCTTTTCAGGTGGCCTCTCACATGATTTGATAATCCAATTTTAGTATCAAACCAACCGCCACACAGTTGACAAGTGTGTTCAGAAGTGGTTTCAGACTTCTCTATAGCTAAAAAAAAAAAAAAGTTTAACAGTAATATCAGAATTTTTTATAAACTGCCCACCCTAAACCAATTACCTATGAAATAAGACATATTATTCTAATTAAGAACGGTATTCAAACAAAATCCTAATTATCCTCTGAATTTGAATAAACATATTAGCCCAAATTATTCATACAACTTACCTTTTCTGACTCGCTTAACAGGTGTTCCTGTACCAGTCCTTTTGAAATGCTGCATTTTGTCACTTGTGGCTATTTGTTCTGGTGACACAACATGACGCGCTTCATAGCTTAATCCTGCTCTGTGAAGATGTCCCCGAACATGATTTGATAAGCCAACACCTGTTTCAAATGTTGCTGGGCAGTAAGGACAAGATTTCTTCTCAAGAGACAATTCAGACCAATGAAAAACAGAACTATGCTTTGACAATGAAGTTTCTGCGTTTTCTAAATGCTGAGGATCCTGTATCTCACTCAAAAAGTTATTAGTTTCTGCATCTTCATAATATTCAAAATAAAAGCCATCATTCTGATCATAACTAAGAGTAGTATTTTCTCCAGGTTCTTGACCCTCTACCTTGCTTTTAAATAGAGGGAATAAGTTTACATGTTCTTGATTAATATCATTATAGGTTTCTTCTTCTATAGTTTGTGTAGTGTAGTCACCTAGCTCAACATTATCCCAAGAACTTTCATCTTCTGTTTCATAGCTATCTTTCTTTTCAGCAGAGTTAAGTTTTTGCAAAACAACAACTGTCATTTTATGCAAAAAATCTGGATAGCTATCCAAGTCTTCTTCTCCAACAGAGCTTTCCTTTTTAGATTCCTTAGCTACTCTCTTTACAGCTACACGCCTATGCTCTTTGAAATTTTCTGGCCTTTTGGTGTCAGAGTTATGAGAATCCGAAATTAAACTATCACTGTGAGAATTACTTGATGATGAAAACAGATGTAAAGAATTTAATGAACTACCTTCTTTTTTAAAATGTAGAGGATATGATTCACCTGATTTTTTGATCGTCCTGTAGTTTTCATATTTATGTCTATATAAATAGCTGCTATTTGTCTTGACGTTGGTTTTTTCTTTTGCTGCTTGATGTAAATACTTAGCTTTTTGGTCAACGCTGTTTTTATTCGTAACAGTCTTATGAGAATTGTTTTGATTGCACACATTTACACCTGACTGGGCGATACTTTTCCGAGCTTTTTGTATTCTGTGTGGCCGCTTATGGAATTTTGAAAAATTACTTGATTGTGAAGCTGATCCAAATGTTCGTTTTACATCTTGTTTTAGAGCAGAGTTCTTTGGAAATGTGGATAACTGTTGTTTAATTAATGGTTTAGTACTAACAATATCTATAGGTTCTTCAAGGATATCACTTTTTCTTTTGTCAAGTCCAAGAGGACTACCAAATGATTCAGTGCATGATGATGAATGTAGGTATTCCATGTGTTTTTTAAAAATACTTCTGGCTGAAGTAGTAAAAGGACACATCTTGCATATGTAGGCAGTTGATTTTTTGGATGACCCTGTAACAGAGACTTTCATGAATGTCTTTTTTTGCGTTTTTCTCTGGGCTATATCAGAACTGACTATGGGGCATTTTACCACTGCTCCGTGGGCAATGCCTCGGTGGCATTCCAATTCATTTTCTGTCACTGCCATGAAGTTACACTCTTCACAACAGTAGTACCTTTTATCTTTTTCATGGGTTTTAGCATGTTGCACAAATGTTTTAGGGCAATTGGTACCAAACACACACTGAGGGCACTGTAATCGGGCATTCCTTCCTTCATCCTGAAGTTCTTTCAATTCACGAATTTCCTCCATCAACTTCTGTCTTCTTTCTTGGTGAATAATCATGTGCTTTAAAAGTGAGTTGCGGTCTCGAAAAGTCCGTCCACATTCTCTACAAGCATACGGTCTTGGGACATTTAAATGACGAAAGTGACTATTCCCATCTAAATGATACATCATATGCCTGTGGAGGTGCTTCTTCTCCCTAAAATTCACATTGCACTTTGTACAGGGGTAGAATGATGGCTCTTCGGTGCTGAAAGTAGCAGGTGACTCGGAATCACTCTCTTCACATTTCTTTTTTAAAGAATTTGAAAGAAAAGTGCTAGTATGGACAGGTGAACTGTCTTCTTCACACTTATCTGGGTTATATATTAGATGTTGAAAACCTTCCACAGATTCCAAGTCTTCATCAGTTGATTCAGGCTTCACTTTTGATAATGCATATTTCTGTGAGTCTATTGCTTGTAGTTCTTCATTTTGTTCCAGAAAGTCTACTTCTAGCATTTTGGATTTATTGGGTATACAATTAGAATCACTAAAGCAATCCTCAGTATAACGAGTTATCTTGCTTACATCCATTTTCCGTTTTCTCTTTTTTTCTAGACCTACTTTAGAGTGAACTGGGCCTTTATCTACTGTATCTTCATTAGTCATAAGAAATTGAATGAACTCTTTTTGGGGGTCCCAGTTTGTATCATTTTCTGACCTAAATTCATCTGTACCTGAGGCAGCTCCTGTTAATGTATTGACACAATCATCTTTTACCAATAAATCTTCACTATTCTCACCCACCTCTACTTGATTTATTAAAGTGCTATCTGACTTTATACTACTCCCTACTGAATTCTGAATGTCACAACCAACGGAAGCAGAGGTAGGTAGTTTTTTAATGGAATGAGTTGGATTCTTAGCATGTGCTACATCTGGTAACAAAAATAAAACTTGGTGCTGACTTGCTTTCTGTGGTGAAGACAGCTGAAGATCAGCTGCCACCTTCAAAGTTGAACAAGATTCGGTTGATGGCTGGTCCACAGGCTGTCCAGTGGTTAATGCAACACTGCCTTTATTCATATTGGAAGTCTTAGTTAAGGAGGAGTGTGAAACTGGTCCATTAACAACAGCTCCTTTAGGCAAGATACAGTTTTCACTAGAAACAGTAGGAGCACCAGCATGTATAAACAGAGTAGACTGGCCTCCGCTTAAGGCTTTTTCAGATGTGTCCTTCGACAGTTCTTCAGACAGAGTCAACGTATTGTTTTTCTGAAATGATGTTTGACAATCTTTTGGTTTATGAACTCCACTTTCTTTCTCCAAGATAAAATTGTTGCCATCTACAAGTTCTTCTTTAGCACCAGTAATATCGGTGTTTATCTTCATATCATCCATATTGTTGGCAAGTCCATTTAATACATTTAGTCTAGAAAATGGAAAAAACAATTTTAGATTTGAATGAAAAAAGAAAATACTATTAGATTGTGCACAGAGAGTTTGAAAGTACATATTTGTTATTAATTTTCCATTTTTCATATTGAGATTCAAATACTTTTCTTGGAATAAAGACAGCTGAAAAATGAAAACATTTTAAAAGTGTGACAAAGGATAGTTTTTTTCTTTGTGCTAGGTGACAACAACCCAATATTGCATGTGTACAAAATGTCTAGAGAAAAGCAAACATAAACTCATATATACTCATACATAGATACACACACACACACACATAACACACCTATATACATGCATATTCATTTATATGCTACAGAGGAAGAAAACTTGAAAACCTCCTAAGAATACAGATTTACAATAAAAAGGAAATTATTTCACTTAAGCAGGTTTATTATTTATCTAAATTACAGATAATACAGAGAAGAGTGTTGCAACTTGAAAGTTCACTCCTGAAGGAAGGCAACAGAAAACTTTTCAGTGAAGAATTTTATTTGAATGACATATACTATCAATATAAATGACTTATTACATAGCAATGATTTTATTTAAAATATTTAAAAAAATATTTTGCTCTTAATGACATTTTAACTTTCTCCTAAAATTCTACCAATTAAATATAATAGTATTTTACTCATAGGGGCTCACTAATTGCTTATTCAGATTATCCTGAATTCTAAATTGGTAAAGTTGCTTTAAACTTTTGCACCTAGGGCCCAAAACTCTAGGCATTCTCTGGGGTAGGATAGTTTCTCCATTTATAATCTGACACTCTTGTAAGCCTAAAACATTTTATGATGAAACACCATAAATGCATGCTAAACTTTTAATTAATCCATATAAAATATAGATGACGTTTTCAAAAGCATTTTAAACAATATATTTAATCATTATGGCAGCACAACAGAATATTTTAAAAGGAGAATAAAAATTTGGGAGACATATATTCAATGGTTGACTGTAATTATTTCCACATTATGAAGAATTCCTTTTAATTCTGTTCTTATCCTGCTCTTAGAAATGGCCATATAGTATTAGAGTTGCATTTCCCTTTTATAGAACGTAAGTTTTTTGAGGGCATGGACTTATGAAGCCACTGCTTTAGGTATTAGGGATATACAATAGTAAACAAGATAGACCAGGTTCCTGTTCTTAGATAAACAATAGTCTTCACATTTTTATACTGTTTTTTAAGTTCATATAACAATATTATTTTAGAATACCAGTAATGTACAATCCAGTATTTAGAAATTAAACCATTTTCAAAATATCAGTCAAAAATAAACTAATTGCTCTAATTACCTTATTTTATTTTATAACTAAGAAGTAGTAATAATATTATTTCCACATGATAGTTTTTTTTTTTTTATTGTAGCAAACATCTTTCTTTAGCATTGTTATTTTCACCAACAATCATTTTCCTGTCCCTTATAGGTCTTAGAATTGTTTTGAAATTGGCAACTTTCCACAACCATAAAAATAGACTTCCAATAAGATCATATTCAATGATATCACCCCAAAATGGTGCTAATGCAGCACCCAGCAGGAGTCTCAACATCACATACACAGAAGTTAAAAACGGGCAGCACAAGCATGTGTTAGGAAGAGTGTGCAAATGTCAATGACTAGAAAAACAAGCCTTGATACTACACTATTACCCATTGCTGACACTTTTCACTAAATTAGGTAGAAAAGTAAAATGTCTCAACAGCAACAATCTCATAAACCTGAAATAGAAGACAGATTTTTAAAAGAAAACCTATTTAAGCCAGAAAACACTTAACTTCCTATTCCTGATTTTTATAATCACAGAGGTAGACAAATATATGCTCAATTTGAAAGCCTATATTAGTTTTTCTCAACAGGAAGCAACGTTGCTAACGAAGTGGTAAATTCAGTGTTAATGAGTGGCTTCACTGTTACCACCTCAGAGGTAAAACCTTCCATGTTCTATGTTCCACCCATCTGTTCTGGTGTTAGAGGTTCAGAGATGGAACAGACGCTTCCCATTTAAAGCAACTTCACTGGTACCCCTGAACAGCAGGGTGACAAACTATGAGAATATCATGTCGACTTGGAGACTGCATCCTCATTATCAGAACGGCTTTATAAGAGCCTTCCATAAGTTCACATTCTGAAGATACCCAACTGTTTTGCTCACAAATAGAAAAAAAAAAAAAAAGTTTTTGCACAACAGATTTTTATCTACAAATGCAGCTAGCAAAAACAAATAAAAGAGTCAGCTCAAATTAAATACTAAAATATAAATGAGATCATTAACAAGTAAAGTTTTCTTTTGCATCTAGTAATAAAATATGGTTGGTTGACTTGCCCCAATTAGTAATTACCTCTCTTCAAGAATAAAGATGTTATTCTTTATCAGGTAAGTTGGAGAGATTTTCTTAGCACATTAATATTAAAAATCTATAGTATAAGAAATGGACTTAGTAAAGCTAGCTATAACAGTAATTTTAAATTTTCTTCGCTGAATTTTCCAAGTATATTTTAACTATCAAATGTTCAAAATACATATTTTCTTAGCAGTATTGAAGATTAACATCAGTTGCACTGAGATGCAATGCAAGACAATGAATCATTAAAATATGCTGAATGATGGATCTAGAATTCTGACATCAAAAACAGCGTATCTCCCTACATTTGTGGATGCATATGTGGTATCCAGACAAGAAAGCATCTGTCCTATAAGCTAATTTTATAATATATTAAATAGTTTTCAACTATCCTTCAATCTTATAATCAAATACATATAATAGAGCCATCAATACAGGTTGTGTTGATATTATAAAATGTGGAACATATCTGAAGTAGGCATTTTCCATTAGATAAATTTAAAACAGTCAAGTTCATAAATTATTTGAACACTCTAAATTTCAGTGGAGTCCTGGTGTGGTACAGTAGGATAAGCAATGGACTGCTAACCACAAGGTCAGCAGTTCAAACCCACCAGTCACTCCTTGGAAACTATGCCCAGGGTGACTATGAGTCAGAAGTGACTCGATGGCACTTAAGAGCAACAGCAACATTTCAATAAATTTTCGGTATCAATTAGCATCTTTTTAGAAAATGTTTGGGCAACATTACTGTTTCCTCTCCTGGGTAATCAAGTAAGCATAGAAATTTTCTTTAAACTGAATTTAAAAACATACTTAAAAAATTCACACACTTTATAAAAAGCTGTAAATGGAATTTCAAATCTACATAAAACATATTTTAGTTTCTAGAAAATCATAATAAGCTCTACAGTTATAACTGCCTGTAGTTATATATTGTGAACATTAAAAAAGCACAAAGGTCAGATCTGTCTTCAAGATGACAGATCATCACTTATATGCCTCAAGCTAGACTTATTGTCTCAGAAATCTCAAACATCAGTATTTTTGCAAACTATCAGCACTTGCTATAACACTCTCACTACACTACATGTTGAGGTTACTACAGAAGAAATGAGGTGATAATTGCATATTAACATAATTATTCTGTAATCCCTCTGAGCAAGCTTCCTAGGTCACTCAGTAATTCAGATTAGATACAACCTTCCTGTCATCAAATCCATGCTGTCCACTTTCTGTTCATGAATAATTCTTTTTTAATAATAAATTAGCTTAATTTCATTCTTTTATGTATATTATTAATTGTCTTGATAGCAAGTAGGTTAACATTTTGGGGCATTTATTACATAGTTCCAACCTTTGTCATGTAATATAATTTCAAACAAAGGTAAGAGTATGATTTGCCCTCATTCCACATTAGTTCATTAATAACTATATTACAAAGCTATAAATAAATTATAATGCTGCCCACTAGCTGAGTTATAGCTAGGATCTGTCAGGTTTTTGCAAAACCCATGTTTGTGTACATTATCCTTGAGAACACATGACAACTTCAGTTGGTATGTGAGTGGGTCAAGAAGAGAAAACCATTTTCAACTGTCATCCTAATTACAAAACAAATCTTGGTTAACTGAAATCATTCTACATCTAAAGCTACTGAAGTATTTAAGTCTATATATATGAGAGGGATTCAAAAGTTAGTTAAAAAACGGTAAGATAATGGAGTTTTTCCATTAACTTTTGAAGTCCCTTCATTTGCTATTACAATATATTGTTGATTACTGCCATCGAGTTAGTTCCAACTCACAGAGACCCTGGTGTAAGGTTCTCAAGGAATGGCTGGTAGATTTGAACTGCTGATCTTGCAGTTCAAACTGACCTTGTGATTCAGTGCTTATTCTTCAGTGCCACGCCAGGATTCCATATACAATATGCAAACATATACATCTAAATTTCATCCTGTTTACAAGGCAAGTGAAAATAGATCACACTACCTAATAAAATCATCCTAGAAATAAGGTACCCAATTTTGAATTTCATGAGAGGAGACACTAATATAGAACATTCACAAGTGCATCCGGCATGAGTAAGACTGTGAAAACCATCCTATATAATGAAATGAAGACTTGGTTGTGGTTTGCCATTTTCCAATTAGCCTATACAACTGAAACTCTTCAAATGTTTAAAGGTGTGGAGTATAGAATGCACAACACATAGCCAACTCATTTGAATTCTACAGAGAATTTCATTTCAAGACAAAACTAGAACAGTTTATAAAGTCTTATACTTTGTAATACTTTATAAATAAACTTTATGAATTCGATGGTTCAACAGGTTAGACTGACCACTTGTCAGAAACACTGCAGAAGGGAATATGGAGTTGGAGATTGAGTAAGTTGGTTTCAAAGGTCCTTTCTAATACATGCTACAAATTAGTTCCACATTTGAATGCACATATACAGAAAAAATAGAGCAAAAAACTAAGATGTGGATTACAGTAGTGTAATCCCTTAAAACAGTATTCCTAATTTCACATTTACTCAAGTAACCCTTTTCTTGTTGTTAAGTGGCGTCAAGTTGGTTCTGATTCGTAGAGACCCTGGGTTTCCTAGGAGTACCTAGTGAGCTTGAATAACTTTGCAGCCCAGCGCATTAATTCACAATGCCACACCAGTACTCCGAAGTAACACTTTAGAAAATAATATGTTGGTAAACAGATTCTTGAACAATATGGCAATAAATGACTGAATTCAGAGCGCTGACTGCATCATATCTACAGTATTGCCAAGAAAGTTTCTTATTAACAATAGTAGAAGTTGTCAATGAATTTGAACTTCCAAATAACACACAGTGATTATGAAAAGAATAAAATACGAGGCACATATTTTATTGCCAACAGCATTTGGCACTGCCATGACAAACTAATGAATAATCAATATGTGTTTTTACCACCTAGCAGGGAATTATGTTTAACTTGTTAAATCATTACATAAAATAATACACACCTAATAACACACGGTGATTCTGAAAATATATAAATTATAACCTGCCACATCTTAAGCTACTGTATGGTAAAAGAAAGGATCACTATTAGTTGGAACTGACTGGAAGGCACCCAATTAACATATGGTAGGTAAACTAAAATCGCAACAATAACAGCAGCAAGAAGGACAAAAAGATGGTGCTACAAAGACGTAACTTTACAACTTGACAAAATTATGTAAAAACGGCAATCAACAACAGTACAAAAGCAAATGGATGTCACTAATCAATCAAAGGTTAATTCTCTAATGAAGACTTCTGCTATGAACAAGGCAATAAATGAAAGTAGTAACTAAGAGAGTTCTAAAACATATTCAACAAGAAATGACTACTTATAATACTGGTATTCTCAGAGTAAGAACAAGGAAACTGACAGTCTCAATTTTGACAGGTCAACATGGCTCAAACAACAATTCTTTATATCTTTAATTAAAACGAAGGATAAGGTCTTTATATATTTAACTGATCAAATTTAGGGGAATAGGTGTGCAAATAACACACAAGCCAGACAACTATCAAACATAACTATTCAAATTGTTTAATTTTCAAGGAACCAACATAGCTACAGTGTGTCAATTCCACATTCCAGAGTAAATGTGTCCATATTGCACTCCACAAACAGAAGGTTATTAACTTCCATAAATTACTTTGGGTATTTCAATGTTTTCAGTTTGTGATGGGATTGCAGTGTTCGTGGTCAGTTTTCAAATATATTATATTACTTCATCATGTCCAATAAATGCAAAAAATATAAATGTTCAAAGTTCTAAGAAGACATTAACTACATTAGAAGTAAAAATAGAGACGAAAAATACTCAAAGTGGTGAGATAAAGATTACATATGGATATGGAATGAACCACTTCATAGAAGTGCAAGGAGAATTTCACCACTAAAAACCACTGTGCCTATGTTTGACAATAATCATTCAGAGCACAGGAAATAATCATCACAAAATAATTTTTAAATATAGAATCAGCATCAATGTCAGATGTTTACTAAGGTAAGGACAGGAGTTTGTTCAAGAACTTAAAAGCTATTGTTAGGTGTCACTGAGTCAGTTCCAGCTCTTAGCGACCCTAGGTAGGATTTCCAAGGAATGGCTAGTGAGCTTGAACTGCTGACAATGCAGTTCAGACCAACTTTGCAGTTCAGTGCATTAACCTGCAGAGCCACACCAGAATTCCTGTTCAAAGTGCTGATGATGCAACCTCTGTGTTAACTATGTATGATTTTAAAGTATCAAAACCCATTAAAAATATGTATAAGGGTAAGTCAACAGTATTACTACAAAATAAGTTTATGAAAGAAAAATATCAAAATGTGAAGCTATTGTTTCAAACCCTTCCCTGAATCATTCTGCGTGCTTTGATTTAGACCACATCAAAAGAAAATTTGTGGCATATACTACAGGGACTCAAAATTGCGTGCCTTTTCAGTATTTTTTAAGTTTTAGAAACAAAAAGAATTTTGAGGGGGTGAAAATCAAAGCTGTATGATGGATGAGATAATGAAATTCTTATAGAACAGACCTTTGCTATCCTTCAAAAATGAGTAGGCAGCATTGTTATGATGGAGAATTCCTTGATATAAAACTTTCCCAGCCTTTTTTTCACCACTGAAGTTTTCCATTAAAAAAAAAAAAAGTCTTCAGAATAAGCACCTGTGATTACACTGTGCCCATTGAGACAATCGATCAGGATCACCCCTTTGAAATCTATAAAAGGCCACAGTTGCTATAACCTTCTGAGCTAACCTCTCTAGTCTTGAATTTAACTACTCCAGCAGATACACTTGGAAGCCACTGTTTTGACTGGACTTTTGTTGTTGTTGTTGTTTTTAATGGAACCCTTATGAAACTAAGGAAAGTGTATTACTGAAAGAAATTATCAGAGACATGCATAAACATGTTTTGCTTGGAATAAACCCATGCATATATTAACTGGACCCCAGTAGCAAATATTTACTTAAAATTTTTACTGATGAAGCTCAAAGAGCACAGCCTTTGGTATGGATTGCATCTCAATATGAAGAAAACAAAAATCCTCACCACTGACCAACAATCAACATTCTTATCAATGGAGAAACGGTTGAAGTTGTCAAGGACTTCATTCTTCTTGGATCAACTATCAACACTCATGGAAGCAGCAGTCAAGAAATCAGACAACATATTGCGTTAGGCAAATTTGCTGCACAAGACCTCTTTAAAGTGTCGAAGAGCAAAGATGTCAGCTTGAAGACTAAGGTATGCCTGACCCAAGGCATGGTATTTTCCATAACCTCATATACATGTGAAAGCTGGACAGTGAATAAGGAAGACTGTAGAAGAACCGATGCTGCTTTTGAGTTACGGTGTTGGAGGAGAATATTGAAAGTACCATGAGCTACCAAAAGAACCAACAGATCTTGTGTTGGAGGAAGTGCAGCCAGAGTGCTCCTTGGAAGCCAGGATGGCCATACTTTGTCTTTCATTGTTGTTGTTGTTGTTAAGTGCTGTCGAGTCGGTTCCGACCCATAGCGACCCTGAACAGGGTTTCCGAGGCTGTAAATCTTTACGAGAGCAGAACGCCTTGTCAGAAGGGACCAGTCACTGGAGAAGGATATCATGTTTGGTAGGGTGGAGGGTCAGAGAAAAAGAGGAAGACCCCCAGTGAGATGGACTGGCAAAGTGGCAGCATCAATGGGTTCAAGCGTGGCAACAACAGTGAGGTTGGCCCAGGATTGAGCAGTGTTTCATTCTGTTGTGCATAAGGTCACTATGAGTCAGTACTAATTCGATGGCACCTAAGAACAACAACAACAGTAGCAATATTTTTTTTACTTACCCTCATTTATCAAAGTTAAGTGGCATGACTATAAATTCTTACATGACAGTTGAAGAGATGATTTATGCCTCGGTAGATTAAACAATTTCACTTTGGGAAAGGATGACCATAGACATTTATTCAACAGTTAATGCCTAGCTTGGTGCCAAGTACATAACAAATGTTATACTAGTTTGCTCCTAATATCCCAACAATTTTGCTAAATTTTTCACATTTAAAATTTCATAAATTCGACTGTTAAAGACTTCTATAGATTACAAGAAAGTGAAAGTTGCATTATAAAAGTTCAATCACTTCACATGCTTAACTACATATGTATCATTGATCAAATTAAGAAAATATAAAATTGCCTACCATCTTAATGGAAAAAAACATTACAGCACACCGAAAATAAATTATATCAAAGTTAAATTTATTTAAAAAATATATTTCCAATATTAATTTATTGAGAGGGGTCAAACTGTTGAAGAAAAAATTTTGTAATTCTGTAATAATCTATAAAGAATTATTTCTCATCTGTATAACTAAGACCATTTTCATAGTAAATTCTGACTCACAGAGATCCTATATAGGATTTCTGACAGTTTAATAAGTTTTTATGGAAGCAGATAGTCTCTTCTTTCTCTAGTGGAACAGCTGGTGGTTTGAACCATCAACCTTGCCATTAGTAGTCCAATGCTTAACCCACTGCATCAATGAGGCTCCTTCTCCAAAATGAATAGTGATTAAAAAAAAAAAAAAAGACAATAAAGGACAGAATGGGCACAGCTAATGAAATCTTCAGGACCAAAGACTCTTAAAAAAAGGACACTGGGAATAGAAAATAAGAGAAAGCTTAAGTGACACAAAATCTAGATTCAAAAATTATACATATCAAGTAGGAGATGCAGAAGAAGAGAACTGGGTTAGAGAGATCACAAGAAAGAAAAAAAAAAAAATTCAAAGCTCCAGAAACACAAAAGTCCTCAAATTAAAAGGGCTGAGTTCTGAGTTGATGATAAAAAATGAACATGTCACTCAACAAATAATTGAGATGTGTCAGAACCCTACGAAAAAAAGAAAATTTTTATTAATTTCCAGAAAATATTAAAAACAAAATTCTTCAAATAATCCAGCTTCTGAGATCATTTGCTCAGCATGCAGGTATGGTGAAAGAATAGAATCCTGTCGCACACCTTTCCTAATTTTAAACCATTCAATGTTCCCATTTCTGTTCGAACAACTACCTCTTGGTCCAGGTACAGATTCCTCATGATGACAATTAAGTATTCCAGAATACTTGTACTTTACAATATTGTCCATAGCTTGTCATAGTCCACACAATCGAAAGCCTCTGCATAGTCAACAGCAATGATATCCCTTGTTTCATGTCCTCTACTGAATCCGGTTTGAACCTCTGGAAGTTCTCTTATCAATGTATGCTTGCAGCCATTTCTGTATTACCTTTAGTAAAACTTTACTCACATGGGATATCAACAATAGGTGAATTTGAAAATGCCATCACATTTCAAAATTAGTTTAAGGCTGTTATGTGTTGCAAAGCCTCACCCCTAATCGCTATGGGAGGAATCCTGGTAAGTTTGTTGCTTTTGTTGTTGTAAGGTGAGTTCCAACTCATAGCCACACTATGCACAACAAAAGAAAACACTATCTGGCCCTGCACCATCTTCACAATCACTGTTATGCTTGAAGCCATTGCTGCTGTCACTGCAAAATCCATCCAGTTGGTCTTCCTCTTTTTCACTGACCTTCTACTTAACCTGGTGTAGCGCTGTAGGATAAGCACTGGACCACAGTATCAGTTTGAACCTCAAGGTCGGGGGTTCAAACTCACCAGCTGCTCCTCGGAAATGCTATTCAGGTTTGCTGTGAGTAGGAACTGACTCAACAGCACTGAAGAATAACTACTTTACCTAGCATGATGCCCTTTCTAAAGTGACAGGGTCTCTCCTGGTAGTATATGAGAGAAGAAGTCTCATCACCTTGGCTTTTTCAACACAGATTTGTTTGTTCTTCTGGCAGAATACTTTCAATATTCTTCTTCAAACACCATGAAACAAATGCGCAAATTCTTCTACAGTCTTCCTTATTCATTGCAGATGAGGCAACTGAAAATACCACAGGCTGGGTGAGCTTGAGAACCTTAGTTATCTTTGCTTTTAAACACTTTACAGAGGTCTTGTGCAGCAAATTTGCCTAAAGCAAATATGTCCTAAAGCAATCTGTCCTTTTGCTTTCTTGACTGCTGCTTCCATGAGAGCTGATAGTGGATCCAAGGAAAATAAAATCTTTGACAACTTCAACCTTTGGCCCACTGGTAAGGATTTTTGTTTTCTTTATATTAAGGTGCAATGCATACTTAAGTCTGTGTTCTTTGACCTTCTTAAGTATTTTAATTCCTCTCGGCTTTCAGTAAGCAAGGATGTATCATCTGCATAGCTCAGGTTGTTAATGTGTTTTCTTCCAGTCTTGATGCCATGTTCTTCTTTATAAAATCCACTGACCATTTCTTTTTTGGTATAGTGACTATATGTATACCTTTCATTTTCTTTTGATACTTCCTGCATCATTCATTATTTGCCCATGGAATCCTTCAATACTTCAAGTCCAGGTTCAAATTTTTTCTCCAATTCTCTCAGCTTGAGAAATGTTGAACGTGTTTCTTCCCTTCTGGCTTTCTAACTCAGAACTTTGTACATTTATTTCATTATAATACTTGACTTTGTCTTCCTGAGAAGACCTTTGAAATTTTATGTTCCGCTCTTTTACCTCTTCATTTCTTCCATTTGCTTTAGTATCTCTATGCTGAAGTCTTTTCTAACATCCATTTTGATCTTTTCCTTATTTCTTTGTCATTTTAATGACCTTTGGCTTTCTTCCTGTATGATTTTCTTGATGTCATACCACAACTCTTTTGGGTTTGGGTCATTTGTATCTAATCCATCAAATTTGCTCTTGAGATGATCTCTAAATTCAGGTGAGATATGTTCAAGGTCATATTTTGGCTCTCGTGGACTTAATTTTCTTCAGCTTCATAAGAATAACTGATGGTCTGTTCCAGTCTGACCCTGGCCTTGTTTGTTGTTGATATGGAGCTTTTCCACAGTCTCTTCTCATAGATGTAGTCAATTTCATTCCTGCATATTCTATCTGATAGTGTTGTGGATTCTTTGTGGGCTAATTGCAGAGTCAGCAGCTGGAATATACCAGACGCTCATTAGAAGAAAGATGAGGTTTTCTGTCCCAATAAGTATCCCATAAACATCCTCAGAAACCCAAAGGGTCACTATGAGTCAGAACTGACTCAATGGCACTCAACCACTACCACCAAATGCTATGGGGAGTCCTGGTGTGGTGCTGTAGGATAAGCAGTGGACTGCTAACTGCAAGATCAAGAGTTCAAATCCACCAGCCACTCCTCAGAAACCATATACAGGGTCTTTAGGGTCAGAACAGACTTAATGGCATTTAAGTCTACAAAGCCTTTGGAGCAGCTCTACTCTTTCCTACAGGGTTGCTTAGAGTCTAAATCCACTCGAGAGCAGTGGATTTGGTTATTTCAGGTTCATACCTCTAGTTACAATCCCATTTTGGAATGAGTTTTCTTTGCTATGTAACGAGACTGTATCAGTGTAAAATGCATCTTAAACAAATCTCTTTTGAGATATAAAAGAGTACTTAATTAAACAAGAAAGCAAGACAGCACAAGCACGAAGAAAGATGCCCAGGAGACATCAAGGCAAGTGGTTGGGTCCCCTCAAGGCAAACCCACTTCCAAGACTAAGACTCAATAGGAATACAACTCTGACTAGTGACCACGTTCATCACCGGTAAGAGGACGTGAGGGAAAAACAGCAATGAAGCTGCGAGCTAAGCCCTACAACGTTCAATAGACTCCTGTGAACCGGGTGGAGACCTGGTTGGTTGGCCAGCAGTGTGGCAAGACCTGGGGATTCCTGGGCCCAGAGTCAGTGACATAGTCACAAAGGACTAGAACGGAGAGTGATGCATTCAGCTGACAAGAAGAGAGGGCATATGCATAAGAACACCACACTTGCAGATAATACCACTTGACCTGGCTTCAATGACTGGATGATCAGAACTCAACTAGAAGAAGAAAGAAGAAGGAAAAAAGAGTAATCTGATACAATTTGATGAAATTGACCTACACCTATGGATGCAGTAAGCACAAAAGAGGGAACAAATCTTTACAGTGAGGATCATTCCCACCCCCCCTCCATATACAGAGTAGACAGGGATGGGCAACTTAGACATTGGCTTACAAGCTTTCAAGAGGGAACCTACATCCAGAGGGAATGGAGGAAGGTAGCATCTCCAATGAGTAGTATCCAATATGTTTGATCAGGGCTGATGAAAGCAGATGGGGATATGTCTCTTGTGATACAATAGTGAGTAATTGTTATCAGGACTGACTGTGAGGGTTGGAAATGTAAAGGTAGACATTTTGTAGCAAAATGAGGGGAGTAACTGACTTTGCAGTCTAGGAGCAGAGGTTCCTGGGACCATCAAGGGAAAAGAGCAGAGAGTGGGACCCTACCCAAAGAAGCAATGACGCCAGAGATGGAGGCAGAAATGATGATGTGGAGAGATGGAGCGGCTGGGGACTTTAGACCCAGAGAGGGAGAGGGGCAGTGTGCTGATGACCGGAGAGCAGGCTTGCAGGGTATATTTTTTGGTTGGTTGATGATGCATGGAGGGGACTGTAACCCTGGCAATGAAACGATATACGATAGGTTGAGCATAAAGCTACTGTTCTCCCATGTAAACTATCACAAAATTCACAATAAAACATTTTTAAAAGATGCATGCCTTTTGACTGCCAAGTAACCTATGAATAGAAACTGAAAAGAGATACAGATCTTCTAGGCCTGACAGACAGAGCCTTCTCTTGCAGTCAGTAACCTGAATTCAAACTTCTAGCCTCTTCAATTGTAAGAAAATAAATTTCTGTTCATTAAAGCCACCCACTTAATGGTATTTCTGTTAAAGCAACCTTAAATAACTAAGAGCAGTATGCATACAAATAAAAGTTTGAAGAATACTGATAAAATAAATAAAGCATGTTACCTTACTCAAGTCCTGGTGTTGAAGCACTGGACTATTAACTGCAATGTTAGCAGTTCAAAACCACCAGTCACTCCTGGCAAAGCCTATACAGGGTATCTCTGAGTCAGAACCAACATGATGACAGTTAACAACCACCACAACCTCATTAATGCCCCTTCAGATAAGTAAAATATTAATTCAATGAGAGTAAGTATTAAACATTAATCATGATCTTGTTGTCCAATTTTAATGGTATCTGCTCACAATAAGGAGTCCTGGTGTGGCACTGTGGGTTAATGCATCAGACTGCGCAGCTGATTGAACTGCAAGGTCAGTGGTTCAAGCTCACCAGTCGCTCCTCGGACACTCTATACAGTGTTGCTATGGGTTGGACCCGACTCGACAACACTTAACAACAATTCACAATAAATATATTCTGATACAGTAGATTTTGATATTTTATGCACATTTATGTTTTGACAATTCTAATTATGAACTCCACACTTCCATCAATAAAGCAGTACCGTCTTCAAATATTTTTGTTTTTTTTAAATAGCATGTTGTTGTTAAGTGTCATCCATGTTGGTTCCGACTCAGCAACTCCATATAGACTTTCCAAGGCAAACAATCTTTGCAGGAGCAGAAAGTTTTATCTTTCTCGCATTGAAATTAGTAGTAAATCCAAAAGTTTTTAAAAGTATAATCACCCCAAAGTTATCTGATACTGATCGCCTTCCTTTTTTTCTCTTTTATCTTACTCCTGCCCACACAACCATCTACTTTTCCTCTTATTTTGGGGGAACACAATAATCCAGTTGTTGGGTCTTCCTTCACTTTTCAGTGTATAGAACAGTGCACCTGGCACAATCCATTAGTCACTATGTATTATTTCCTGAGTAGCTTTACAAAAGTTAAATCTTCTTTTCCAACTCCACACTTCCATCAATATTATCCGCCAAACCAGTCATCTTGTTTTCTTCAGTCCTTCTGCAATATATTGTTTACACTGCTGCCAAACATCTCTTAAAAATGCAAACCTATCATGTCACTTTCTACCATAAAATCTTTCTAAATCTCCTTCTCTGCCTAAAATGTAAAATAAAATATATTATAAAAACAAATCTCCTTTTGTGTTATTCATCTCTAAATTACTGCTTTTTCTCACCTTATATCCTAAGTTTGGGCCATTAACTGCCTGCATAAAAATTCCCCATAGGACATAGTCTCCCTCTTTTAAGCTAAATATTAACATAAATTAATTATCCTTCATAGCTTGGTTCAAATGGTACCTCTTCTACAAAGGTAAACTCTTTGTGTATTAGGTTTATTAATCCTTTGTCTGTCATCTATGTGAGAAATATGTTCCCAAACTTTGCCTTTTAGTTGTTTTTAGCACAGTGCTACACATTTAAACTTTGTTTCTTCATTATCTGTGCTTCAAAGTATACTTCTTGTTGTTGTTAAGTACTGTGGAGTCGGTTCCGACTCACAGTGACCCAACACAGGGTTTCCAAGGCCGTAAATCTTTACGGGAACAGAAAGCCTTAACTTTCTTCCTAGTAGTTTTGAATTGATGACCTTGAGGTTAGCAGCCCGATTTGTAACCACTACACTACCAGAGCACCTTTCAAGTTATACTTAGTTTCCATTATTTTTAATCTGTTTTCAGCAAAACTAAAACAAAAAAACAAGTGAATCTTCTTGTTGTCGTTAGGTGCCATTGAGTTGGTACCGACTCATAGCGACCTTATGTGCAGCAGAATGAAACACTGCCCAATCCTGAGCCAGCCTCATTATTGTTTTACAGCCTTTAAAATAACAACATGTTTTAAAGCTTTTTTTAAAAAAATAGTTTAAAGGAGTCCTGGGAGTCCCAGTGTGGTGATACAAGAGAAGTACTGGGCTGCTAACTACAAGGTCAGTGGTTCCAAGCCACCAACTGCTCCTAGTACACTGTATAAAGTCACTATGAGTCAGAACTGACTCAATACACTTAAAAACAACAAAGGGATCATGAGAACAAAGAAATTTTAGAAGAATATCAAAGGTACCATGGAATGCTAATAACAACAAGCAAATTTGTATTGGAAGAAGTACAGCCAGAATGCCTCTGAGAAGCCAGGATGACAAGACTTCGTCCTTCGTACTTCAGACATATTATCACAAGGAACCAGTATCTGGAGAAGATCATCATACTTGGTAAAGTGGAGGGTCAGCGAAAAAGAGGAAGACCCCAGAGAGAATGGATTGGCACTGTGGCATCTGCAATGGGTTCAAGCGTAACAATTGTGAGGGTGGTGCAAGACTAGGCACTGTTTCTTTCTGCTATGCATGTGATCGCTGTAAGTTGGATCCGACTCAATGGCACCTAACAACAATAACAACCTAAATAAATGAAGGAATAACAAACAGTACATTCATGGATTGGAAATTGTCAACTTTACCCCAAATTAATGAACAGATTCACGTCCTTTTACACGGAAATGTAAAGAGCTAAGAATAAGGGAAAAGGACTTGCTTTATTGGATGGGAGGCTTACTATGCCATGTAAATTAAAACAGCATAGTATTGTACTGACACAAGGATAAAGTACACCAATGGAAAAATATAGAATTCAGAAACAGACCAATGTAATTTATGACAAAGGTATTACAGCAGAGTATTGGAGAGACAATCTTTTCAATGAATGATGCTGCATAAAATGTATATTTGTTGTTGTTAAGTGCCACTGAGTAGATTCTGACTCATGGTAATCCTATACAGGGTTCTGCTGCTTTAAATCTTCGCAGGAGCAGAAAGCCTCATCTTTTTGTCCCATGGAGAAACGAGCCACGGTGGGCTCAAGCTGCAGACCTTGAAGTCTGCAATCCAGTGCTTATCATATGGAGCCACCACCCGCCCCATGAAATGTATATTCATATTAAAAAAAGAAACCTTTACCAGTATACCTCACATCTATCACCCATCTACCACGGTTTATTGTACTGTGGTGCTGTGGGTTAACGCGCCAGACTGCAAGGCCATTTAAACTACAAGGTCAGCAGTTCAAGCTCACCAGCTGCTCCTCAGAAACCCCAGACAGGGTCGCTATGGGTCGTAATTGACTCAACGGCACTTCACAACAACAACAACAACAACAACAACAACAAATGATGCTGGAAAGGAGCCCTGGTAATGTAGTGGTTTACGAGCTGAGTTGCTACCCAAAAGATCAGTAGTTCAAACCTACCAGTTGTTCCACAGGATAAAGATGAGACTTTCTTACTAAAAGATGAGGTATAGTGCTGGATGCTATGCCACCAGTATAGTGGACACATTTTTGAAGGGGTTTCCTGACTAAGAGTAAAAAGAAAGGCTGATGAGCTACTTTTGAAAATTAGCCAATGAAACTTTATGGATCACAGTAGAGTGGAGCCAACTTGATGGTAACTAACAACAATCCTTCATGTAATATAGAAAAATAAGATTTAGATAGGAAGTAGATCTAAATTCATAATACATAAAATATGTAACACATGTTGTTGTTGTTAAGTGCTGAAAAGTCAGTTCCAATTTACAGCAACCCGGGAAAGGGTTTCCAAGTAGCAGAACTGCCGACCTTGTGGTAACAGTCCATTGCTTGCTTATCCTACCAGCACCACACCTGGAGTCCATTGAATACACAGCACATTAAATAATACATAACATTCAGTTCTGGAATGAAGGTAGAATCAAAATAATAAACCCTCTAGGATAATGTTTTGAGCTAGACAATTTGTTGTAGCAGGTTGGCAGCCCTGTGTATTATACAAGGTTTGGCAGTATCCTACCCTCTACCCACTAGATGTCAGTAGCACCCCACCCATCCAGTTGTGAAAACCAAAAATGTCACCAGACATTGACAAATGCCCTACAGAGTGGTAAGGAAGGTGAAAGGGAGCAGTAGTGGTATTTGGGGGGGGCAGTGCTCAGAGCAAAATTGCCTCTGGCTGCCCTTGAAACAGAAAGATGCCATAATAAACAGCGCACAGAAAGCATTGACTAAAGGAAACTGACAAATATGACATTAAAATAAAGGCCTTCCTTTCAAAAAATATTAATATTAAAAGACTAAAAGTCAAGTAAACTTGGTATTTTTTAATAGGTGTTAACAGACAAACCGTTATCTAGAATACGTAAGCATTCCTATAAAACAAAATGTAAATGAAGGCACAATGGAGAGACTAAAAAAAGACTTGCACCCAAAAAATATATAACTTCTATTAGAAGCTCTGGGAGCACAGTGATGACAAGTCAGGCACCTTACCTCAAGGTCACAAATTTGAAACTACCAGCGGCTCTGCAGGACAAAGATGAGTCTTTCTGCTCCTATAAAGATTTACAGCCTTAGAAACTCTCTATAGGGTCACTTCGAGTTGGAAATGACTCCACATCACATAACCACCACCAACCAGGATAAACACAGGACTTCTAATCACTAGGACGGTGGTTCAAACTCAACAGGCTGCTCCTTGGAAACTGTAAACGGTCATGATGAGCTGGAGTCTACTTAACAACAAAAAACAGCAGGAAAAAAAAAAAAGCATGAAAGAGACTTCACAAAAATGGAAATCCAAATTTATAAAAAGGTGCTCAGTCTCACTTGTACCTTAGGAATCGTCCAATTGGGCACAACTCAGGCTGTAGGATAAGCACTGTACTACTAACCACAAGTTGGTGGTTCAAACTCACCAATCTTCAAAAATCCTAAAATACAGGGTTGCTATGAGTCAGAACCAGTAAGACAGCACCAAAAACACTGGTAGGAATATAAAGGATTCGTAACTCTCATATATTGTGGATAGGGATCAGTACTACCACTTTGAAAACGATTTTTGCATTATCTTCTAAAACTGAACATACGGACATATAACTAATATGCAGATTCAAAAGATCATGGAAAAATGGAATTAAAAGATGATGAAATTTTTCCTCTAATTTTTTGAAGCCCTCTCTTAAGTGCTACACATGTGCACCAACAGACATATACAAGAATATTCTGGCAATGTTATTCAATCTAAATGTCCAACAGTAAGATAAATAAAAAGATTAAAAAACTAAAAGGCATAAAAGCATACTAGCAAACCACAGCTACCTCTAACATACATGAATCATCCTAACATACTGTTGAATAAAATAACCAAAGACAGATGAATATTAATGTGTAACTCTATTTTTATAAAGCTCAAAAACAAGCAAAACAAATCTACACTCTTTAAAGTAATTCCACTGATTACCTGAGAAAGAGAGTGAGTAGGAGGGAAAACACAGGGGGCATTCACGGCTGCTGGCAGTATTCCATTTCTTGATCTACAGTGGTCATAGAATATTTACTTTGTGGTAAAATTCACTAAGTTGCCTATTAATACTTTGTGTACTTTTCTGCAGGTATTGTATTTAAATTTTAAAGAGCATAGACAACTATCTTTTATATGTCATCTAAAAAACTAAACAAATAAATATATTATAAAATTTCACAAAAGTTTTTGTGGTATTATAAGGCAATCAACGGAAAGTAAAAATCATGTTGGGATCAAAGTTAACTGTCCAATTCTATCCTTTCAGATTCTTTGACTAATTAAATAGACAAATAAAATAATTTTAAGAAGAATAGCTTGGATTTTAAATATGGAAATGAAGACAGGCATCATTTATCATACTTGTTGCTTTTGTACATACTTCATTTACCTTGGTCACTTGGGGGGAGAACTTCTTAGCTTTATATATGACAAAATCAAACATACATCTTGAAAAATGTTCATTAAAATGTAAGATGAAGATGTTTACTTCTAATATTAAAATTTTTTTCTGACATTTACACACAGGAAAGAAAGATTAAACATCTGAACTAAAGGAGGCATCTATAAAAACTTTGTATACTTTCTTCTGCACCAAACTAAGCCTTAGTTTATATTTTCATATTCCATATACCATATTGATAAAATTATGTTGTACAACACAAACTTATCTGTAAAACACGAATCAAACATCCGTAATATTAAAGTTGCTCATTATCAAGTCATTTCTCAATTTAATCATTCATGTAACAGAACATACAGTTACAGCAGATTATCTGATTCATTTTTAAGCCAAGTAGTGCCACCAAGTGGCAGCAAATTCGTTTACCAACATACCACTCTGAAGCAGTAAAAACAAGTTATACTGGAATATTACAATGGAATGGAAAATTTTATCTTATTTTAAATTTAAATAAGTTCGATTCTGAAATACCTCAATACAAAGGTTTAAAAACAAAGTAAATCAGTCTTTTTAGCAAAAACTTTATATAATTGTTGTTGTCAAGTACCATCGAGTCAGAACCGACTCATAGCGACCCCATGCACAGGAGAACGAAACAATGTCCGATCCTGGGCCAACCTAACTACCGCTGCCATACTTGACACCATCAATGATGTCACTTGGCTGATCCAGCTCTCCGGGGGTCTTCCTCTTTTTCTCTGACCCTCCATCTTACCCAGCATGACATCCTTTTCCAGCGACTGTTCCCTCCTGACAACATGTCCAAAGTATGACCGACAAAGTTTAGCCATCTTGGCCTCCAAGGCGCACTCTGGCTGCACTTCTTCCAAAACAGAT
>NW_006408520.1:22661113-22664522 GCF_000296735.1 Chrysochloris asiatica | reverse complement strand
TTTTCATTTTGAGTTGTGGCCCATCAGCAAATGAAGGTTATGCGTGTTTTTCTCCTCCTAGCTTAACTCTATTCACGTCATCATGGTCAACTCTACTTTGAGGAGGCATTTTTTTCCCAGTCACATTCTGGGTGCCTTCCCACCTGAGGGGCTCATTTTCCGGTCCTGTATCTAACAGTGTTTCTCTGCTATTCATAGAGTTTTCATTGACTAGTGATTCAGAAGTAGTTCGTCACTCTTTCTTCTAGTCTGTCTTTGTCTGGAAGCTCATCTGAAACCTGTCCACCATGGGTGACCCTGCTGGATATTTAAAATACGGGTGGCAGCGACCTCAGAATCACAGCAACTCAATCCACCACAGCATGACAGACAGATGAGTGGTGGCCATTTGGTTTTATGTCGAAATTGTCACTTTGAATTTCGATATCAACCCTGATACAATCAAGATACACTCAAGATATTCTCTCCTGACACTATCAATCCTGATACAATCAAGATATACATATATATAAGGCTTAAAAACAAAGTCAGTCTTTTTAGAAAAAGGTTATATAACTATATATATATAAACTCCTTGGAGTCCTGGTGTGGCGCTGTGGGTTAATGTGCCAGACTGCAAAGCCGTTTGAACTGCAAGGTTGGCGGTTCAAGCTTACTAGCTGCTCCTTGGAAACCCTATACAGATTGCTATGGGTCGGAATTGACTCAATGGCAATTCACAACAACAAAAAATATAACTCCTTGTAATAGAGTTATATAGCTAAAATTTTCTATGCAAAGAAGGAACTATAAATATAATTAATGCAGTATTTTCATTTTGTTTCTTGTTTTTTAATTCCACATTTTCAGAAATGACTTAAACTGCTTTAGAAATTAATGAAACACATGTACATAGAAAAAGACCTGCAAGACTTTAAATAGTTACCTCATTAAGTACGGGTAGGAAGTGAGGAGAATACAAGTAGAGAAAATTATAAACAGTCTGCTAGTAATACTCTTCTATACTTGAACTTTCTTTTTTTAATAAAAATGTACTTATTTTTAAAAGAACAATGACAGCTCTTGAACGTTGTTAAATAATGAACTATAACACCTACTCCTCACTAAATAACATGGTTAGGTGACAAAGATCATGCCACTGTGCAAAAATGGAGGATGACCATATCAGATCACAAAATGGAGGATGATGACATCATTACATAACTTCCAAACCACTGAAATCATGGCCAAGCCAAGTTGACATACAGTCTTAACCTTTACAGCCAGTCTTAACTCGTCGTACCTTAGTGGCCATTAATGCCAGATATGTATGCACTGTTAATGTTCAAAATAGTAGTACAGTAGTTTTCTGCTATGGTGGTGGTGGTGGTGGCTGTGTGCCGTGGAGTCAGATTCGACTCATAGCAACCCTGTACAGGGTTTCCGAGGCTGTAAATCTTTACGGGACCAGAAAGCCTCATCTTCCTCCCATGGAGCAGATGGTAGTTTGGAACCGCTGACCTTAAGGTTCACAGCCCGATTCATAACCACTACTCCACTATACTCCTTAAGGATGGAGTTGTTGTTGTTATGTGCCGTCGAGTCGGTTCCAACTCACAGCAACCCTGTACAGGGTTTCCGAGGCTGTAATTCTTTACGGGAGCAGAAAGCCTCATCTTTCTCCTGGTAGTTTCGAACTACTGACCTTGTGGTTTGCAGCCCAACTCGTAACCACTATGCTGGGTAGGTGTATCTTAGTTTCATGCAATATTATTACCCAAATAGATAACTAAACTTTAGTATAAAATTATAAATACATACATGAATGTTACAAGATAAAGGGTCATATAGTTCACGTTCTATCCAATTCTAATATTTTACTCCATGAACTCATATCCTACTCATGTCCTTTTTCTCACTAAAATTCCAGTGACATTAGACTCCTTGCCACTCCTTAATCAGGTCCAAGGTACTCTGCACTTAGTGGTCCCTGTCTTAGAGTGCTTCCTCAAAACACATGTATGACTTCCATATCTGTGTACAAATGTTTCCTCAGTTCTTCCCAGATTCTTAGGGAGCTCTAGTAGCATAGTGGTTACAAGTTGAGCTTCTAATCTCACGATCAGCAGTTTGAAACTACCAGCAGTTCCATGGGAGAAAGATGAGGCTTTCTGCTCTTGTAAATGTTTACAGCCTCAGATACCCTATACAGGGTTGCTATGAGTCAGAACTGACTCCACAGCACATAACCACCACCACCAATACCTCCTTCTCTGGTTTTATTTTTTCTTCAAAAATAACACCTGACATATTATAAGCTTATTTGGTTATATTTGTTTTGTCTTCCCCACTAGAAAGTAAGCTACTTGAAGGCAAAGACTTGTTTTGCTCACTGATGCACTCCAGCATGTAACTAGAATGATTGTTGCTGTTGTTAAGTGCAATCATGTCAGTTCTGACTCAACAGGAACTCTGCATAGGGTTTCTGGTGAGCTTCAACGGTACTACTTCTTAGTGTATTAGCATAAGGAGAAAAAATTTTTATAAAAATCAATGCATCTCTGCTTTATAATTTGAATTTTATGGGCCTTTACTATAAGCAGAGTAATCGTTGCAAATACATCACTTCTCTGAGGAACACGTTTCCTTCTCTCTCAGGTCATAGTCGCAAATCATTTAATATAGCTGAAAAGAATTTGCTGGGATCCTGCCTCACACTCTCTGGTCTAGTCACACACTATCCTCCACCAGTTTTCCCTGATCCAACACCACTGACCCCCTATCAAATTTCTCAAACATGTGCCTTCTTATAGATCCTTTGCACATGCAATTCCTTTGGTCTAAGATCCTCTACATCTTCTCTCCATCCCTCAATCACACAAATCTAGTTAACCTTAACTAACAATCTTGCCTCAGATAACAGCTCTAAAAGATCACTTACTCGGGAAGCCTTCCATGTTCAAGAGCAAAGATAACACTTTGAGAATTAAGGTGTGCCTTCATTCAAGGCACACTATTGAAATAGCTTCATATACATTTGAAAGTTAGACAATGAATAAGGCAGAGCACAGATTAGGGGTGGGGAACATTAGCCCATGGTCCATATATTAGAAATCATTTGGTCTGGCCCTGCCAAGGCAACTACAATTCCAGTCGAAACATTGGTGGTGGTTGTGGTTATTTGCCATGGAGTAGTTTCCGACTCACAGCAACACTGTAAAGGATTTCTAACACTAAAACTTTACGGGAGCAGAAACCTCATCTTTCTCCCACAGAAACCACTGGTATATTTGAACTACTTACCTTGCGGTTAACAGCCCAGCTTATAATCCAATACCAAGCATCATGCAACCAAGCATCACATTGTTGTTGTTGTTGTTAAGTGCCGTCGAGTCGGTTCCGACCCATAGCGACCCTGTACAGGGTTTCC
>NW_006408520.1:22657806-22658814 GCF_000296735.1 Chrysochloris asiatica | reverse complement strand
TGGAGGGAAGAATTAATATAAGGTAACCACAACAATGGGGTTGGGGTGGGAGGTTTAGTTTGGGTGTTTGGGAGGGCAATTCAAGAAGGAGGAAGAGGCAGAAGAACAAGATAGACGGGGAACACTAAGGCAGGTTTGCATGTCCTAAGTGGGAAAGAGGAACAACAGGGTTCTATGATACAGGGATCTAGGTATAGCTTGAAGAGGGGAAATAATACGAAAATAACTGTCTTATGAATATTAGTTTCCCTTGCCTACTATTGTGAAATCGTCTGTCAGTTTGTCGTACTAGGGGGTGACTTGTGAGTTGCTATGATTCTGAAAGCTATGCCACCGGTATTTAAAGTATCAGCAGGGTCACCCATGGTGGAGAGGTTCCAGATGAGCTTCCAGACAAAGACAGACTAGGAAGAAAGAGTGACGAACTACTTCTGAATCTTTAGTCACTGAAAACCTTAAGAATAGCAGAAAAACACTGTCAGATACAGTGCCGGAAAATGAGCCCCTCAGGAAGGAAGGCACTCAAAAGGCGAGAGAGGAAGAGATGCCTCCTCAAAGTAGAGTTTACCGTGATAACGTGAATGGAGTAAAGCTTGTAAGAGAAAAGCTCACAGGACCTTCATTTGTTAATAGGGCACAACTCAAATTGAAGAGAAACAGCTGTAAACATCCACTGAAAATCAGAATATGGAATGTACAAAGAATGAATCTAGGAAAATTGCAAGTTGTCAAAAATGAAATAGAACACATAAACATCGGTATCTTAGGCATTAGTGAGCTGAAATGGACTGGTATTGGCCATCTTGAGTCTGATGACCACATGGTTTACTATGCCGAGAATGACAAATTGAAGAGGAATGGTGTTGCTTTCATTGTCAAAAAGAACATATCCACACCAGTCATGAGATACAACACTGTCTGTGATAGGATACTATCCATGCGCTGACAGAGAAGCCCAGTTAATACCACTATTATTCAAATTTAGGCACCAGTGAGGATGAAATAGAA
>NW_006408520.1:22651438-22653921 GCF_000296735.1 Chrysochloris asiatica | reverse complement strand
AAGGTCATCATGCTTAGTAAAGTGGAAGGTCAGAGAGAAAGTGCAAGACCCCCAATGAGATAGACTAGCACAGTGGCAGCAACAATGGGCTCAAACATAACAATTTTAAGGATGGCTCAGAACCAGACAAGAGTTGTATTCTGTTACACATAGAGTCACTGTGTGTCGGAACCAACTTTGCTGCACCTAGTAACACTAACAATACATTCTAAGGGTATTATTCAACATCCATGACAAATATTAAACACACCATTTTTGATAAGATTTTTCTTCAGTAAGTAGGCCCTAATAAATAATTTCAAATAACTGCATTCAATCCAGTAATTCATTCAGTTGTACAGGAAAGTGTTTTGAAATAAAAAAATCTGATTGAGTTTGCCAGGATGAATGAAGCCATACTGCTAAAATACACAAAACTATGGACACTTCCACCATACTTACATGCTTAATGCTGAAACATATGCAGAATACCTGCTTGGACATATAAGTAGATTTTGCCCCTGCCTGGCAATGTAGGATCAGCACTGGACTACAAATTACAAGGTCGGCAGTTCAAACCCACTGGCTGCTCATCAGAAACCTTCACAGGATCCCTATGAGTCAGAACTGACTTGACGGCACTTATCAACAACAACCCATATAATGGAGTCCTGATATTACACTGTAACATAAACATTGAACTGCTAACTGCAGGCTGGGAGTTCAAACCCCCAGCTATTCTTTGGAAACACTATACAGCGTTGCTATAAGTCAATAACAACTTAACAGCATATAACAACAACCCATATTACATCTGAACTGATAAGCAATATAATGATGTTATTGTTGTTATGTGTCGTGGAGTCGGTTCTGACTCATAGCAACCCTGTACAGGGTTTCCGAGACTGTAAATCTTTACAGGACAAGAAAGCCTCATCTTTTTCCCGCGGAACAGCTGTTAGTTTCAAACTGCTGACTTTGAGATTTGCAGCCCAATTTGTAACCACTACGCTACCAGAGCTCCTAATATAATGATGGTGGTGGTGGTTGTGTGCCGTGGAGCCGATTCTGACTCATAACGACCCCATACAGAGGTGCCGAGGCTGTAAATCTTTACGGGAGCAGAATGCCTCATCTTTCTCCCACGGAACAGCTGGTAGTTTCGAACTGCTGATCTTGCGGTTCACAGCCTGATTCATAACCACTACGCTACCAGAGTTCCTTAATATAATGATAAATGAAGAAAAAAGAAAACACCTGTGGCCAAAGATGTATTTAAAGTTTTCAAAAACAAAGATACCTCTTTGACAACTAAGGTGCACTTGACCCAACCCATCATCTTTTCAATCATCTCCTATGCGTGCAAAAGTTGAATAAAACAAAAAGAAGAATTGATGTTTTCAAACTGTTGTGTTGACAATGAATACTGAAAATATCATGGACTATTGATGTGGCACTGTGGATTAATGCACCAAACTACAAAGCTGTTTGAACTGCAAGGTCAGCTGTCGAAGCTCGCCAGCTGATCCTTGGAAACACTATACAGTGTCGACTGCACTTGACAACAACACACCAAAACAATCAACAAATCAGTCTTTTAAAAAAGAAGTTAGTATGTTCCTTTGAAGAGAGGACGGCAAGCTTCTTACTTCAGGAAAGATCAATTGCTAGAAAAGGACATATTGTTTGGTAGAACAGAGGATCAGCAAAAATAAGGAAATCCTTAATGAGATGGGTTGACACACTAACCATAATAACGGACCAAAAAATACCAATGATCACAAAGGTGGCATAGAAGACCAGGGAAGGTTTGGCTGGCATCACAGGTCCCTTTGACAGGTGCTGTTTCAACTCGACTAGACAATAAGTCACAATGGTTTTGTCAAACACTAGACTAGTTGCTCTTTCATAATACAATCTAATGAAATGTAATGTAATGCAATCTTCTGCCACAGGCAATCGAATGCAAAGTAATCAATCTATCAGTTGAAAAGGGATTTATTTAAGGTACGGTGTGCATTCAGAATATAAAATTGTTATTGTGGTAGACCTCTCTTTTCAAAAATGGTGTGTATATATATGTGTGAGTTTCAGAAAGTTTGTGTAAAAATTAAAACTAAAACCACAAACTTTTTGAAGCCCCCTCAATACATACATGTTGTTTTTGTTATGTAACATTGAGTTGGTTCTGATTCATAGCGACCTTCTAACAGAGTTTCCGAAGAGCAGGTGGTGGGTTTGAAACACCAATCTTGTGGCTAGTAGCCCAGTGCTGATCCTACAGCACAACACCAGGACTCCATATGTACATATATATCATACATACATTTAGCATAGTGGTTACGAATCGGGCTGTGAACCGCAAGGTCAGCAGTTGGAAACTACCAGCTATTTCGCGGGAGAAAGATGAGGCTTTCTGCTCCCGTAAAGATTTACAGACTTGGAAACCCTGTACAGGGTCGCTATGAGTCGGAACCGACTCCACGGCACATAACAACAACAAC
>NW_006408520.1:22646997-22651167 GCF_000296735.1 Chrysochloris asiatica | reverse complement strand
AGGGACCCTGTATAAGGTTTCCAAGTAGTTGCTGGTGGGTTTGACCACCAACCTTTGGTTAGCAGTCCCGTGCTTATACTACACCCACTTTTTCAAACCTTAATAGTAGAAAACAGATAGAATAAAAGAAAGAAAATGTGACATAGTATATGCATTGATTATAAAAGTCATCTGTGAGCCTTCATTTATCCAAGTAGAATAAAAAGATTGAGAACCTCCTATCTGGAGCGTTTGAGTAAGAGCCACAAGAACCATTCAGTGTTATACAATCTCTTTTTGTCAAGTGCTGGCGAGTTGGTTCCAACCTACAGCAACCCTGTACAGGGTTTCTGAGAGCGGCTGGTGAGCTTGAACCACTGACCTTGCAGTTCAAAGTGACTTTGCAATCCAGTGCAACAACCCACAGCACCACACCAAGACGCTGTTCCGACAATCTAGAGACTAAAAATTCTCTAAATTTTATTCCTGAATTAAATCACATCAAAAAAACAAATCTCATATAAATGCCTCCACATTAACAGATAAAAAACATTTCAACATTTTTTTATAAAACTGACCACATGAACATTAAACAATGTTCCCTTCAATAATAAAGATTCATACAGAACATTCTACTGAGTACGCAATGCAAAGAAAAAATGTCTTCTGTTTTAGTGGTCTATGTACAGTCCCTTTTTGCCCTTAAAAAACAGGAAAAACAAAACAGTCTACACTTGCATATACAATTATCCTTTTAGCTAAGATATAATATTATCATTTTCCATTGTCTTTCTTTAGCTTCGTTAATTAGTTTATTGTTTCATCCTTTTAAAAAATGATTCTGATATCCATTTTTGGAGTATAAAGATAAACAATGAAAAATGTAGATATGGACAAAAAAACAGAGAATGCTGTACATTATGAGTTTTATGAATCAAATTTGATGACTGAAACAAAAATTACTAATATTGCGGTGCAGTGAGTTATTTAAATTTTATGCTTCTACCCATAGTCTTTGTAACTTGCACCAAACTTTTTCATAATGGGTCTTTTAAGAGAAGGGGAGGAAAGATGCTGAAAGGATTCACGTATTCTGCTGACAGTAACTGGTAACAGGATTACTGGTGATTGTACAAACGTGAGAATCTAACATGGGACTTGTTGCCATATCAGCAGCCAGATGAGGAATCTCACAATCATCAAAAAAGAGCCAGGAGTGGAACATGTCCACTGAATCTCTTCAATCCAAGTACAAAAGGTTGTGACACCAAAGAAGTGGCAGACAGAGGCAGAGGAGCAGCAGCAACAGATCCAGAGCAGAAGGCAGAATGGTGGGCTTCCTGGTCCAGGGAGCAAGTAGACAAAGGAGTACCTTCAGACAGAGGCTCACTTGTGGAGTAGAATGACTTAAATCACTTAATCTAAGGGGCTAGGTTTCATGACAGAGAACTACATTAAACACCTTTGAGCTTAACGCTCTAAAAGAGCTTTAAAACAGTGCAAGATCAAGGCAGAGGCCAAAGGGCCATGTGACTCAGAAGAGATCAAGGACTAGAGAGAGGCTTGCCTGTTGGCATGGCTGGGAAGAGACTGTCCTAACCAAATTACTATATCCTGAACATTTCTGATCCTGAACCTATTAATTCTCTTCACTAACCTGGTTTGAACCACAAGGTTCAAATTTCAAAGTCGCCTTCAGCTCCTTGGAAACCCTATAAAGGGTCCCCATGAGTCAGAACTGACTCCATGGCACTTAGCAACAACAACGAACCTCACTAATAAACATCATAACCATCAGTATTGTCTGTGAGTTCTTGTGTGGCCACTGCAATGAATTATCAAACCCAGCTGAGAAGTACAGAAAACTTAGCAGAGGGCAGTTGGTGTCAAAACTAGTGAGGAAGGTTGGAGGGTGGAGGCAAGTCTGACCTCAGCTACATAGGAATCAGGTAGCTGATAATTATGGCGATTCTCTCTTCCTTGAGAGTCAGAGGTCAGATGCAGCCCTCATAAGCTTTACAATCACCTGATACTCAAGACAATAAGATTTCAAAGTGGGAAATGTAAGGAATTTAACTGGAAGTATGCATAGTGTAGTGGTTATGAATTAGGCTGCGAACCTTAAGATCAGCGGTTCAAAACTACCAGCCGCTCCGCGGGAGAAAAGATGAGGCTTTCTACTCCCGTAAAGATTTACACCCTGGGAAACCCTGTACAGGGTCGCTATGGGTCGGAACCGACTCGACAGCACTTAACAACAACAACAACATGCATTCGACCATTCACCTCAACTGAAAAAATATTGAAATCAGCGGAATGGAAGGCAAATATTATACTTCAATACTTCAATACCCCGAGCAACCATTATAAAACGTATACAAGAGATACACTAAAAGATATACAAAGAGATATTATGTCATAATGGAATCCTAAGAAATGATCAAGCCAGCCACAGGAAAATGAGAAAAGAGAAACACAAAAACAAGAACAAAATAAAAAGAAACCTGTTGGCATTAAAATAACCAGAGAAAACATTTTAAATGACCTTAAATGTAAATTGTCGACAGTAATAAAAAACAAAACAAAAGGACAGAACAAACAAGATGGTGGAACAGGGAGAAGTGCAGTGAGGAGCTTCATCAGCAACAACACGGATTACCGGACCAAGCAAGCTCAGGGGATGGTGCCAGAACTTTAAACTACAGGAGCAATCAAAGATACAGCATTGGAAACAATTCAAAACCTACAAAAAGAGGTCCAAATTATTATTAACAGAATATCAGTAATGGACAAATACAATGAAAAGGCAAAGGAGTAGAAGTGAAGAAATAGAAGCCAGAACTAGTGAGCTAGAAGATAAATCTCAACACTACTAAGATAGAAGAGCAAGCACAAAAAAGTTTTAAAAAATCTGAAGAAGGCCTAAGATTCACGTTGGCCAATATGAAAAGGAATAACTGAGAAATATCGGAATTCTGGAACAGGAAGACTCACACAGTCCACAGAGGAGATAACTAAAGAGCTGCTAAAAGAAAATTTCCCTGACATCCTTAAAAGCAAAAAGGTTAGCATTAAAGAAGCTCAACGAACCAGAGGATGGATCGAACCTAAAAGACAATCACCAAGACATATAATAATCAAGTTCTCCACAATAAAACATAAAGAGGATCCTAAAAGCAGCTAAGGAAAAGAGAAATGTAACATACAAAGGCAAGCAAATCAGATTAAGTTAGGATCTCTCAACAGAAACCATGCAGGCAAGAAAGCAATGGGGAGACAAATAAAAAAACCCTGAAAGGAAAAAGAAAAACTGCCAATCAAGAATTCTCTACACAGAAAAGCTGTCAATCAAATACGAAGGCGTAATCAAAACATTCCAGGATAAACAGAAGCTAAGAGATTTTGCCAAAGCCAACCCTGCTATGAAAAACATCCTAAAGAAAGTTCTGTGGACTGAGAACCAACAAGAACAGACAACAACCATAGAATGATGTAAGTGGCGGCATCATCCTGAACTCAATCGACAAACGAAAGAATCATGAACAGAATAAAATGATAAGAATAAAGGATCTGGGAGGTCAGTATATGATTAAAACAATTACAATGTGAAAGAAGGTAAACACACAGAGGAACAGAGATCCAGGTGGTGAGAAGATCAGGTAGATTACAGGATAAAATAGATGGTCTTAAATGGAGAGAAGAGTTAATGGAATATAAGGTAACCACGGGGTGGGGGGTTTAGATCAGGTGTTGGGGAGAGCAATACAAGAAGGGGAAGGAGCAGAAGAACTGATAGACAGGAGAACACGGAGACAGGTTTGCACGGCCTAAGTGGGACAGAGGTAAATAGTGATGCATGCTCAACCTTGGAACAACAGGGCTCTAGGATACAGGAATCTAGGTATAATTTGAAGAGGGGAAATAATACTAAAATGCTTGACTGCCTTATGAATATTGGTTTTCCTTGCCTAGTATTGTAAAATAGACACTTGAGTGGGATAGAAAGGAATGGTGGGGAACACAATTAGAGAAAACTTATAAGGTCATCTTCAGCCTATAAATGATTGGAATACCTAAAAGGGTTCTACAACTTGCCCAGTGAAATAGGCCTCTTGCAAAACCTTTACAGATTATAGATCCATAGGTGGAATCCAGAGTGCCACCCAGAAGAAACTTATGAAGTGGGATATT
>NW_006408520.1:22633545-22640771 GCF_000296735.1 Chrysochloris asiatica | reverse complement strand
AACCTCAGGGTCATCGGTTCAAAACTACTAGCTGTTCCGCAGGAGAAAGATGAGGCTTTCTGTTCCCGCAAGGATTTACAGCCTCGGAAACCCTGTACAGGGTCAATATGAGTCGGAACCAAATCCACGGCACATAACGACAACAACATATACGTACAACCACACAAATGTGTGTACGTGTGGTGTGTATATATATGTTGCTGCTAAATGCTGTCAAGTTGGTTACAACTCATAGCGACCATGTATAGGGTTTCTGAATAGTAGCTGGTTCAGTTTGAACCACCAACCTTGTGGTTCAAACTGACCTTGAGGTCCAGTGTTTTATCCTACAGTGCCACACAAAACACACTATCCAACAAAAGCTGAATATACATTTTTTTCAACTGTCTCCAAAACATTTATACTGGTAAACCATATCCTGAAAAACAAAATATATCAAAACAATTTTTAAAGGATTACAATCAAAGTATGTTCTTTTACCATAATGGACTCAAATTAGACTCAAAAGAAGAAAAAAAGTAACAAAACTCTCTAAAGTAGTTGGACTTCAGTTAAACAACACACCTCTATGTAACGAGTACTTCTCAAAAAAATGTTTCAACAGAATGAGAAAAAAAATACAATAAAATGTGTGAGATGCACCTAAAGCAATACTAACACGATTATTTAAAGCATTAAAAGTTTCCATTAGGAAAGAGGAAAAGTCTCAAATTAATACTAGAAAAGAATAAAACTCCAAAGCAAAAGGAAAGAAATAATGAAAGACAAGAGCAGTTATCAATGAATTGGAAAACCGCATAACAGGGAAAAAATTAATGAAACAGAAAGCTGATCCTTTGGGGAAAAAAAAAAAAAATCAATACAATTTGTAAATATCTAGCAAGACTGACAAAGATAAAAAGACATTACCAATATAAAAATGAAACAGTACCAGACTCTTAAATAAAACGATAACAGGGGAATACAATGATAAATCCTATAGTCATAAATTTAATATTTTCAATGAACTAGAGCAATACCTTGAAAGACACTAATGATTACAACTTACACAAAATGTAGATATTGAATAATCCTGTAATTATTAAGAAAATTCAATTCATAATTTAAAAGATCTCTAACAGAAATCTCCAGGACAGGATGTTTCACTAGAGAAGCTACTAAATATTTCAAGACAAATTAACATAAATCTAACACAATTTTTTTCCAAAACTTGAAGATGATGAACTCTTCCCAATTCATTTTATGAAGCCAGCATTACATTGATACTAAAACCAGATGAAGACAACAGAAAAAATTAATCCTACAGTCCAACATTTCTCATGAACATGGATGAAAAATCCTAAGTTAATAATTGGTAAATTGAGTCCAACAATGATAAAAATTATACAATATGACCAAGTGGGATTTATCCCTTCTACGTGAGGCTGGTTCAACACTAAAAGTGAATGTAATATATCACATCAATAGGTTAAAGAAAAAAAGTTATTAAAACTTTTCAGTGGATGTAGAAAATCATTTAACAAAATCCAGTATCTGTTCATAAAAAAACTCTCAGCAAGTCTGGAGTAAAGGGAAACTAACTCAACTTGATAAGAACATTATACCAAATTATACCAAAGCCTATAATTACTTTCTGGCCAAAGACTGAATGCTTTCCAGCTAAGATCAGGAAAAATGGTCAATCTCACCACACTAATCCAACATAGTATTCGACATTTTAAGTCACTGCAGAAAGGCCCAAAAAGAAATAGAAGGTATACATATAAGTTAGAATGTAAAACTACTCTTATTTGCAGGTAACATTATTGCCTATGTAGCAAATTCCAAAAATCTTTCCTAAAACTAATCATTGAACACAACAAGGTCACAGCAAACAGGATCAACACACAAAAATCAATTGCATGATTCAATGAAAATATAAAGTAGAGAAATCCAAAGGTCAATTCCTACCGATAAACACACACATAGAAAATTAACAAAAATTTCCAGAAGCAATGCTGTCCACAATCTAGTAAACTGTCAGTTATTTAAAACAAAGCAAATGCTGAATCAAGACAATGTGACTTAAACAAGGTAAGTTAGCCTTATGACGTTTTAACTTAATCTTTCCCCAACCTCGAAAAGTTAGGAAGATGGCAGTCTACATTACCAGTGTAGTAATCTGGTTTCAGAGGAAGGACAGTATACCATATTCCCAAGTAAGTATGTTGCCTGTTTTGACCTGTCTTTCCTAACTTGGAACTGTCTTAAGGTCTTGGTGTGGCACTGTAGGATAAACACTGGACTGCAAGGTCAGTTTGAAGCACAAGGTCAGTGGTTCAAACTCACCAGTCACTTTCGGAAACACTACACAGAGGTTCCTTATGTGTAGGAACCCTCTATGGCATTAACAACAAAGGTCTAAAAGAGGCAACTGGCACACATTGAAAGGCAAAGTAACAAGTTGCTGACACAATTCTAATTGAGACAAACAACAGACAATTACCAAAAAATATATACACTCACAACTGGGACTAACAACACACAGGCTGGAAGCCTCAGAGGAAAACCTGGAAATGCTGTTACTTTAATGATAAAGGAATTTGAAAAGCTTCCACATGTAACAAGGAATCTAAAAATACAAGTATATGCCCGAGGCAGACACATACTCAGAAAAGACCAATATAAAGACTTCAAGATTTCACCTCCAGCTGATCTTTAAGCTCAGCACATGCAAGGAGTAAAGAGTAAGGCAGAGTTGTAAACAGTCTAGCTAAGCACTGAAGGAGTACCCCACACAGAGTCAATATGTACCAAGGGAGAATATTTCCTTTATTGTTTTGGGTAAAGGAGGGCTGGCTCTAGGAGTAAAGAAAAGTTCTGTCAAAAAACTAGTTCATCACTAGTCAAAGAAATAAATACTCAAGATTTATGACAAAAATACAGTGATTAAAAAGTAGTTTATAAAGTCACAACTACAACCTACAAGAAGCAACAACAAATCCTGTAGGGGAGAAGAATCTGATTTCCAGAGTTACCAAAATAAAATATTTTAAATGTACAGTTTTCAATTAAAACACACACACACAGGAGGCTGCAACAAGAAGAAATTACAGCCCATTTACAATAGGGGTGAAGAAGAGATTAACAGAAACCGAACCTGAGAAGGCACAGCCATAGGACTTCCAAGAAAATTTTCAAATCAACTCTTTTGAATATGTTAAAAATGATAAACAAACTAAAGGAAGGAAACCAGAAGAACAATGTCTGAACATATACTATAAGGATATAGATTCTCTTTTTAAGTACCTCCAACAGGATCAGAACCAGACTGCGAACCACAAGGTAGGAAGTTCAAACCTATCAGCTGCTCCTTGGAAACTCTGTACGGGTTTGCTATGAGTTAGAACTGACTCGACAGCACTTAACATCAACGACAAATTCTGGATTTGAAAAGTACAGTAAAAGCCTGACTTTTCAGCATATTTGAGCAGACTGATGAATCAGTGAATCAACTGAAACTATCCAAGAGGCAGAAAGAAATAGGGGGGGGGAGGAATAACTGAACAAAACCTAAAAGACCTGACACCAGCAAGCACACAAACACAGCATAATGACAAGTCCCAGAAAGAGAGAACTGATGGGGACAGAAATAATATTTCAGAAATAAGGGGTAAAACTTCCCCACTGTGATGAAAAGACATAGTTTATACGTCCAAGAAGTTCAACAAACTCCAAGCAGCATAAATGCAATGAGATGCACACTGAGACACTGTAGTTAATTGCAGTTTCCAAAGACCAAGACAAAGAAAGAATACTGAAAGCAGAAAGGAAAAAGTGACTCATTACATATAGAGGATCTTCAATATAATTAACAGTATTGCTCCTCAGAAACCAAGATGACAAGAACTGGATGAAATGATATTTTTTTTTTAGTACTGAAAGAAAGGGGGTGGAGGTAAAAACCTATCCACCAACAATTCTATATATGACAAAACTGTCTTTCAAAAATGTATATAAAATTACTACAGTACCAAATAAATAAAAGCTGAAATGTGTCACTTAAAGATCTGCACTAAGCATATATATTCACTGAAGACACAAAGACAGATATTTCTCAGTTATAACCAAACACTTCCCAAAATTGGTTTTCTAGTATTCAAAATTTAGAACCATAGACTCATGGGACAAATCAGTCAATTGACATAATATAGTTCACAAAAGTCATGACATGTATACTAGTGAAGTAGTTTCTTGGGTCCTAAAAGTTTGCGAGCAGCCAGCCAACTAATACAAAACAACAGGCCTCTCTCTACTCAGCAGCAGCAAAACAGTAAGAGGTAACCAAAAATCTAGAGAAGAAACAAGTCTGCATGAATTGCGACCTCATCTACCCTCATCTTTGGAGATCAGAAGAACTAGACCGTATCCAGCTATCACCATTCTGGCTGAGATCACAAAAGTGGTCCTAGATAGAATAAGAGAAAAATATGGAGCAATACTAAAATTCTTATTTTAAAAAAAAAAAAAAAAGCCAGATAAACTTTAACAGCAAAGAATGGAAGACTCCCTGAGACTGCCCTGAGACACGCATTAAATCTAGAGGCGAGACTTTTTAGTGAACTAGCAAAGTGGCACATGAAATAAAAGTTAAAACCCTTTTAAGATCAAGGAGCTCTGGTAGCATAGTGGTTACGAATCAGGCTGCTAACCTTAGTGTCAGCAGTTCAAAACTACCAGCTATCCTGTGGGAGAAAGATGAGGCTTTCAGCTCCCGTAAAGATTTACAGCCTTGGAAACACTTTACAGGGTCTCTAAGAATTGGAAACGACTCAACGGCACAATAACAACAACCCATAAGGTCAGTACCCTACTTAAAAACCATTAACACTTGGATCGACAAGCATGGAAGCAGCAGTCAAGAAATCAGTACAGCAAATCTGCTGTACAAGAACTTTTTAAAGTGTTGAAGAGCAAAGATGTCAGCTAGTGGATTAAGGTGGGCCTGACCCAAGTCATGGTATTTTCAATAACCTCATATGCATGCGAAAGCTGGACAGTGAATAAGGAAGACTGTAGAAGAATTGATGCTTTTGAGTTATGGTGTTGGAGGCGAATATTGAATGTGCCATGGGCTGCCCATAGAACCAAGAGATCTGTGTTGGAAGATGTGCAGCCAGAGTGCTCCTTGGAAGCCAGGATGGTCAAACTTCCTCTCTCATACATCTGACATATTGTCAGGAGGGACCAGTCACTGGAGAAGAATATCATGTTTGGTAGTGTGGAAGGTCAGAGAAAAAGAGGAAGACCCCAACGAGATGGACTGGCAAAGTGCCAGCATCAATGGGCTCAAGCGTGGCAACAATTGTGAGATTGGTCTAGGATTGAGCAGTGTTTCGCTCTGTTGTGCATAGGGTGGCTACGAGTTGATACTGACTCAATGAAACTTAACAACAACAACCCATAAGATCAGTGCCCTACTTAACAACCATCAGTGTAAGAACAAAAGGTTAACAATTATTCAAAACCAAAAATGAGAATAGTGAAATTAGAGTATTGGAAAGGGAACAAAGAGAACACACACAAAAAATGTTGACACATTATGATAAATGCAACCAGTCACTGAACAATTTGGTCAAATGGGAATCTAACTTGCTGTGTAAACACTCATGAAAAAAATACCATAATTTTTTTTTTTTTTTTTGGTCATTTAGTGTCATTTTTTTGCCATTTAAAGAATAAAAGACCATAGCTCTAAGTCATAAGTACAGGTAGAGAATTACATATATAAACACAAAAGTCATGATTGTCACTCCTCTTTTCATTTTTTTATATGGTTGAAAGGGCAATACATAAAATAATAAATCTGTGTCAGTGGAAACACAATGCATAAAAAGGTATACAAAGAAAATGAGAAAACTCAAAGCAGCACACAGTAAAAGAATCGAATAAATTAAAAATAAGGCAGTAGTGGAAAAAAAGAAGAACAATGACAAAAAGACACCTGGACAACAGCAAAATGAAGGAAGTTCTTCTCTATCTGTAATTGATTTCTATGTAAAAAATTAAACGCTCCTATTAAGAGACTGTAATTGAAAGGAAAAACAAATATCCACAAATAAGTTGTATACAAGAGTCTCACTTTAGATCCAAAGACACAAATAGGTTCGAAATAAAACAGAAAAAATGTATACAAATATTTCCCCAAATATGTTTATAACCAAGAGAGTTGGCGATGGGAATAAAACCCTTGTGGTTCAATAATGAATAACTGCTATCAGGACTGACTGTGAGTGTTGGAAAAGTAAAGGTAGCCGTTTTGTAACAAAAGGAGGGGAGTGGTTGATTTTGCAAGCCCAGGAGCGGAGGACCTTGGGACCATCAACGGAAAAGACTGGAGTGCCAGACCCTATCCAGAGAAGAAGTGACACCAAAGATGGAGGCAGAGACGATGACATGGAGAGATGGAGCGGCTGGGGACTCTGGACTCAGGGAGTTAGAGGGGCTGTGTGCTGACGGCCAGGGGACAGGCTTCAACCAACCCTTTGGTTGGTATAAGATGCACAGAGGGGGCTGTAATCATTGCAATGAAACAAAATACAGTAAGATGAATGTAAAGTTAATGTTCTCCCATGTAAACTATCACATAATTCACAATAAAAACTTAAAAAAAAAGACAGAGAGAGAGAGAGTTGGAGTGGCTATAACAAAGAAAGTCACTATATATTGGTAAGAGTCAGTTCATCAAGAAAACATAATAAAATATATGTACCCAATATCAGAGCCAAAAAAATGTATGAAGCAATACCTGACAGGAATGAATGGAGATATAGCTCTAAAAAGACTGGGATACACAAATTTCCATAAAGGATAAAATAGCCAGACAGAAGATCAACAGTAATTAAAAGGACTATTAACCAGTCAAAATATCATGTGCAAAAGTAACAGAACATACATTCTTCCCTAGTGCACATGGAACTTTTTCCAATAGAGACCATAACTTAAGACTACTAAACAAGTCTCAATAAATGCAAAAACTAAATCAAACAAAATCTGTAAATCAAACACATATGGAATGAATCCAGAAATCTATAACAGAAGTCTAGAAAACGCAAAAATATGTGAAAATCAAACAATAAATTCTACAACAATCAATGAGTAAAGAGAAAAAAATCACAAGGAAAATTAGAAAACACATTAAAAAAAACAAACATATAAAAACTTGCAGGAAGAATCATTCCCACCCC
>NW_006408520.1:22626185-22632662 GCF_000296735.1 Chrysochloris asiatica | reverse complement strand
CAGTCCTACATCATTCCCACAACTGCTGTTTGAGGCCATTGTTGCTGCTACTCTCAATCCATATTATTGGGGGTTGGTTTTGCACTCATCCTATCATATTTTATTTTCATTGCAATGATTATAATGCCCTCCAGGCATCCTCATTCAACAGTATTTGCTTCTATTCCCTCTGGGGTTTTTTTGTTTGGTTTTGTTTTGTTTTCCCTGATGTACACAAAACCCCTCAGGAATATAACAAATCAAAGAGCACATTTTGCAAGCCTGCCTTCTGGCTGGCAGCACACAGTCTTTCCCTTTCCATGAGTTAAGTGTCTTCAGCTGCTCTATCTCTCCATGTCATCATGTCTGGTATCACTGCTGCTCTGGGTAGGACCCATATAATCTCCCATCCATTTTAGGTAGCCTATCTCCATGTACATAGGGGATAGGTTTGATCCTTGATATGAAGACTCCTTCCCTCTCATACTACATTCATAAGTACAGGTCAAGTTCATCAAATAGTAACCATTTACACTTGTTTCCTTTATCAGATTTCTTTATCTTCCTCTAGGTCCAGTTCCGAAGATCATCAGTTTTGCATTCACTCTGTTTAATCTCAATGATTAATATTGTTCAATGATTCACTTCTCTTTGGAATGGGCACAAATATGGATCTTTTCCAATCAATTAGCCAAATAGCTGTCTTCCAAATTTCTTGGCACAGATGAGTGAAAGCTTCATCAGTTTGTTAAGGATTTTAATTTGTATTCCATCAATTAATTCCTGGAGCTTTGTTCTTTGCCAATGCCTTCAGTGCACTTGAACTTCTTTCTTCAGAACTTCTGGCTCCTGGATCATATGCTACCTCTTGAAATGGTTGAACATCGTATTGACCATTCTTTTTTGGTACAGTGACCCTGTGTATTCCTTCATTTGCTTTTGATGCTTTATACAGCACTCAGTATTTTACCCTTAGAATTCTTCATTATTACAAGTTGAGGATTTATTTTTTTCCTTCAGTTCTTTCAGCTTGAGAAATGCTGAGCATGTTCTTTTCCCTTTTTGTTTTTTAACTCCAGGTCTTTGCACATTTCACTATAATACTTGAGTGTGTTTTAATGAATGGCCTTTGAAATTTTCTGTTCAGCTCTTTTACCTCATTTCTTCCATTTGCTTCAGCATCTCTACATTGGAGAGCAAGTCTGAGTCTCTGCTGACATCCAATTTGATCTTTTCTTTCTACTTTTGTCGTAATGACCTTTTGCTTTCTTCCTGTAAGATGTCATTCCACAGCTTTTCTGATCTTCGGACAGTAGTGTCTAATGTATTAAATCTATTCTAGAGACAGTCTCTTAATTCAGATGGGAAATGTTCAAGGTCATGTTTTGGCTCTCCTCTAACGGACTTGTTTTAATTTTCTTCAGCTTCAGCATATACTTGCACATGAGCAACTGATGATCTGTTCCCCAGTCTGTCCCTGGCCTTGTTTTGGCTGGTGTTCATGGAGCTTTTCCAGTCTCTTCCCACCAGATGTAACCAATCTGATTTCTGTAGATTCCATTTGGTGAGGTCCATGTGTAAATTGTTTAAAAAAGATATTTTCAATGAAGAAGTCATTGGTCTTGCAAAATTCTATCATGCGGTCTCCACCATCATTTCTACCACCAAGGACATATTTTCCAACTACTGATCCTTCCTCTTTGTTTCCAACCTTCTTTGCATTCCAATCATCAGCAATTATCAATACATCTTGAGTGCATGTTTAATCAACTTCAGACTGAAGAAACTGGTAGAATTCCTCCATTTAATCCTCACTGGCTTAGTGGTTGAAGCATGAATTTGAATCGCAGTGGTATTAACTGGTTTTCCTTACAGGCAAATGGATATTATCCTATCACAGACAGCATTATTTTATTTCATTTATTGTTTCAAGACAGATTTTGAAATGCTCTTTTTGATGAGAAATGTGATGCCATGCCTCTTCAATTTGTCGTTCCCGGCATAATAAACCATGTGGTTGTCAGATTCAGAACTGCTAATATCTGTCCATTTCAACTCATTAATACCTAGGATATCAATTTATTTGTAGTCTTATTTTTTGACATTCTTTTTACCTAGATTCATAAGTTGTACATTTCACATTTCAATTATTAATGGAAGTTTGCAGCTGTTTCTTCTTATTTTCAGTTGTGCCCCATTAGCAAATGAAGGTCAAAAGCTCATCAAGGTCAACTATATTCTAAGGAAGCAATTCTTCCTCAGCTGTATTTTGAGAGCCTTCCATCCTGAGAGGCTCATCTTCCAAGCATATATCAGACAATGTTTTACTATTATTCATGAGGTTTTCAATAATAACCCTTAAAAATTCGATCACGTATTTCTTCTTCCTAGTGTGTTCTTAGTCTGGAAACTTTCCTAAAACCTGTCCACCATGAGTGACCCGGCTGGTATCTGAAACAGCAGTGGCATAGGTTCTATCAGCACAGCGACACCCAAACTACCACAGGATTACAAACTAACAGATGTGTGGAAAACTAAAAAAAAATTAAGGAACTAGAAAAAGACAGCACACTAAACACAAAGTTAGCAGAAGAAAGGAACTATAAAAATTAAGTTGTTGTCCTACAGTGCTGCTGAGTCCATTCCAACTCAGTTACCCCTATAGGGTTTCCAAGGAGCAAATGGTGAGCTTAAACTGCTGAACCTGGAGTTTAAACTAACCTTGCAGTCCAGTGCATTAACCCACAGCGCCACATATATATAAAGATTATAGTGGAAACCAGTGAATAGGAAACAGAAAAATAAAGAAAATTAACAGAACCAAAAGCTAGTCCTTTGAACAAATCAAAATTGGCAATTCTTTCCTCAACAAGAGTACCTGGTGGCATAGCAGGTTAGCCATAGGACTGCTAACCACAAGGTCAGTGGTTCAAACCCACCAGCTGCTCCTGAGGAGAAAGATAAGGCTGTCTTCCCCATAAAAACTCATAATCTCAGAAATTCTAAGTAGCAGTTTTATTCTGTCCTATTGAGGTCACTATAAGTCAGAATCTACTTGATGGCAGTGTGTGGGCTCAGTTAGACTAACTATGGAAAAAAGAGAGAAGACTTGACGTACTAAATCAGAAATGAAAATAGGGATATCATTACCAAACTTACAAAAATAGACTTCTAAAAGAACACTAAGGAGCTCTGGTAGCGTAGTGGTTACAAATCGGGCTGTGAACAGCAAGGTCAGCAGTTCAAAACTACCAGCTGTTCCGCGGGAGGAAGATGAGGCTTTCTGCTCCCGTAAAGATTTATAGCCTCGGAAACCCTGTACAGGGTCGCTATGAGTCGGAACCGACTCCACAGCACATAACCACCACCACCACCACCAAGAGAATACTGTAAACAATGTGCATCAAGAAATTAATAACCTAGAAGAAATGAACACATTTCTAGAAACACATGAAGTAGCAAAAATGGCTAAAAAATAGAAAATCTCAACACATCTATAAGAAGTAGAGATTGGCTAAGTAATTAAAAATTTCAGCAAAAAGTAAAGCCCAGGATCAAGTGGATTCATTGTTGAATTCTATCAAACACCAAATTAATTAGTGCCAATCCTCAAAACTCTCCCAAAAAATAAGAGGAAAGCTGCTTTCGCCAAAGATTCATCTGATATCAATAATGGTATCTATCCCTCGTGCCATGTCCTCTTCTGAATCCATCTTGGCAGTTCCCTGTTGATGCTCTGTTGCAACTGTTTTTCAACTATCTACAACAAAATTTTACTTGCATGTGATAGTAATGATTTTGTTCTATGATTTCTGCATTCCCTTGGTTCACGTATCTTTGAAAAGGGCACAAATATGAATCTCTTCCAATCCGTTGGCCAAGTAGCTATCTTCAAAATTTCTTGGCATAGATAAGCGAGCACCTCCAGTGCCTTTGAATTCTGCCAATTCCTGGTGCCTTATATTTCATCAATGCCTTCAGCACTATCTGGCCTTCTTCGTTCAGTATCACTGGTTCTTATCATATTGATTTTTTTTTTTTTTGGTACAGTAATTCTGCGTATACATTTCCTTTTGATGCTTTCTGCATCATCCATATTTTGTCCTTAGAATCTTTCACTATTACAAGTCAAGACTTTATTTTTTTCTTCAGTTCTTTCAGCTTGAGAAATTCTGAATGTGTTCTTCTATTTTGGTTTCCTAGCTCCAAGTCTTTGCACATTTTCCACCATCCCTTACCAAAGATATAGTCAATTTGATTCCTATTCCATCTGGTGAGGTGCATGTGTATGGTCACCTTTTTTGCTTTTTAAAAAAGGTATTGACAATGAGTAAACAGTTGGTATTGCAAAATTCTTTCATGTGATCTCCAGCATCATTTCTATTAGCAAGGTAGTAATTTACACTACAGGTCTTCCTTTGTTTCCAATCGATACATTCTAATCACCAGTAATTATCAATGCATCTTGATTGCAGTTTCAATTCAGACTGAATAAGTTGGCAGAATTCAGTTGAATCATCACTTCCCAATTTTCCTAGATTCATACTTTGTACATTCCACATACCGATTATTAATGGATGTTTGCAGCTGTTTCTCCTTATTTTGAGTTGTGCACCATCAGAAGATGAAGATCCCATTCACATCATGATACAAACCCTTACTATGAGGAGGCAGTTTTTACCCCAGTTGTATTTTGAGTGCCTTCCATTTTGAGGGACTCATATTTCAGCACTAGATCTGTCAAAATCCCACTACTACTATTTATAAGGTTTTCAGTTAAACATGCAGAAATAGTGTTTCTACTTCCAACTTTGTCTTAGCTCGGAAGCTCCAATGAAATCTGTTTACCATGGGTGACCCCACTGGTATTTCAAAAACTAGTGGCATACCTCCTAGCATCACAGGAACACAGAGGTCACCACAGTATGACAAACTGACTGAAAAATGGTGACTTTCACTTGGAAGCCGTAATCAAATCATTGAAGATGACATTCTTCTTTAAGATTTGAGCCAAGATATTGGTATCTCCGTATGGGGAAGAAAGAAGAGGGATAAGAGCTGAAGTTGAATGGACTAATGGAACATGTAAACATCAATCTCCACAACTCTGAGACCAGAAAAAGTAGACGGTGCCCGGCTACCACTATCAACCACCTGAAAGGGATCACATTAGAGAGGCCCAGAGAGAGTGGGTGATAATATGAAATGAAACTCTAAATTATAACTACAACAACAACAACAAAAAAAAAAAACAGGTATCTTGGTCAGAACGAGAATGGAGGATACTGAGACTATGGTCTTTGATCAACCTTCGGGTCTGGAAAGGAATTCACCCTCCTGGCCCAATTTTCAGCCAAGCAGTAGATAGGTTAGTTGGGGGAAAGAGGGCTTGGGGGGGGGGGAACATTACTACCAAGGTATGCTCACCATGGAATGGTCAATCATTCAAACTCCAAAGGGCAACATATGCCTAAGAGCAAAGTTGAGAAATGATAGGCAGGTGGGTGGAATGCAAATAGGAACCACAGGGAGGATAAAGAGTAACTACAGGGAAGGGATTTCAATCAGTGAGAAAACAAAGTGCATGATTTGTTGAATGAAAAGCTGATTACCTGGTCTGTAAGCCTTCACTCAATTCAAAATAAAACCTTAAAAAAAATAGAGGTAACTATTAGACCTCATCAAAAGATTCAGCAAAGTGGCAGGGTATAAGATTAACATACAAAAATCAACTGGATATCTCTATAGCAACAGCAATAGCGATGAAAAGGACATTAGGAAAGCAATACCATTTACAACAGCCACACAAAGGATGAAATACTTAGGAATAAACAACCAGAGAAACAAAGGACTTATACAAAGAAAACTACAAAGCACTACTACAAGAAACCAAAAGAGACCTACAGAAGTGGAAGAACATAACACGTTCCTGGACAGGAAGACTCAGCATCGTGAAAATGTCAATATTACCCAGAGCAATTTACACATACAGTGCAATCCCAATCCAGATTCCAACAACATTCTTCAAAGAGATGGAAAAGACAATTAGTAAATTCATATGGAAAGGAAAGAGACCTAGGATAAGCAAAGCACTGATTAAAAGGAAGAACATGATTGGAGGTCTCTCACTCCCCGATTTCAAACTTTACTATATGGCTATGGTGGTCAAAACAGCCTGGTACTGGTACAACGAAAGAGACATTAATCAATGGAATAGAATTGAGATTCCAGCTATTAACCCAATCACTTACAGCCAAATGATTTTCGACAAACTGCCTAGACACATTGCATGGGGAAGAGACAGTCTCTGTAACAAATGGTGCTGGCAGAACTGGAAAGCAATATGTAAAAGACTGAGACAAGACCTTTGCCTCACACCCTATACAAAAATGAACTCAATATGGATTAAAGATCTAAATGTGAATCCCAAAATTATGAAGATCATCAATGAAAAAATAGGGATGAACGTGAGGGCGCTAATTCAGGGAATATTCAGAC
>NW_006408520.1:22609246-22625688 GCF_000296735.1 Chrysochloris asiatica | reverse complement strand
ATCCAGCAATTCCACTACTGGGTATCTACCCACAAGACAAACGAGCCACAACACGGGAAGATAATATGCACACCAATGTTCATAGCATAGCTGCACTATTTACAATAGGAAAAAGATGGAGTCAGCCAAAATGCCCATCAACTGAAGAATGGATAAACAAGCTGTGGTACATACACACAATGGAGTATTACGCTACCTTGAAAAATAACAAGGAAGCTACATGCCACTTCATAACATGGATGAACCTTAAGGACATTATGTTGAGTGAAATTTGTCAGTCACAAAAGGAAAAATACTGCATAGGACCACTAATGTAAAAGACTAGGAAAAAGAACTCATACTAATCCACTAAAATGGACTCTTAGGGGGGGTGTTAGGACGTAGGGGTGGGATGGGAAGGTGGAGTACAAGGCAGGGAATAGACACAAGATAATTTGGGTATTGGGTAGGGGGGCAATATACAAGAAGGGAGAGGGGAATCAAAGAACAAAGCAGATGAGAGAACAAATAGACAGGTATAAATGGGCCAAATGGGACAGAGGTAAAAAATGATGTAGGCACAGCTTTAGAACAACTGGGCTCTGGAATACAGAGATTGAGACATGGATGGAATGCGGAAAGGGGGGGAATAATGTTAAGATGCTTGGCTATTTTTTGAACCTTGGTTTTCCTTGCAATACATGATAAAACAGACAGTGGAGGGGGAGAGAAAGGAATAACCAGAAGTATCAAAATGGAAAGCTTTTAAGCCCGTCTTCTGCCTATAACTGATTAGAATACCTAAATGGGGCTACAATGTGTCCAGTGAAGGAGGTTTACTGAGGAGCCTCTGCATTACATGGGAGTATTAGGTGGAAGCCCAAACCACAACCAGACCTTCAGAGACAGGAGAGACAGGAAATTTCTCCACTTGAAAAGACAAGCAGACCAGCGGGAGCAGCTAAAAAACCAGAAGATACCTCTTTAAAGCAGGACCTACAGGAAAAATACAAAACAATAAGGACAGTCCGACTGTTACCACAAGAACATACAGGTGGCCTGCCCAGGAGACATCAAGGCAAGTGATCGGATCCTCTCAGTGCAAATTCTCTTCCAAGACTAAGATGCAAGGGAAATATACACTTTGACTGACAACCACGCACGTCACCCAGAAGGGGAAGTGGCCGAAGAACATCAACGAAGAGGGAGCTAAGCCCTACATCGATCAGCAAACTACTGTGAACCCGGATGGAGACCTGGTCGGCCAGTAGCGAGGCAACATCTGGGGACTCATGGGCTCAGGGTCAGTGATACAGCCACAGAGGTCTAGAGTGGAGAGCGGGGTGGCCAGCCGATAAAAAGAGGCCGGACAGACGTAAGAACACGCACACTTGCAGATGATGCCCATTTGACTGGACTTCAATGACTGGATAAATAGAGCTCAACCCTAAGAAGAAATAAGAGGGGAAAAAAGCGTCATCTGATAAAATTCGATAAACATGACCTACACCTATAAATGCAGTAGCTCAAAAGAGGAAACAAGTCCCTGCTGCAAGAACTATACCCACCCCCTCCACACAAAGGGTAGACAGGGATGGGCAACTTGGACATTGGCTACCCAAAATGGGGGGAGGGATACAAAGGTAAGAAGTGACTGGCTTACAAGCTTTCAAGAGGGAACCTAGATCCAGAGGAAGGTAGTGTCTCCAGTGAGTGGTGTCCAGCCTGTCCAGGAAGGGCTGATGAAACGAAATATAGATGGGTCTCTTGTGATGCAATGGAGAATAACTGTTATCAGGACTGACTGTGAGGGTTGGAAATCTAAAGATGAACATTTTGTAAAAAAGAGGGGAGTGATTAATTTATCAGTTTAGGAGCGGAGGACCCTGGGACCATCAATGGAGAAGAGCGAAGAGCGGAATCCTACCCAGAGAGGCAGTGAGGCCTGGGATGGAGGCAGAGAAGACAACGTCAAGAGATGGTGGGGCTGGGGGCTCGGGATCAGGAGATGGAAAGGGGCTGAGGACTGTGGTGGGGGGGTGCAGGCTTACAGGGTACACCCCTTGGTTGGGTGAGGATGCATGCACAGGATGATAACTATGCCAACGAAATGATGGATGATGGAATGAATGTAAAAGTGATGATCTCCCATGTAAACTATCACACAATTCACAGCAAAACATTAAAAAAAAAAAAAAAAAAGAATCTAGACATTTTGTAGCAAAATAAGGAGAGTGGTTGACTTTCCAGTCCAGGAGTGGATATCCCCGGGACCACCAAGGTAGAAGAGCAGAATGCAGGACCTTACCCAGAGAAACAGTGATGCCAGAGAAGGAGGCAGAGATGATGATGTGGAGAGAGGGAACGGCTGGGAATTGTAGACCCAGAAAGGTAGAGGGGCTGTGTGCTGGCAACCAGAAGGAAGGCTTGTGGGGTATACCCTTTGGTTGGCTGATGATGCATGGAGGGGATTATAACCATAGCAATGAAATGATGTACAATAGGATGAATGTAAAGCTAATGCTCTCCCATGTAAACTATCACATAATTAACAATAAAACATTAAAAAAAAAAAACAGAGTTGAGCTAAGAACAATACTTGCCATAGTCTAGGTAGTCCCAGACTTATAAGGTATTCAATTTATGACAAACCAGTACCTACAACTGTCCTTCTTTTAAAAACAACAAAAAACATTACTAATATATACTGGAGTCCTGGGTGTGGTGCATACGATAAATATTGGACTGCTAATCTCAAGATCAGTGGTTCAAACCCACTAGCTGCTCCTTGGAAACCCTATACTGACTGGATTTCTGTAAGTCAAAACCAACTCCATGGCACTAAATAACAAGTAAGATAACCTCATACAAGGGAGCACAGTGGCTCCATAGGAGAAGTAATTGGATTGTGAACCACAAGGTCGGTGGTTTGGACCTACCAGTCATTCCTCAGGAGACATATGAGACTTTCTGCTCCAGCAAAGATTTAAAGTCTCAGAAACCCTATACAGGGTTGCTAATAGCTGAAATGGACTTCATAGCACTTAACATTAACAACAAGTACAACAAGTATTAAAATATATTTTTAAGTTTATATATAATCTTTCCAATCTCCAATGACAAATAAAGATCAGATTTATTAAAATAATGATAATAAAAGTCATTAATAATAAAAGCTAGAGAAAAAAAATGAGGAATTCGACTACGTCAGATCCGGGTAAGAGTCATCAGAACTGAACCCCTCATAAGTCAGGGGCCACCTGTATTCTAACTGGCTTAAAAATTATTTGGGTAATATTTGATTTCTCTTTCCAAAATAGTTGTAACATTGACTCTGGATTAACTCACTGGTTCTTTTCTATAACCCAGTAGTAACATAAGTACCACTATCCCTAGCCCATTCCAACCAGCATTCTGAATCCTTATTTCAAAGAGAAAAATTGTGCTTGTTGATTTATGCTAACTAAGAGTCACAGAGTACCTAAAGTTCTAGGTTCTATGTTACTAAAATAAATATGACATGGATGGTATAGTGTCTGCTTTCAAAGAGCTCACACAGCCCTGTGAAAAAGAAGTATGCACAGGCCTAGTTCAAAGGCTGACGTAAGGAAATAAGCTGACAGACAACCAGGAAGAAGGGCTCTGGCAGTTGGGTAAGGTATGGAAGTGAGAAATAACATAAACACAAGGTGAGATCTAAGAGTACAAAACATCACATTTAGTTTACTCAGGCAATTCTATGCAATTTGGTATAACTTCAGTAAGCTATTTGTATGCTATGCTACAGAGTTCTCACTTTATCTTGTAGGTGATGGAAACAAGCAGATAAAGAAAAGCAGTATATGTTTACTGACTGGTTCTATAAGATAGCAGGTGAGGCCAGACTTAATAGAATCCAATAAACAAAATTATAGAGAACGGATAACCAATCTGTGGTATGTACAGTAATAGTAGCGAACTACTGATACACTCACAACATGGATTAACCGCAAAACACTGTTACATGAAAAGCACCAGACACAAACGAGGGCATGCTATATAAAATGCTGTCATAATTCTTGGTCTGATTTTCCAATTTCTTCTTTCATCCATAGTTTTCACTCAAAGAAATATGTAAGAAGTTTATATATATATATGTTTTGGTGTTTTTTTTTTTTCATTTTTCTTAGATCAACTATCAACACTCACAGAACCAGCAGTCAAAAAAAAAAAAAAAAAATCAAGCAATGTATTGCACTAGGCAAATCTGCTGCACAAGACCTTTTTTAAAGTGTTGAAGAGCAAAGATGTCAGCTTTAGGACTAAGGTGTGCCTAACGCAAGTCATGGCATTTTCAATAACCTCATATGGATGCGAACGCTGGACAGTGAATACGAAAGACGGTAGAAGAACTGATGCTTCTGAGTTATGGTGTTGGAGGAGAATATTGAAAATGCCATGGCTGCCAAAAGAACCAATAGATCCATTTTGGAAGAAGTGCAGCCAGAGTGCTCCTTGAAGGCCAAGATGACCAAACTTCATCTCTCATACTTCAGACATACTGTCAGGAGGAACCAGTCACTGGAGAAGGATATCATGTTTGGTAAGGTGAAGGGTCAGAGAAAAAGAGGAAGACACCCAGCAAGATGGACTGGCCAAGTGGCAGCATCGATGGACTCAAGCATGGCAACAATAGTGAGGTTGGCCCAGGATCAGGCAGTGTTTCGTTCTGCTGTGCATAAGGTCACTATGGGTCGGTACCAATTCGATGGCACCTAACAACAACAACAACAGACACACACACACAAGTCTATGTATATATAAGTTTTAAAACAGGAAAAGTTATATTGATAGTATTCAGAAGGACGTTCACTTCAAGGAGAAAGAAAATTGTATTAGTAAAGGAAGAAGAACTTGCTGGGATTATAACAATGTTGTGTTATATGTTGATTTGAATGACAGCTACAAGTGTGAATGTATGTGCTGAAAAGTCATTCAGCTTTACACTTAAAACTTCACATAATTTATCATATGTAAATTTAGAACCAGAATGCTCCTCAGAGCAAGGATGGCAAGACTTGAGATTGCTTACTTTGAACAGGTCATAAGGAACGACCAATCACTAAAAAGACATGTTGGGTAGAAGATCGGCAAAAACAAAATCATTTAATGAGATAGACTGACACAAGTGCAGCAATAACGGATTCAAACATACCAATGATCATAAAGATAACAAAGGACTAGGAAACCCTTCATTCTGGTATACATACATAAAGTCACCATGAATCAGTGCTGACTTGAAAGCAACTAGCAATGACAAAAATTAAACATCAAAACAAAGCAAAACCCCTATCTATTCAACTAGCTAATCAACTGTAAGACATTAAAGTTCAAAAGCCTGGCTTCTTCTCTCCTTTAGGAAGATACAAGTGTTCATTATCATCATTACTATGAAAATAAAGTATGGACAGCTCACCACAAGGCTGGCGGTTCAAACCCACCAGCAGCTCTTCGGAAATCCTAAACAGGGTTGTTATGAGTCAGCACTGACTCAACAGGACTTAACAACAAACAAAAAGTTAACACTTTTCTATACAACAATACCTACCTCATATAGCACACTTTGTTGTTAAGTACCACCGAGTCGGTTCCAACTCAGTGACCCTGTTTAGGATTTCCGAGGAGCAGCTGGTGGGTTTGAACTGCCAACCTTGTAGTTAGCAATCCAGTGACTGTCATTCAGTACCACACTAGATCTCCATACAGCGGATTAATAAAGTACATGAAGTACTAACACAATTCAGAGCACAGTTAATTTTAAGTACTCTCCAAATGGTTATTACTACTCCTGCTACTACTACTTCTCGTACTTCTTTAAAGAGCCTATGTTAAAGTGCTCATTTGCTAACCAAAATGTTGGTGGTTCGAATTCACTAGCAGCTCCACAGGGGGAAAATAATCTGATGAATTGTTCACATAAAGATTATAGCCTAGAGAGCCCTAAGGCACAGTTCTACACGGTCCTACTGGGTCACTGGACAAGAAATAACAAAGAGTACTTCTTTACATAACAGCAACAAAAGGGGGAGCTTTGCTTCAAAGTAAACCTAAATCACTTACTGAGAATGCAAACATTTTTGGCAGCTGAAATATCTGGCTGGATTCCAGAAATACCAAATTAACTGCAATTTTATCTAAGTATCTACTTTAATCAATTATAAAACCCTTAAGCCATGTTCTCTTACCAATAAATAGTAAATGTGCTTTAACATTTCAAAAATAGCTTTCATTATTAAAGAGCCCTGGTGTGGCACTGTAGGATAAGCACTAAACTGATAGCCACAAAGTCACCAATTCAAACCTACCAGCCACTCTTGGAAACCCTATACAAGGTGAGTCAGAACCCATGCGATGGCACATAACAACGTTATTTACGTATCAAACCAAAAGATGCTGTTGTTAAGTGTTCTGACTCATAGCAACGCTGTACACAAGGAGCAGATGGTGAGTTTGAACTGCCGACCTTACAGTTCAAACTGACCTTGTGATCTAGTGCATTATCCCACAGTGCCACACCAGGACTGGACAGACCAAAAGTATGTGACCATAATTCAATTTTCTCAAAGACAACTGTCATGCAAATTAATGCTCATTAGAACATTACATTAGGGAAACCAAGCAGCAACCATGCCCACAAGAAAAACATTAACGCATGCTTTTACAATTCTGAACACTCTTTCAACAAAAAGAAGTCAAACTTTGGCAAAGCTAATCTACTACTGGAAGTGCTTTGTCAGTATACTACTCATGTACTATGATCCACTAAGGAGAGAACACAGAAGCAATCAAGCAAATCTCTTGACTGGTTTCTGGGTGGTTGGTTAAACCAAACAACACCTTAATATTCTAACATGTTAGAATACTCACTGAAAATGTGTATACTTCAGTGAACCTCAACATACATGAAGGAAAACTAAGAAGAGTCTCATAATTTGATAGCTGGTATGGCACTGTGGGCTAATGCTCTGGACTGCAAAGTCAGTTTGAACTACAAGCCGCTCCTCAGAAACCCTATACAGGGTAACTATGGGTCGGAACCAACTCGACGGCACTTAATTTCTACTGCCACCAAGTATGTCAAAATGTTCTTTGTACTTTAAATTTTATTTTAAAAACTCATTGGTGTAGGCTTGAAGACATTAAAGTACACACACATATATATACATATATATATATACACACATAAAGTTTGTATTTTCCTACTTTAATACATAACACTGAATGAACTAATCTTAGACTTACCTAGGTTTTGTTTTATTAACATCTCGCTGCAAGAATAACCTCATCCGAAATTAAATCAAACCTGCAAAAATAATACATGTAAAGAACATCATTTAATTTTTGTTTCAGGTATAAATAACTACACATCTATGATACAATACTCTTTCAATTAATAACTAAATTAAATCACTTTCTAGATACAAAATCTATCAGAAAAAAGGTACAACTAAAATATAATGTTAGCATCAGAACGTATAGCTAAGCACTTTTTTTTTTTTTTTTGAGGAAAACTAATCTATCAAATAAGAAGCAAATATTCTAATTCTCTTTATAAGAAATTTACATTAATTTGTTTCATTACTTTAATAGTATGGCAATATCAATGACTGAAATCACTATTTGTTTAAAAAAAAAAAAAAAAAAAAACACACTTTTTTCTAGGCCAGTGTTTAATATTATATATGGGGAAAAGTCAAAAATTATCTGTACTATGGCTGTACAATTTATTTTAATCAACTTTTAGAAAAGACAAATACACTGTTTTTCAACTTAATCTTCTTGCTTTTAAATACACTTTGTCCCTCTGTCAACAAACTTCCGTTTTCCCTCATTAAAAAATATCTTAGGCTAAGTTGCAAGCTACAAATGCACCTCTGTCTTCACTTCTTTATCAAATGTGAATCTTTATCCTCAAAGCACTGCTTTCAGGGGCCCAAACAGCTGCAAGTCTGATGGAACAAGATCAGGAGTATAGAGGATGTTTTAACACCTGAACAAACTTCTGCAGTGTCAACAATGTGGGCAGAGGTGTGCAGACATGCATTGTCATGAAAGATCACAATGCCCTTGGAGGCTAGCAGTCCTCTTTGTCTAACCCCACTATTAGGCTTCAGCTGGTCAGCGAGCATCTCACTGTTATGAGCACTGTTGATTGTTGAACCTTTTTCCTTACAGTGTTCCAATACTGGCCTTTCAGAATCCCAGAAAACTGTAAGCATCAGTTTTCCAACTAATGGTTGACTTTTTCAACTTTCTTTTGGTTGACTACTGAGGATATTTCCATTCCATACTCTGCCATCTATCTACTTTCAGGTTCATAGTGAAGAATCCAGGTCTTGCTACCAGTAATGATTTTTTTTTTCAAGCAAACTTATCTTCCTTCGAGTATTGGGTAAAATTTTGTTTGAAGGTGTCCAAACACTTCTGTTTATGCTCTTCGATGAATTGTTTAGGTACCCATCTCATACAAACTTTTCAAAACCCAAATCATTCGTGGGTTATTTCATTGGCAGAGCCATGGCTGATTTGCAAATTATTTGCCACTGTCACTTGTCTATTCAACAGAATTATTTCACATGCAGGCTCAAAGTTTTCATCAACCATGGATGTGGAAGGACATTTGATACATCTGAGTGCAAATAATTTTGACTTACCCTCATACATAAGAAATATGCCAAAAGACTAAAATACAGTACAAGATCTACAGTACAGCACATTCTAATTATTATCTACTAATAATTACAGCTAGCATTTATTGAACCAAACTCACTGCCATCATGTGGATTGTGAGTCATATTGACCCTATACAACAGTATAGAACTGCTCCATAGGGTTTCCGAAGTTGTAAATCATTACAGAAGCAGACTGCCTCATTTTTCTTCTCCCAAGGAATGGCTGATAGGTTCGAACACTGACCTTTAGGTTAGCAGCCCAAATTTTAACCTACACCACCACCAAGGTTCTTTAACGTTACGTTCTCAATAAACACTAACTGAAAAAAGAAAACACAACAGTTGCCGTCCAGACAATTCCAACTCAGAGTGACATTGCAGAAGAGAGTAGAACTGCCCTCAAAAGGTTTCTATGACTTTATAAAAGCATATTCCCATTATGCAATTAGGGTTACTCTTAACGTCAGGCACTGTTGCCCTACAGAATAGCATACATGCTTTCTCAATTGGATCCTAAACAACGAATCCACTGATTATGCACTACCAAAAATCTATCTTGTGAAATGTGGTATGTCCTATCCTTCCCCACTACAGGAAACATGAAAATTCCATATTCTCAGGGGGGTAGAGGTTGGCACCATTAGCTCCTTTACATTGTGTAATTTGTGTAATTCTGTCCTCTTTCCTATTATCTTCTGCATTTTCACCTAGATTATTGCAACTATTCTAATTCCACTCATTGTTATCTCAAATTTGTCCTTCCCATACCTATATGTTGTTGCTGCTGTTGTTAAAGGCCATGGAGTCAGTTCTGACTCATAGGGACCCTGTATAGGGTTTCTGAGGAGTAGGCAGTAAGTTTGAACCCTTGACCTTGCAGTTCATAGCAACCTTTCAGTTCAGTGCTTATCCTACAGTGCCACACCAAAACCATTTTATAATAATTTTCCTGAAATGTCACATATGTTCAAATTCTTCAATACTATTCATTAACTTGAGAATAAAATAAAAATTCCTTAGCAGAGAGCTATTTAACAAGACACTCTACAATTTCAGTGGTGATGTAGGATCAGCACTGGACTGCTAACCACAAGACTGGTGGTTCAAAGCTACCAGCAGCTCCTTGGAAACCCTATACAGGGTCGCTATGAGTCAGAACTGACTCAAAGGAACATAATGACAACAATGTCCAACCACCCACCACACACCTGGTCAGTATGTCGTACTGTGGTGGCTTGCATGTTGCTGTAATGATGGAAACTATACTACCGATATTATAAATACCAGCAGGGTACACCCAAGGTTTCAGCTGAGCTTCTAGACTACGACAGACTAGGAAGATTTCTGAATGTTTAGCCACTGAAAACCTTATGAATAACAGTGGAACACTGTGAGGTATTGCCAGAATATTGAAACATAATGAATAGCAACAAAATATTGTCAAATATAGTGTGGGGAGATGCACTCCTCAGGTTGGATGGCACTCAAAATATGACTGGGGAAGAGCTACCTCCTCAAAGTATAGTTGACTGTGATGATGCAAATGGAGCAAAGCTATCAGGACCTTCATTTGCTGATGTAGCACAACTCAAAATGAAGAGGAACAGCTGGTAAGCATCTATTTGGAACATAGAATGTACAAAGTATGAATCTAGGAGAAGTTAAAGTTGTCAAAAATGAAATGGAATGCATAAGAGAATAATATCCTAGATGTTAAATGCTGTCAAGTTGACACATCAGGACTTCTATATTGTAACTTTCTTGAATTTTTAGTTTTCAAACTAAACCTAACAGAAAAAAAAACTTGGCTTTCATGTCTAAAAAGAAAAAGCATGTATACCACAATTAAGAGTCCTGATGGCACTATGGGTAAACGTTCAGGCCAATGGTTCAAACCCATCAGTCACTTCTCAGGAGAAAGATGACACTATAGGCTCCCTCAAAAATGTACAATCTCAGAAACCCTGTATAAGGTCATTGAGTCAGAATCAACTTCATGGCAATGAGTTTTTGTACTTCATATAAGTGTTAATGATTTATATAAAAGCTGTGCCTATGGACTTCCAGCAAGACGGCAGATCAAGCAGACACAGTACATGGCCCGCTACAATAAAGATATGAGAGAGACAAATGAAACAGACAACAGATGAAAATTCTGGAACCCTAAACTTCAAAGTAAAGGTTAGAGAAGTGTACTGAGTGCTTGTTGGGAGGTGATATTAAGCAGGGATAGCAAGAGAAGGAGACTGGTAACTGACTGGCCAGACACGGCATGACCATCTTAAAATTTTGTGAGCAGCTTTGGCAGTCAAAGGTACCCTGGCAAAGCAGATTCACACAGGCGATGGAAAAGGTACAAATCCTTATTTTTCCCCACACTCCTCTAGAGATCAGAGGTGTGGTCAGCTCCCACCCTCACACACTCCTAATGTAGACTCTGCTCTCCAAGAATTTGGAGCCACATGGTCAGGAGTCATGCCAGTGTGAGGCAAGGGCCTGCTGTGCCACTTTGGTATGTTGATTTGGTGCCTGGATTCAGGTAAGACTAGGCTCCAAACCTACAGAACCCCCAGAGTCATCACACCATCATTTAACCAGTCTTCCAGCCTCCAGCTGCCCTGTGGCCCTAGCATACACTAAAACCAGCTGCATCAAAGACAACCAGCAAGTACTTCCGGAATGAGCATCCTGAACATAGATAACACGGAGGCTGATACGCATTCCAGCTAGGGCCAGGAAGTCCAATGTCACAATCTTCCCACAACCACCTTGTGAGCTCCTTGGCTTACAGTAGCTTCCTAGTATATTCTCTTCTACAGGTCCAACAGATACACTGTTTAGGGTTTTTGTTTTGTTTTGTTTTTTCCCTTTTGTTGTTTCACTGTTTTTGTTTACTCTTTCACCTCCTTCTCTTTCCATTCCCCTGAATTTTATCTCTACTTTTTTCTTTCTTTTCTTCTGTTTCAAATTCCCTCCATATACACATGCACATGCACACACACACCACACAGCTCCTTTGGATCTTTCTTGACTGGTTTTTCCAAGTGCTCTTTAAATTTCTTCATTTAATTTCCTCTCTTACTTTTCTCTATTGCTCCATTTTCCCTGTCCTCCTTTACTCTTTTTAGTAATTTGTGTTTCATCGTTTTAACTTTTATTTTTATTCTTCTCTTCTATATAGCTCCATTTCTCTATCCCTCTATTGTCTTTATACATATTTTTCCCCCCATTGGCTTGCTGCCTATTTTTATTTGTGCTTTCTCATTGTTTTCTCTTTTAATAGATGGTTCCTTCTTTGTTTATTTTTATTTTTATTTTTTTCTTGTGTGGGTGGAGGAGAGAGATTTTCTCTTTCCACCACACAGAAGACAGTAACTGCCCATCCAGCTCAGCAACAACCATACCCTCCGCAGCTCTACACACTGGGCAAGAGCCAATATCAGCTCCTATACCACCTGATCAAAGATACACACACAGTAGCTGACACCAATCACACCCTAAACTGAAGTAAACAACTAGAAAACAAGAATGATGTACACACTTCCATTCTGTAACTACGCTTACAGGACACAACTGATGAGAGCCTGAGATCACATCAAAATACAATCATCGGGAGAACAATCAGACAGGTCTCAATGGGCTAAGTGAGACAGAGGTAAATAATGATACATGCACAACCTGGGAACAACAGGGTTCTAGGATGCAGAGATCAAGCCATGGTTGGAATGTGGAAAAGGGGGAATACTATTAAGATGCTTGGCTGTCTTTTGAATCTTGGTTTTCCTTGCATTCTATTATAAAATAGACACTGGAGGGGGAGAGAAAGGAATAGCCAAAAGCATCACCATAGAAAGCTGCCAATAACTGATTGGAATACCTAAAATGGGGCTACAATGTGCCCAGTGAAGGAGGCTTCCTGCAGAGCCTCTGCAATACATAAGACTATAGGTGGAAGCCTGAACCACATTCAGATCTCCAGAGATGGGAAATTCCCACTTGAAAGGACAAGCAGACCAGCCTGGAGTGGCTAAAAGAACAGAAGATCCTTCTTGAAAGAAAGACCTACAGGAAAAATATAACACAACATAGGCAGACCGACTGTTACTACAAGAACAAATAACTTGCTTGCCCAGGAAACATCAAGGCAAGTGGTCGGGTCCCCTCAGTGCAAACCCCCTTCCAAGACTAAGACTCAACGAGAATACACGCTCTGATCGGTGACCACGCTCGACACCGATAAGAGGAAGTGAGGGAAAAACAGCAATGAAGCCGTAAGCTAAGCCCTACAACATTCAATAGACTTCTGTGAACCCGGGTGAAGACCTGATTGGCAAGACCTGGGGACTCTTGGGCCCAGAGTCAGTGACATAGCCAGAGGACTAGAGTGGAGAGTGAAGCGTCCAGCTGATAAGAAGAGAGGGCATATGCATAAGAACACCTACACTTGTAAATAATATCCACTTATCCTGGCTTCAGTGACTGGATGATCAGAGCTCAACCAGAAGTAAAAAGAAGAGGAAAAAAAAAAAAAAAAAAGTAGTCTCATACAATTTGATGAACTTGATCTACACTTATGGAAGCAGTAGCTCAAAAGAGGGAACAAGTCCTTACAGCAAGAATCATTCCCACCCCCTCCACACACAGAGTAGACAGGGATGGGCAACTTGGACATTGGCTACCCAAAATGGGGGGCGGGGGGCTACAAAGGCAAGAAGTGACTGGCTTACAAGCCTTCAAGAGGGAACCTAGATCCAGAGGGCCGGGAGGAAGGTAGAATCTCTGGTGAGTAGTATTCAACCTGACTAGGCGGGGCTGATGCAATGAAATGCAGAAGGGGCTCTTGTGATACAACAGTGAATAATTGTTACCAGGACTGATTGTGAGGGTCAGAAATGTAAAGGTAGACGTTTTATAGCAAGGAGGAGAGTGATTAACTTTTCAGTCTAGGAGCATCGGTCCCAAGGACCAACAACAGAGAAGGGCAGAGAGCGGGACCCTACCCAGAGAAGCAGTGATGCCTGAAATGGAGCCAGAGATGATGACGTGGAGTGATGGAGCAGCTGGAGACTTTAGATCCAGAGAGGGAGAGCGACTGTGTGCTGAAGACCTGGGGGGTAGGGGGGAAGGATTGCATGGAGGGGATTATAACCATGGCAATGAGATGATATACAATAGAAGGAATGTAAAACTAATGTTCTCCCATGTAAACTATCATATAATTCATAATAAAACATTTAAGAAAAAGAATTAAAATTAAAAAAATACAATAATCAATTACATTCAAATACAGCAACCCCACAATGCCCTGGAAATAACAGACAATTTTAGCTCACACAAAGAAGTTAAGAAGAGAATGAATCAAATGACCAATATGCAGAGACAGAAAACTTTTCTGTGGAAGAAAAGGTAAAGGAACTAACTGAAAAAGAATTCTAAAGAATGATATTTAGGTACCTTCAAAGGACTGACAGAAAGAATGAGGAAATCAAGAATGCAAAAAAACTTTTAGAGAATTCAGGAAAACAATACAAAAACAGATTAACACAAATTTTGAAACAGTACCTGCAAACAGAAATTCAAAAGATTAATAACAAGATCTCACAAACGGACAATACACTGAAACAGCAAAGGAGTAGATTCGAAGCAATGGAAACCCAATAGAACAATCAGAAAAAAAGAATGAATACAAAGAAATCTAAGACTTATCTAGGACAACATGAAGAACAACTTATCAGAACTTCAGAATAGGCAGAAACTATAAAAAGCACAGAGAAAACTGTCAAAGAGTTGTTGGAAGAACACTTCACAAACATCATGAAAGATGAGAAGATAAGCATACAAGAAGCAGAATAAACTCCAAACAGGGTACATTTCAAAAGAAAATCACCAAGACTTTCCAAAACCAAAGACAAAGAAATAATCCTGACAGCAGACCTGAAAAAAATAAAAAGTTACCTAGACAGGGAAGCCAAAACTAAGCTCTGATTTCTCAGCAGAAACCATGTAGACAAGAAGGCAATAGGATGACACATGCAAAACTCTGAAAGAAAAACACTGTCAGCCAACAATCATATACCCAGTAAAACTACCCCTCAAACACAATAGCGAAATTAGGGTATTTCCTGATAAACCAAAATTAAAGGAATTTGAAATAACAAAACCAAGTTCACAATAAAATGCTAAAAACTGTTGTTTCGACTGAGAACCAACAGCAGGAAAAAAAAAAAAAAAAAAACTGAGATTAGTATACATGACACCACCATCCAGAACTCAATCCATATATTGTTACTAGGTGCCCTAGAGTCAGTTCCAACTCAGAATGACACTATGTCCAACAAAGCAAAACACCACCCAAGTTCTGTGTCATCATCACAACTGCTGTTATGCTTGAGTCCATTGCTGCTGCTGCTACTGTGTCAATATATCTCACTGGGGATTTTCTTTTACACTGACACACCACTTGACACTGTAAGATAAGTACTCAACCGCAAGATCCTTCTGAACCACAAAGTTGGCGGTTCAAACTCACCAGTCACTCCATGGAAACACTATATAGGGTTGCTATGGGATGGAACTAAATCAACAGCACTTAACAACAACCACCATTTTACCAAACAAGATGTCCTTCTCCAGAGACTAGTTCCTCCTGATAACAAATCCAAAGTGTGAGAGACGAATTCTGGCCATCTTAGCTTCTAAGGAGTATTCGATAGTACTTCATCAATTCTTCTACGGTCTTTCTTAGTCACTGTCCAACTTCCGCATGCATATAAGGATACTGAAAATACTATGGCTGGCTTCTGACTCCAGTCGGAAAGCCCCTCCCAGATATGTCTTAAATAAACCTGTCTTAGCTGTTGGGAAAAAGAAAATACTACGGTCTGGATAAGGTGCACGTTAGTCCTCAAACTGGCATCTTTGCTCTTGAGCACTTTAAAGAAGACTTGTGAAGTAGTCTGCCTAATGCAATATGTCATTTAATTTCACTGCTACATCCATGAATGAATGTTGATGGTTGTTGTTGCTATTAGGTGCCATCGAGTCAGTATCGACTCATAGCAACCCTATGTACAACAGAACAAAACACTGCCTGGTCCTGGGCCAACCTCAAAATTGTTGCCACGATTGAGCCCATTGATGCTGCCACTTTGCCAATCCAACTCACTGGGGGTCTTCCTCTTCTTCTCTGACCCTCCACCTTACCAAACACGATATCCTTCCCCAGCGAATGGTCCCTCATGGCAATATGTCCAAAGTAGGAGAGACAACGTTTGGCTATCCTGGCCTCCAAGAACTCTGGCTGCACTTCTTCCAACACAGATCTGTTGGTTCTTTTGGCAACTCATGGTACTTTCAATATTCTCCTCCACCACCATAACTCAAAAGTATCAATTCTTCTACAGTCTTCCTTATTCACTGTCCAACTTTTGCATGCACATGAGGTTATTGAAAATACCATGGCTTGGGATAAGCACACCTTAGTCCTCAAGCTGCCATCTTTGCTCTTCAACACTTTAAAAAGGTCTTGTGCAGCAGATTTGCCTAATGCAATACGTCGTTTAATTTCTTGAATGCTGCTTCCATGAGTGTTGACAGTTGATCCAAGAAGAATGAAGTCCTTAACAACTTCAATCTTTTCTCCTTTGATAAGAATGTTGTTTCTTGGTCTAGTGGTGAGTATTTTTATTTTCTTTACACTAAGATGCAATCCTTACCGATGGCTGTGCTCTTTGATCTTCATCAGTTTTAAGT
>NW_006408520.1:22606380-22608436 GCF_000296735.1 Chrysochloris asiatica | reverse complement strand
TATTCCTTCCATCTTCTTCTGATGCTTTCTTCATCATTCAATAATTTGCCAAGAGAATCCTTCAATAACGAAGGTTGAGGCTTGTATTTTTTCTTCAGTTCTCCCAGCTTGAGAAATGTTGAGCATATTTTTCCCTTTTGGTTTTCTGATTCCAGATCATTGCACTTTTTGTTGTAATATTTGACTTTATCTTCTTGAGCTGATCTTTGAAATTTCCTGTTCAGCTCTTGTACTTCATTTCTTCCATCTGCTTCAGCATTTCTACACTGGAGAGCAAATTTCAGTAACTCTTCTGACATCCAATTTGATCTTTTCCTTCTTTCTTGTCTTCTTAAAGACATTTTGCTTTCTTCCTGCATGATGTTCTTGATGTCATCCCACAACTCTTTTGGTCTTTAGTCTTTAGTGTTTTAATGTATCAAATCTGTTCTTCAGATGATCTCTAAATTCAGGTGGAATATATTCAAGGTCATTTTTTTGACTCTAGTGGACTTGTTTTCATTTTCTTCAGCTTCAGTTTGAATTTGCATATGAGCAATTGATGGTCTGTTCTACAATCTGCCCCGGCCTTGTTTTGACTGATGATATAGAATTTTTCCATTGTTCCTTTCCGCAAATGTAGTCAATTTGTTTTCTGTTTATTCCATCTGGTGAGGTCCATGTGTATAATTATCCCTTATGCTGTCTAAAGAAGTATTAAAAATTAACAAATCATTGATTTCGCAGAAGTCTATCACACAATCTCCAGCATAATTTCTATCACTAAGGCCATATTTTCCAACTACTGATCTTTCCTCTTTGCTCCCAACCTTTGCATTCCAATCACCAGTAATGATTCATACATCTTGACTGCATGTTTGATCAATTTCAGATTGCAGAAGTTGGTAAAATTCTTATATTTCATCCTCACTGGCTTTAGTGGTTGGTGTGTAAACTTGAATAATAGTGCTATTACCTGGTCTTCCCTGTTGTTTTTGTTGTTAAGTGCCATCGAGTTGGTTCTGACCCATAGCGAACAAGGTTTCTGAGGCTGTACATCTTTACGGAAGCAGAAAGCCTCATCTTTCTCCCGCTGAGCAGCTGGTAGTTTCAAACTGCTGAATTTGCAGTTCGCAGCCTGATTCATAACCACTACGCTGCCAGAGCTCCCTGTAGGTGCATGGATATTATCCTATCACAGACAGCACTGTATCTCATGACTGAACTGGCTATGTTCTTTTTGACAATGAATGCAACACCATTCCTCTTCAATTTGTCATCCTGACATAGTAAACCATATGGTTGTCAAGATTCAAAATGGCCAATACCGGTCAATTTCAACTCACTAATGCCTAAGATATTGGTGTTTATGCAGTCCATTTCATTTTTGACAATTTCCAACTTTCCTACATTCGTAATTCAATATTACATGCTCCAATTATTAATGGATGTTTACAGTTGTTTCTCTTCATTTTGAATTGTGCCCCATCAGCAAATGAAGGTCCCACGGGCTTTACTCCCATGAGCTTTAACTCCATTCGCATCATCATTTGCTTCATCATGGTCAACTCTACTTTGAGGAGTCAGCTCTTCCCAGTCTCATTTTGAGTGCCTTCCAATCCAAGAGGCTCCTTTTCTGGCACCATATCTGACAATGTTTCTCTGCTATTCATAAGGTTTTCAGTGACTAAATATTTGGAAATAGTTCGTCACTCTTTCTTCCTATCTGTTTTCGTCTGAAAGTTCGTCTGAAACCTGTCCACCATGGGTGACTGTGAGGTATTTAAAATACCTGTGGCATCGCTTCCAGAACATTTTAAATACCAGTAGGGTCACCCATGGTAGACAGGTTTCAGACAAGCTTCCAGACGAAGACAGATTAGGAAGAAGGAGTGACGAACTGCTCAACCACTCGTCTGTCAGTTTTTCATAATATGGTGGCTTGTGAGTTGCTGTGATTCTGGAAGCTATGCCATGGGTATGTTGATGGTAGATCCAAGCAAAATGAAGTTTTTGACAACTTCAATCTTTTCTCCATTTATCATGTTATTTATTGGTCCACAGGTGAGTATTTTTT
>NW_006408520.1:22604835-22605578 GCF_000296735.1 Chrysochloris asiatica | reverse complement strand
GGGCATAAATATGAATCTCTTGCAGTCAGCCAGGTTATTGTCTTCCAAATTTCTTGGCATAGATGAGTAGTGCTTCCAGCGCTGCATCAGTTTGTTGAAAGATTTCAATTTGTATTCCATTCCCAGAGTCTTGTTCTTTGTCAATACCTTCCTTGGATTTCTTCCTTCAGTACCACTGGCTCTTGATCAAATGCTACCTACCTCTTGAAATGGCTGAACATCAACCATTTCTTTTCGGTACAGTGACTCTTGTGTATTTCTTCCATCTTTTTATGCTTCAATACTTTGCCCAGAGAGTCCTTCAATTCTCGATATTGCAAATCGAGACTTTAATTTTTTTCCTCAATTCTTTCTGCTTTTGGTTTTCTAACTCCAGCTCTTTCTACAATCCATTATAATATTTTACTCTGTCTTCTCAAGTTGTTCTTTAATTTTTTTCTGCTCAGCTCTTTAATCACATTTCTTCCCATTTGCTTTAGTATCTCTATTCTGGAGACCAAGTGTCAGTCTCTTTTTGGTCTTTTCTTTCTTTTGTCTCCTTAATGGCCTTTTGCTTTCATCCCTTTTGTTGTTCTTGATGTCACCCCACATCTCTTCTGGTTTTCAGTCACTAGTGTCTAGCACATCAAATCTGATCTTGAGATAATCTCTAAATTCATCAAATCTGATCTTGAGATAATCTCTAAATTAAATATGTTTAAGGTCATATAAGGTCAGCGGTTCGAAACTACCAGCCGCTCCGC
>NW_006408520.1:22599602-22603845 GCF_000296735.1 Chrysochloris asiatica | reverse complement strand
CCTAGGGACCTCCGCTCCTAGACTGAAAAGTTAATCACTCCCCTCCTTGCTATAAAACATCCACCTTTACATTTCCGACCCTCACAAACAGTCCTGATAACAATTACTCACTATCACAAGAGCCCCGTCTGCATTTCATTGCATCATCTCCGCCTAGTCAGGTTGAATACTACTCACCAGAGATTCTACCTTCCTCCAGGCCATCTGGATCTAGGTTCCTTCTTGAAAGCTTGCCTTTGTAGCCCCCCACCCCCATTTTGGGTAGCCAATGTCCAAGTTGCCCATCCCTGTCTACTCTGTGTGTGGAGGGGGTGGGGATGATTCTTGCTGTAAGGACTTGTTCCCTCTTTAGAGCTACTGCTTCCATAGGTGTAGGTCAAGTTCATCAAATTGTATGAAAATACTTAAATTGTATAAGAATACTTTTTTTTTTCCTTTTCTTTTTACTTCTGGTTGGCAATGTTCTTTTTGATGATAAATGTGATGCCTTTCCTCTTCAATTTGTCATTCCAGTACAGTAAACCATATGATTGTCAGATTCACAACAGCTAATTCCAATCCATTTCAACTCACTAATGCCTAGGATATCAATGCTTTTTTTTTTTTTGACAACTCCCAATTTTCCTAGATTCACCTCATACATTCCATGTTCCAATTATTAACGGATGTTTACAGCTGTTTCGCCTCATTTTGAGTTGTGCCCCATCAGCAAATGATGTTCCGAAAGGTTTGATTACTCCATTCTCATCGTCAAGGCAACTCTACGTTGACGAGTCAGCACTTCCCCAGGCATATTTTGAGGCCTTCCAACCTAAGGGAGTTCATTTTCTGGTACTATATCAGATAATATTCTGGTGTTACTCATTATGCTTTAATGTTCAAAAATCTGCTGCTTCACTGGTATTTATAAAGCATTCAGTGGCTAAACATTTGGAAGTAGTCCATCTCTCCCTTTCTGTGTCTGTCGCTGCGGGTTAATGAATTGGACTGTCAAGTTGGTTTGAACCAAAATATCGTCAGTTCCAGCTCACTGGCTGCTCCTCAGAAACCCTATTCAGGGTCACTATGAGTTTGAACCGACTCAATGGCACTTAATAACAACATCTTAATCTGGAAGCTCAAGTGAAACCTGTGCATCAGGGATGACCCTGCTGGCATTCAAAATACCAGAGGCATAGCTTCCAGCGTAACAGCAACACATAAGCCACCACAGTGGGACAAAGTGATAGATGAATGGTGGATCCAGGTGTAGAAGTACTTAAAGTAAAACAAATCTACAAGAATGAATATTGGGAGCCAGAAATATCAATTCATAATAAAGTCAACTATAGAGCTAAAAGAGAGAATTAGTATAGATACAGAACTTACAAATGGCAAGGAATTCTGGGAGAGGGGGTTTAATAAATTACACGGTATCTTCAAAGAAAACTAGCACACCTGCACATCAAAATTTTAAAAAGAGGAAAATCATAAAGATTTAGAAATGCTGTTATGTGCCACTGAGTTGAAAATGGAAAGAAAATCGACAAAATGAACTCAGTGCAGAAACTCAGTGTAGAAATCAGCTGCACCATAAAAAAACACACAGCAAAATGACAGCAATCAATTCATGCCTATTGGTAATAACACTGAATGTAAATGGATTAAATTCATCAGTCAAGAGACAGAGCAGAATGCATAAGAAAACACAATCCTTCAATATGCTGTTTATAAGAGACACATCAAAAAGATGGAGACAGTCTAAATGCCTATCAACAGAAGAATGGTTAAACAAAGGTTGATATAGGAATTTTGTGTATGTATCAACCTTTGTTTAACCATTCTTCTGTTGAATTTAACATGCTATATACAACGCTGAAGATAAAACTTTATTCTTTGTAAAAGAAACACTCTATGATGGGTACAGAGGGGTTAGGGAAAAGAAAATTATTCATGGACTAGAGAGTTGTTGTTGTTGTTAAGTGCCATCGAGTCGGGTCCGACCCATAGCGACCCTGTACAGGGTTTCCGAGGGTGTAAATCTTTACGGGAGTAGAAAGCCTCATCTTTCTCCCGCGGAGCGGCTGGTAGTTTCGAACCGCTGACCTTAAGGTTCGCAGCCCGATTCGTAACCACTACGCTACCAGAGCACATGTTAATATGGATGACAGCAGGCAGGGAAGATAGCAAAGAAAGAGGAAAGTTGCAGGAGACAAAAAAAGGGGGGGTTTCTTGATAAAAGAAACAATCTATGATGGTTTTGAAGGGAGTAGGAAATGATACGTGAGCTAGAGGGTAGACATGTGTTGATATGGGTGACAGGGCAAGCAATATACAACTGGAGGGAGGTTGGCAGAGGAAAGATGAGGGTGGAGGGATAAGCAGGGAAGAATGCAGTGGTTGGAGTGAAAAGGGGTAAATACTGTTGGCTGTTGGCACATGGAAGGAATTACAACCATATAATGAAGCAAAGTATATGATTTGCTGAATATAAAACCAAAGATCTGCTCTGTAAACCTTCACTCAATTCACAATAAAAAGTTTAAATAAAAAAAAGAGACAAAGCAAGGAATGCAACAGTTAAAAGTCAATAGAGATAAGCACTGTTAATGTTGGTATATGGAAGGGACTGCAATCATTGTAATGAGACAAATATATTATTTGTTTACTATAAAACTGATAATCATCTCTGTAAACCTTTACTCAATTCACAATTCAAGTTCAAAAAAAATGTGCCTCCATGTAATTTATTTTCAATACCACAAGATAGTAAAAATGTTCGTCTTATTTTAACCTATAACAGCAAAGTTATACCTGCTTTTATTTTTAGACTACCCATGCTTACCATTCATATACCACTCCACTACTCCCACACCTCCTAGCTTCTGATAAGTATAAATAATCTCTCAACGCCATTTCCACTTTTGTTTCTTCTCAAAACATGCTATTTCTGGCTGCAAAATTACTCTCTACTTGTTCATGTATTTCTGCTCACTGGCCTTCTGTAGAATTCTATATTTCTAATTTCTAAGCTAAACTTTAGATTCTTCCAGCTCATATCACAATCTTACCAAGTTTTTCATTATATTCATTTAAAACAGATTGCACTTCACAAAACAAAAAGGCTTGCATTCCAAAATTCCCATGTATGTGCTTTTAAACATGCTGATACCCCTGCTCAGCTGATATCTCCCTTTCTACTCCACCAATCTATATATACTTCAAAACTTAGACTAAAATTATTTTTCTCAAAAGCTGTATTAATTAATCTGGTATTATTTTAGACCATTCATGTTATTTTCTATCAACTCAGTAATCTGAATGTTTCCTTGTTAAATGTTCTTCAGGTTATATCTTATGAGTTATATCATGAGTTCTAAGGGGCAGAAAGCATATCCTAGTCTTTGTATATACAGTTGTCCCTCAGCATTCCAAGCAGACTGGTTCCAGGACACCCCCAGCCAATACCAAAATCTACAGATGCTCAAGTGCCTTATATAAAATGATATAGTATTTAGTGTATAACCTATGCATATTGCACATTTTTAAATCATCTCTGTTACGTGCCTGTACAGAGTTTCCAAGGAGCAGTTGAAAGGTTTAAACTGCCAATCTTATGGTCCAGTCCAGTGCTTATCCTATAGTGCCATTCCAGGGTTCATGTAAATGTTATTTAGCCTTTGAGAGGTTGCTCTAACCACTTACTTGCTTTCTTGTTGTTGTTAAGTGCCAGTGAGTTGGTTCCAACTCATAGAGACCCTGTATAGGGTTTCTGAGGAGTGGCTGGTGGGTTTCAACCACTGACCTTGAGGTATAGTACTTATCCTACAGCTCCACACTTGCTTTCTAGGAGCCTTTTTTATTTTTTTCCAGAGAAACAAAGAGTGCACACAGTAGCAAAGAGAACAACGCTGGAGAGATTGAGGATCTGTGAAATAGTGGGAAGCTACAGCAGGGTATACCTACACATTTGCATGGATTCAACTAGTACTTGCATGTTAACAAATTCAAGTTTTGCTTTTGGAAACTTGTAGGAAATTTTCCCCAGATATTTTCTATCTATAGTTGGTTGAGTCTGTGGGTGCAGAACCCTTGGAATTGGAGGGTTGACTGTACATATGTACTCCCCCTAGTACAGTATTAAGTGAACTTCATATAATAACAAATTTAAATTAAATCAACTAAAGCTGAGAGGAAATGAAATTATATAAACAAAGTTTTTCTGGGGGGGGGGGGAGAGAAGCAAGCTTCCCAAAACTAATTT
>NW_006408520.1:22551954-22599502 GCF_000296735.1 Chrysochloris asiatica | reverse complement strand
AAGCTTCCCAAAACTAATTTCAAATATAACATTCATTTCTGTTAAAACAGGAAAACATACAACACATTCTTCAATGTATCTTTTCCTATAAATAAAATTATCTTTAGAGCTACCATTAATAATACTTCAATCATTTAATGGAGTTCTGGTGTGGCATTGTAGGTAGAATACGTACTAGACTGCTAACCACAAAATCCGCAGTGCAAACCTACCAGCCACTCTTAGAAAACCCTAGACAGGTCCCTATGACTCGGAAAAGACTCTACAGCACTTAATAATCTTATGTTTGTTAGTTTTCTAGTGCAACAAAAACCTATATATAATCTTCACATTTTTTTGACAAGCACATACTTTTTCAATGTCTAATCTAGCCAATTTTACTTGACACTTTCACACTTTTACAAATACAAAACCTGCAATAAGTTGACTAATAAGATATTATGATTTTTTCTATGTAACTAGTAAAACTCTTGGAGCAAGAATATATTAAACAAGCTTTAGTTGTAAGAATTTCAAATGTATTATAAATTCCAAACATAAAACTTCATATAAGTTATTTTCATTTACTCAAAAGCAGTCATAATCCAAATGTTACCAAGTCTTTTCATATTCTATTCTATACAATTTACAAAATATATTACTCAAAATTAACAAACTAGAATTTTAAGGTATTTTCAATGCTATGTACTTTTTGGAGTGCTGATGTGGCACTGTAGGCTAAGCACTGCATTGCTAACCTCAGGGTCTGTGTTTCAAAACCCCAGCCACTCCTCAAAAACTATATACAGGGTTGCTATAAGTCAACAGAATGAACTTTTTGAAGTTCTGGTGTGGCACTATAGGATAAGCACTAGACTGCTAACCACAAAGGCAGTGATTCAAACAAATTCTACACAGGGTCGCTATGAGTCAAAACCAATTTGACAGCACTTAACAAACAACAATATACTTTCTACAACTTTAGTATACTACACATTCAAATTTGATTTAAAAACCTAATTTCTCTCAAATGCATCAACCTAAAATTGTTACACTATAATATAAAGCTTCCACTGCTCAGTATTTACAAAAAAAATAAAACTGCAACTATTCATTTCATTTGGACTCAAGCACTAGAAGTAAAAGTCATGATCAACAACTCCTTTTTAGTTCTCAGTTTATAATCTCCTTTATGAACATCTGTTCAACTGCCCTTATGGCAATATTCTAGTTATTTTGACATAAAGGTCACAATATTTCTGATTGAGAAGTTAATACTTACCTGTAAACAGAAATATACCAACTCCTTCCCCAACAATCACAATCAGCAATACCTAATACCTTAAACCAAACCTGAACTCCAACTTACACAATGCTTGGAAGCTACTTTTTAAAGAGACTCCAAAAGCTATCTATACAAGGAGGCAATCCCCAAGACCTCCTCCACCTACTTCTTGGCCATACGCCTAGAGAAGACTGTACTGAATGCGAGCCAGACAACTATGTTATCTGTGGAGGCAATTCAAATCTCTGTATTCTAAACAAATTTTGAAGTCATAAAATTAACCTCTAAAGGGTTACTACGAATGAAAACTTAAGAAGCATCTCTCTGATCTTGGCAGAAGCACTACTAGGAAAAAAAAAAAAAAAAATTGAAGGACCATAGTACCAACTGCCTATCATCTCATTCACCTCCAAAACAATGCCAAACAAGGACTAAAAAGATAGAGAAGTCTCAAGCACTAACTCTCTCTATCCTTCCAAAGTAAACAAGCAAAACTATTTATGGTGACAAGAAGTCAGAATACAAGTTGCTTCTGTTGAGAGAAAGTTAACAGACCAGGGCACAAGTACTGTTTTAGGTGATGAAAATCTACATCCTGATCTGATTAGAAGTTACCTGAGTGGATCTGTATGTAAAAATTCGAATTGTACAAATATTATATTTGTGCACTTCACTTTATGTAAACTATAGCTAAGTATAAAACATTTAGAAACAAGTAACCAATAAAAAGTAATGGCTTTTTCTCAATTCTGATCTTTTTATGATTATATCATGATATTGCTAACCACTGACATGGGTTAAGCACCCTCCAACATGTATGTTCTCTCTCATACAAACATACTGAGCTCATTAAACTGTATTAAAACTACTCTATTATCTGATTTCAAACTGTTATCTCCAGCTTTAATTTCAATCACTTCTTACTATGAATATTCTACAGCCTTCAGCCTAGCACTGTTTTCTCAGGCACTCTTGAATGATCAGTTCAATTTCTACTTTATCTGTTTTTTCACCATACTCCTGTGGTGGTGGTTGTGGTGGTGGTGACAGTGATGTGCCGTGGAATCAGTTTCAACTCATCGTGACCCTGTGGTACGGTTTCCGAGGCTGCAAATCTTTACAGGAGCAGAAAGTCTCACCACACTCCTATGACACTTACTATCCATATTGCACTATCCAATATGGTAGCCATCAGCCTTATGTAGTTAGTGAGCACTTGGAAGTCTGACTGGCCTGAACTGAAATGTGTTTTAAATATGCAATAAACTCTGGATTTTAAAGACTTGGTATAAAAATAAAGTACATAAAATATCCCATTATGTCTATATTGAAAGCTTATTAAAATGATAATATTTTGGCTATGCTGAGTTAAGAAAATAAAATTAATTTTATCTATTTCCCTTTTTTAAATAACGCTATAGCAGGAGTCCTGGTGTGGGGCTGTAGGAAAAGCACATGACCTCAAGGTCAGTTTGAACTGCAAGGACATTGGATCAAACTCATCACCCACTCCTCAGAAACCCTGCACAGGGTCGCTATGGGTTGAAACTGACTCAACAGCACTTAACAGCAACAGAAAGACCCGCAGTTCAAACCCACCATCTACTCCTCAGAAACCCTATATAGCGTCTCTATGAGTCAGAATCAACTCAATGACACTGAACAACAATGTAGAGAATGAAATGTAGAGAATGACACTGAACAACAATGAAAGACGCTGTGGTGGCACAATGGTTAAGGGTTCAGCTGCTAACCAAACAGTTGGTTAGTGATTCAACCCACACAATGGCTCTGCAACAACAAAGACTTGGCAATATTCACCTGTAAAGCCTAGAAAAACCTATGTTGTTGCTGTTGTTGAGTGCCGTAAAGTCGATTCTGACCCATAGAGACTCTGTATAGGGTTTCCAAGGAGCAGCTGGTGAGCTTGAACCGCCAACCTTGCAGTTCAAACGACTTTGCGTCTGACTCATTAGTCCACAGCACCACACCGGGACTCCAGAAAAAAAACCTACAGGGTAGTTCTATTGTCACATGGGGTCTTTATGAGTTGAAAATCAAGTTGATGGCACCTAACAAAAACACAGAAAAATTAAAATTATATTTGTGTCTGAACTTTCTATGAAACAGTAATGTCCTGTACAATTTCTTTATAAATGATCCAACAAATTTCTTTTAGTATATAAATGCCATCCTCCCTATGAGCATAAGCATTCAATATTAATCAATTTTTACCTCTTATAAACCAAAAATTGCTTTATGAGGATTTATTAATAGTAATGCAGCAGTATTTCAGTACCTATTTAATTTTAGTATCGCTTTTCAAACATTCTTAATAAAAGTTTAAAGTATATCCAAGCATAAAAATACAGGTAATCTTTTCATATGTTTATAAATTAAATACATCATCTCCATTTTACTTATGTTGTTGTTGTTAAGTGCCATCGAGTCGGTTCCGACCCATAGCAACCCTGTACAGGGTTTCCGAGGTGTAAATCTTTACAGGAGTAGAAAGACTCATCTTTCTCGCGCGGAGCGGCTGGTAGTTTCGAACCGCTGACCTTAAGGTTCGCAGCCTGATTCGTAACCACTACGCTACCAGAGCTCCTTATATCCATCTCTAAGTTAAATGTCCCACAAGAAAGGACGCTGTTATTGTTGCTGTTGAATAGCAGACCTGAATAGTTTCCAAGGGATAGTTGGTGGGTTTGAACCACCGACCTGTGACTAGCAGTCCAATGTTTATCCTATTGTGCCACATCAGAAAGGCCAGATAGCATTAATAAACCTGTAGCAATCCCATAGAGTTATTAGTTCTAATTAAGCTTGATTTTTTTTTTTTTTTTTTTTTCCATCTTAGTCATTCAACAAAGAATAGGCAGCTTCCATCTTGGCCAATATCACTGTACCAATGTCCAGCAGCCAAGACAAAGAGTCTTTTATTAGGTGCTATGAATAAACAATGTGGACAGTAAGATACCATTTCAAAATGCTTTTTATGTTAAATTTTAAAAAAAGAAGATAGTATAAATTGTACAGCAACTAGGTATAAAGTTGATACAGAAGGGGGCTTCAAAAAGTTCATGGATAAAAAAAAAAGTTCATGGATAAAAGGAATTAAAAGGAAGTGGAATTTTTCCATGAACTTTTTGATGCTCCCTCAATATAGGAAGAAAGGACAGGAAAGCAGAATTTAAAGATCTTATCTCTAAAATCAAGACATACTAAATTCTAAAGCTTAGGTCCTTCCACCATGTACTATCCATTTACTTCTACCACTTACTATCTATATGACGTGAGCTGGAGTCTGTTTCCTCACATATAAACTAGGAATATTATATATATATATATATGTCATAGAATTATTATAAGGAGTATAGAGTACATGATTGATTAATGTCAGTCTCATCTCCCTTCCTTTTAATACAAATGATAAGACTATAGGTGACTTTTTTCCACTGTTTTTCCAAGCTTCTGTAATGCAATCAAAATGTTATATAATAAAGATATTTTTATGCATAAATGAAACTTCAAATATTTCATATTCACATCCCTCTTAACAGCAGTTTTACTAGATGCTTTGTATAATCTGTTCAAGAGCTTAAATCTCTATTTCTGATGCGGGAGGTAAGTGGTAGAAGGAAAATTAAACAGAGAAAGCCACAAGTTTAAGACTACACTAGCACAGACACACAGAAAACAAAAATGTAGAGAGCCAGAGTGGGAAATGGCAAAAGGAAATGTTTGGGGAAATTCCCTGACTCAGACAATCCAGAGAAAAGATAACATTCCTCTTTTCAATCTAGCTACAATTCCAAGCACTCCTCATCCTAATTTAGGGTTTATATGTAATTACTACAAACACACAGTTCACTCTCCTTCCCTCTACTAATGGTCATTCCACCCTCATGGTCAAAAATTTAAAGAGTGAAGAAATATTTAGAGTGTTGCAACAAAGACAAACCAACACATCAGTTGGGAAATAACTGCACTAAAACACACTCATTCCCAAGCGTATCTACTCATCAGCTGATAGTCATAAAAGGAATCAGGATCTTGAAATACTCAGCCTGGTTATAACATCTGCTGCTAGAACTAGGAAAAAAACAATACTTTGACGCCTGCATCTGACGTCCTTCATTACAACCTTGTATTTGTACGCAAGGGCCTAAAAATAAGATAGCAGCAAAAGCCTACAACTTCAAATCACTGCTAGTTATAGCAGAAAGATGGTGGTGCAATGGTTAAGAACCTGGCTGCAACAGGAAAGTTGGAAGTTTGAATCCACCTACTGGCTCTGTGGAGAAAAACTAGGTGATCTGCTTCTGTTAATATTGTTGTTGTTAGGTGCCACTGAATCAATTCTGATTCATAGCAACCTGAGGAGCAACTGGTATGTTTGAACTGCCAACCTTGAGGTTTAACCAACCTTGCGGTCTAGTGCATTATCCTGCAGCCTAGAAAACCCACTAGGGTAATTCTATTCTGTTACAAGGGATCGTTGAGTTGAAAGACTTGATGAAACCCAACAGTACGATGATAACAGCTAACATTTACTCAGCATTGATTCTGAGCTAGAAAGCTAAGGGCTTAACATGAATTAGTAATTTAAACCTTTAACCTCTATGAAAGGTTATTAAGTTCATGTGCTTAGTGCTCATACAGCTATATTTGAAACCAGCAGTTTTATTTCAAAATTCACAACTTTAAATTTTATCTCATCATGCCTCTTTATTAATATAGGCATAAACACAAATGTTAACTAAAATTCTACATAGATATATTTGTGAAAAAGTTTCAATGAGTTAGTAGAAGCAAAAGATAAAATTCTAAATTGCAAAAACATAAATTAGATCAAAATGTTGACAATTAGGTAATATACCCCCATCCCCAATAAACGGCATCCTGAAAGTGCGAGTATAACAGTTAACATCTTCAAGAAACAGATCAAAAAGGAGCATTAAGCTTGCAGTAAAAAGATAAAACACCACAGAAGGGTTAAAATGTTAAATCTTTTCTAAAAAATTGATCAGATATATAATATAGGTAAACATACTTTGTAAACTAAAATATTTTAATGCTTAGGTGTTGTTTTTAATGTTTAATTGTGTTTGGCTCAGACTTTTTGTATAAACCCTAGAAACTCTTTTTTTCCCTTTTTACAATCAAGAATTATAGGTCACTATAATTTTTCACTATTTGCTGAATTTCCTAATAGATCTACGACTCAGTAGTAGTAATACTACTTAGTCTTAAAGTTGCTTTAGACAAAAGAAAAAGAACTGAGTACCACGTACATTTATTCAACCAAAATGTTTTCATGCATTTCATTTCTTTCAAGTAATAACTCCTAACAATGGCAGTTACTGCAAACATTTCAATAAGTTTATCAAGCTGTTGTTTGTTTGCTTATTGCTAGGTCTTGGTAACTTTTTAAAGACCTCAAACTTCATAAAAACAAAACTGCTCAGAAATTTTTATATTCTGCATCTGGTTTCACTGGAAGTCAATTTAAAAACTAAGTCACCATATATTAAATAAAGTTTCTAAATTATTGCTATCTAACTAAACTGGTGTGACGCTGTGGGTTAATGTGCCAGAATGCAAAGCCAACTGAACTGCAAGGTCAGCGGTTCAAGCTCACCAGTTGCTCCTCGGAAACCCTATACAGGGTCACTATGGGTCCGAATCAACTCAATGGCACTTAACAACTACAACCAAATCGAACCAAAGTGCTCATTAACATAATAGTGGTTTGACAAGTATTCACAAAAATATTCCTTTGTTTTGTCTTTGTTATTGTTGTTGTGCTGTTGTTAGATGCCATCCAGTCGGTATCTACTCATAGCGACCTATGCACAACAGAAATGAAACACTGCCCAGTCCTGGGCCAAGCTCACAATTGTTACCACGCTTGAGCCCATTGATGCTGCCACTTTGCCAATCCATATCACTGGGGGTCTTCATTATTAGTTACAGGTATTTACCTTTTCATACCCATGACAAATGAAAAGGGCAATGGAGAGCAAGTTAAGAGAGAATTTTCCACTATGTTACTAACTTACAATCTCCAGTATTCAATCTTGAAGACTAGACTGTAAGGAGGTAGGACTTGTTTTCTGCAATTTAAAAGTTGAGTTATGCATTTTATTGAGCTCAATATACCTCCTACTCATTAATCCAGCAAGCTTGTTCTCTATTGCAGAAAAAGAAAAACTAAGAGAAAGAAAATATGTATCTGAAGAGAAACAAAAACTGAAAGTTTTAAATCATGTTGAAAAATTCAAATTCCATTAGAATACAGAGATGTAAATAAAGTTGTTGTTGTTGAGTACCGTGCAGTCGGTTCTGACTCATAGTGGCCCTGCACAGGGTTTCCGAGGCTGTAAATCTTTACGGGAGCAGAACGCCTCATCTTTCTCCGGCGGAACAGCTGGTAGTTTAGAACTGCCGACCTTGAGGTTAGCAGCCTAATTCATAACCACTACGCTACCAGCGATCTCATATATTTAACCGTCCTTTCAATCAAGTATTCAATTAATGTTGTTCATGTAACCTGGCAAAAACAAAACATTAGTTGTTTTCACATTCAGAACTGCAAATACTAGTTACCACCATTACCCAAGATATAATATATCCATAAATGTAGTATAACTTTAGATTGTTAAATGACCTAAGATTTACGCTGCCATTCTCTTAACAGCAATACACATACCAACGTATTAGTAACAGCCTTTATGTTTCACCTATTTAAAAAACCTCCCAATGCAATACAGCTGCCATCAAATTACCAGATACACATGACACTTAAGGCAAACAGCAGGTTTCCCTTCTTTGAGAAACTTTAGTTGTCTACTCTTTAAAATGTTTTTCTCCTTTTTTGACCAAAAACAATGTAACTAAACTACTGCAGGGAGGGGAATACACAGTGAGGGCAAATCTAACCTGTCATTCAGATGCAGCAAGCCCGACTTAAGTCAAGACTGGCCAGAAACAGATGACGGTGTTGGTATTTCAACCGAAATTATTAACTAGTATACAAAACAGGACCACCATTCATTCAGGCACCTGTGTTTATTCCCTCTAATAGTACAGCTTACTGACCACTCAAGATTTGGAGTCTTAGCAGTAAAGTTTTGCATCACAAATTTCCTATCAGTATTACTTAAATAGTTTAAGAAAACTTCCCTACTAATGTTGTTAAACCATGGATGGATCCCAGCACAGGAGTCGTCTGTAATATTCTAATAACAAGTAACCTTTAGTTCCACCACCTAAGTTTCCAATTAGTGAGAAGGGTCTGAGATAACTCCTCTTCAGGTTCACGGGAGAAGTGAACACGCCTGCTTTCCTCTAGCAGAGACTAAGCTCCCAGAGACACAAAAGGCCAGGAAATCAGACCTGAAGGGGCAAAAGCCTTCTGCTGGACAACCACCAAGCTCCAGCAACCCAAACACTTTGAGCGATTTACCTCTTGCTGTAACTTCCCAGGCACCTAGCTGCAAAAGATCTTGCAGAACGGGGGAGGTGGGAGTGGGAGTGATGCACGGTCCTGGTCCCAGGAATGGGGATGGGTGTGCACAGTTTAAAGCCAAACCGGAGCTTTTGGCCAACACCGAGCAGCACCGAGGAGTGGGGTTGGTGACTGCTCTCGGACCGCCCCGTTACTCAATGCACTGCAATGGCGACCGCCAGGCTCCCCTGGCCGCCAGATCCCGGCCCCTTCCCCCTACTGCTCACTGGCTGCTCCGCTTCATGTGACTAAACAAAACCCCCAAGTCTAGTGCCCAGCTCAGCCCCTTTGTGTCCGCTACCGGATCCACCGGCGCCTCCGTGGAAAGGCTCCCCCACCTCCTCCGCTGAGTACTGCCCCGCGGCGGCTGCCGCCGCTCACCTCAAGCTCCGCGGCCCCCCGCGGCCGCCGCGGCCGACGCCTCCCCGAACCCGGGGCCCGGGCTCCTTGTGTAGCACCAACTCCGCCTCCTCGGCCGCCGCCGCCATCTTAGCCTGTGCGGCAAAATGCGTCCTTTTGGATGGTTGGGACCCAGCCTAGGGCGTAGCTCCCCCGGCCCGAGCGCCAGAGGCCGGGTCCCCCAAGTTCTTCCGCCACCCTCACACCCAACGCCGCCAAAGCCCAGAGGCCCGAATCCCACTTCGGTCCCAACGAATCCGACCAAATAACCCCCGAAACTCACAGTTTGGTGCCGTGTGCGTCAAACCGGGGCGACGTTGGGAGCGCGCGGCGTCCCCGCGTCACACGCCGCTCTCTGTACGCTACTCAGCTCCTACGGCCCCCTCCGTTCTCCGCTTTTCGCCTCCGGCCCCAGATCCCACAGCGCAGGCGCGCCACTTTCCCGCCTCTGCCGAGCTGCGGGCCGCGGGGGTGGCCAGCGAGGAACTCCTGGGCAGCTCTTCGCTGGTGCAGCGTCTGGACCAATTAGACAAACCCGGGCGGCAGAAACAGTGCACCACTGTTCTCGGGTGCCAGAAACCAAACAAGGTCACCTCCTCCAGCTCTGACCTAATCACTCCCAAGGAGGCTCCCGCCCCAAAGTAGGCACGCTCCAAATATGGTGGTGCCCAAACTCTGCAAAACCCAAACACTAGGCAAGCCTAGGCCCTTTAAGGTGGAATAGACTCATACTTCAGTTCCACAATAACTAGCCTGCCAAAGTCCCTTTTATTTTCCTACTGTCGAGGAAAAGAGTTAGAGGATTTAAGATTTTGTGCAACTCAGTACTTCAACTGTAGAGTAATGGCAGAAGATTTTACAGAAACTTACGAGGACCAATTGTGGGGAGATGCTTGATGGCCCGAGGAAACCTCAAGTGTAGCTTCTCAAATTAAAAGAATAGCCTACCCTGTACCTAAAAAGGTCTCCTGGGTCTGGTGCAATTTGATAGTGTAACAATACTTTCTCCATGCATTATTGAATGTGCCAGCGTCCTCCAAATTAAAGTTATGCAAACAGTACTTTAGATGTTGGTTAAACTTCCAAAGAAACAGTAGGTCTTAAAAGAATCAGAGGATTGTGGGTATCTTCCTTCTTAACAAGCATCCACTGCTGGTTTCTGAGGACAGAGTTTCACTGATTACGCTTTGAGAAATACTGACTAGCTACAATTATTACCTTTCCTTTCGAGCTGAGCAAGCAAGAAGTTACTAACATATTTGACATGAACCAGTTCCTGAGACATCCACAAACGCTGCCTCAATAAATCTGCGTCCTTCTCTTAACCTGTTTTCACAACTCATTAAAAAAAAAAAAGTTTTCATTAGTTTAGCAGCTACAATAAACTGTGGTCCTTGAAACACTAAAGATGCATTGTTTCTGAACATACCACTATTGCACTTACTTGACAAGAATGACAAACTTTTTTCCCCTCATAACCATCAGTAAACATGGTTTGATACTTGACTAAACATTTACATTTGCTGCATTAGCTACTAACAATAGGTAACACTTTTGAGTGCTTACTATATACCAGACATTATTCTAGCTCAGGCAAGTTCATTACAACTTAATGAGGCAAAGAGAAGTTACATAATTTTCTCAAAATCACAGCGATATCAAGTTTTAAAATATATTTGAAAAAAATATATATATTTGAACTGAAACTCTCTGAATTCAGAAACTATTCTCTTGCCTCAATATCAGCTATATTAGTATTTGGGCTCTTTCAATATGCAAAATTTTCTTCCTCATTTATATACATACCATCAGTTGCCATGGAGCCAATTCCAACTCATAACCACACAGTGTGTGTCCGAGTAGAACTGTAATCTACAGGGTTTTCAAGGGCTGATTTTTTTCAAAAGTAAGCCACCAGGACTTTCTTCTATGATGCCTCTGGGTGAACTAGACCCTACAACTTTTTGGTTGTTGTTGGTAAGTGACATTGATTTGATTCTGTCTGATTCATAGCAAACCTGTATTGGGTTTCTGAGGAGCAGCTGGTGGGTTTGAACCGCTGACCTTCTAATTAGCAATCCAGGGCTTATCCTACAGTGCCACGCCAGAATTCCAAAACCTTTTGGTTGTTGTTGTTGTTGTTGTTGTTGTTGTTAAGTGCCATCTAGTCAGTTCTAATCCATAGCGACCCTGTGTAGGGTTTCCGAGGAGCAGCTGATGAATTTGAACTGCCGACCTTGCAGTTCAAACAGCTTTGGGACATTTCAACAGCATCAAACCAGGTTGTTGTTGTTGTTGTTGTTGTTAAGTGCCGTCGAGTCTATTCCGACCCACAGCGACCCTGTATAGGGTTTCCGAGGAGTAGCTGGCAAGCTTGAACCACCAACCCTGCAGTTCAAACAGCTTTTCAGTCTGGCCCATTAACTCACAGCGCCGCACCATCAAACCAGGTTGTTGTTGTTGTTAAGTGCCGTCGAGTCGGTTCCGACCCATAGCGACCTGTACAGGGTTTCCAAGGGTGTAAATCTTTACGGGAGTAGAAAGCCTCATCGTTCTCCCCCGGAGCGGTTAGTAGTTTCGAACCGCTGACCTTAAGGTTCGCAGCCCAATTCGTAACCACTACGCCACCAGAGCTCCTTTCAAACCAGGTTAGTAGACAATAAATAAATGTACCCATATTTTTAGCCAGTTTGAGGAGGGGGTGATTTGGGACATTTCATCTGCAGAATCCATTAAAATGGGACATTTTCAGGGTCCTACTAGACTTATAACAAAGAAAAATAGTATGGCATTTTTCTCATGGCATTTTATCACTACAAAAGGAGTTATCAACAGAAACTCTGCTGTATGAATGTATACCAATGAATGTGTACAGAGATCAGACTACAAGCAAATACCACCACTCAAAAGTCAGCCATCATTAGGAACTGATCAGACTCATGAAGTCATTTCTGTACACTACAACAGAAGTAATAGTAGTAGTAATTCTAATAGAAATAGTTATCACTCATGAAGTTGTTTATTTTTTTTTTAATCTATAAAACTATGAGGGGGTTTCAAAATCTGCATAGAAAAATGGAATTCAAAGATAAGGAGCCTGCTTGTATCTATGAGTAAGAGAAAACATTAACAGTAGAAAGTTTGAATAAGGTAACACAAAAAGAGAAAATAATAATGTAGGCAGCTTTGAAACAATCCAAGGACCATTAATTGACTCAATGTTGAAATACTTTAAAACGTTAAAATGAAATTGCAGTCGAAAATTAAAATTAAGATATGCAAAACAGCTTAGCCCTGGGAGATATTTGTAAAGCATATCTTACTCACTGTGAATAAAATACTACTATGATAAATACAAGAAACCCTCATAGAGTAGTGGATTATGAGCTGGCCTGCTAACCACAGGTGGTGTTGCTGTTGTTGTTATGTGCCATCGAGTCGGTTCCGACTCACAGTGACCCTGTAAAGGGTTTCCAAAGCTATAAATCTTTACGGGAGCAGAAAGCCTCATCTTTCTCCCATGGAGCAGCTAGTAGTTTTGAACTGCTGATCTTGTGGTTCGCAGCCCGATTCGTAACCACTTCAGTGATTTGAATCTAACAGTGATTCCGTGAGAGAAAGATGAAACTTTCTGCTCCCATGAAGATTTACAGACTTGGAAATCCTATACAAGGTTACTATGAGTTGAAACCGATTCTACAGCACTTAACAACAACATGATAAACATACCTGGTAAAAAGGTTTATTAGCAAAATAATAATAAAAAGCAAGGTCTGATGATCGTTAGTATGTTACAGTCTGACCATACTAGCATGATATGTGAATCCATGATATACTGATTTAAGCCACCATTCATCTGTCAGTTTGTCATGTTGTGGTGACTTGCTTGTTGCTATGATGCTGGAAGCTATGCCACCAGAATTTTTAATACTAACAAGGTCACCTATATCGTAGGCAGGTTTCAGTTGAACTTCCAGATATGACAGACTGGGAAGAAGGAAAGGCAGACTACTTCTGAATGTTTAAGGCACTGAAACATTTAAGGCAGTGAAACAGCACCAAAATACTGAATCTTGAAACATGATGAAGAGCACCAGAATATTGTCAGATATAGTACCAGAAGATGAGGCTTACAGGTTGGAAGGCATTCAGACTGTGACTGGGGAAGACCTGCCTAGTCAAAGTAAAGTTTAACAAGGAGAACCAAATGGAGTAAAGCTTCACTTGATGGGACACAAGTGAGAATGAGGAGAAACAGCTATAAACATCCATTAATAGTTAAAGCATGGAATGTATCAAGTATGAATCTAAGAAAATTATGTTGTCAAAAATGAAATGGGACAAATAAACATTGATATCCTGAGTAGGTACTAGTGAGCTGAAATGCATTGGTATTGGAAATTTGGAATCAGACAATCATATGTTTTACTATGCTAGGAAAGACAAATGAAGAGCAATGGCATCACATTCATAATCAAAAAGAACATTTCAAGATCTATCTTGAAGTATAATGCTGTCTGTGATAGGATAGTATCCAAACACCTACAAGGAAGACCAGTTAATACCATTATTATTCAAACTTACGCACCAATCACTAAAGCCAGTGATGACGAAATTGAAGAATTCCACGAATCCTGATGTGACATTATAAGATAAGCACTGAACTGCTAACTACAACGTTGGTGTTTCAAACCCCATCAGCCACCATTTGGAAACTCTATACAGGGTCTCTATGAGTCGTACCTGACTCCACAACAACTAACAACAACAACAACAAAAATATCAAGTCTAAAATTGATAAAACATGCAATCAAAATGTATTGATAATTACTAGTGATAGGAATACAAAGGTTGGAAACAAAGAGGAAGGATCAGTAGCTGGAAAATATGGACTTAGTAGTACAAATGATGCTGGAGATCGCACGATAAGAGTTTTGCAAAACCAATGACTTCTTCAAGTATTATAATAAAATTGTAAAGATCTAGAGTTAGAAAACCAAAAGAGAAGAACATTGTCAACATTTCTCAAATTGAAAGAACTGAAGAATAAATTCAAGCCTCGACTTTCAATACTGAAAGATTCTAAGGGCAAAATATTGAATGATGCAGAAAGCATCAAAAAAAGATGGAAGGAATACACATAGTCACTGTACCAAAAAGAAATGGTCAGTGTTCAACCATTTCAATAAGTAGCATATGATCAAGAACCAATGGTGCTGAAGAAAGAAGTCCAAGGTGCATTGAAGGCATTGGCAAAAAACAAGGCTCCAAGAATAAATCGGAGAAATTTAAATCTTTCAACATACTGATGCAGCACTGGAGGTACTCATGTATGCCAAGAAATGTGGGAGACAACTATCTGGCCAACTGACTAGAGGAGATCGACATTTGTGTCCAGTTCAAAGAGAGGTAACCCAAAAGAATGCGGAAATCATTGGACAATATCATTAATATCATGTACAAGTAAAATTTTAATAAAGATAATTTTAAAACGATTGCAGCAATATATTGACAGGGAACTGACAGAGATTTAAACCAGATTCAGAGGCGGGTATTGTATGGGGGTATCATTGCTGACATCAGATAGATCTTGGCTGAAAGAAAATACCAGAAAGGTGTTTTCTTGTTGTTAAGTGCCACCAAGTCAGTTCCGATCTATAGCAACCCTGTATAAGATTTCCAAGGAGCAGTTTGTGGGTTTGAATTGCTAACCTTGCGGTTCAAACTGACCTTGAGGTCCAGCACATTATTCTGCAGTGTCACACCAGGAAAGGTGTTTACATGTGCTTTATTGACTATGCAAAGGCTTTCAACTGTATGGATTATAACAAACTATGGATAACATTGCTAAGAATATGAATTCTGGAACTCTTAACTGTGCTCATGGGGAACCTGCACACAGACCAAGGAGCAATAGTAACTGGTTTAAAATCAGGAAAGGTGTTCACCAGGGTTGTATTCTTTCACCACACTTGCTCAATCTGTATGTTTAGCACATAATCCAAGAAGCTGGATTATATGAATAAGAACATGGCATTAGGATTGAAGTAAGACTCATTAACAATCTGCAATATACAGATGATACAATTTTGCTTGCTGAAAGAGAAGAGGACTTAAAATATTTACTGATGAAGATCAAAACCACAGCCTTCAGTATGGGTTGTACCTCAATGTAAAGAAAATAAAAATCCTCACTACTGGATCAATAGATAGCATCATCATTAATGGAAAATAGATTGAAGTTGTCAAAAACAACATTTTGCTTGGATCCACTATCAACAGTCATTGAAACAGCTTTATTAGGAAAATCTGCTGCACAAGACCTTTTTTTTTTTTTTTTTTTTAAGTTTTTATTGTGAATTGAGTGAAAGTGTACAGGGCAGAGCATAAATTTTACAATCAATAAATCATATACTTTGAAGTTTATAATCCCCTCTATGTCCTATCAGCTAACAGTATTTCTCTCTATTCATTCAGCTCTTTTTTTTTTTTAACACTCAGGCATACATAATAATTTATAACACCAAAGGGCACAATCTGCAAGTTGGCCTCCTGGCTGCCAGCTCTCAATCCCTCTTTTTCCATGAGTCTGCAGTCCTCAGCTGTTCCCTCTCTCCATGTCCTCATCTCTGCCTCCATCTCTGGTATCACTGCTTCTCTGGATAAAGTCCAGCATTCCGCTTGTGCTCTTCTCCCTTGATGTTTCTAGGGTCCTCTGTTTCTGGACTGTAAGATTAACTACGCCCCCATTTTTGTTACAAAACTTCTACCTTTACAATTGTGACAGTCGCAATTAGTCATAATAATAATTACCACTATTGAATCATAAGAATCTTATCCCCATCTCTTTTTGCCAGACCCATCTAGACAAGATGAAAACTATTAAGTGGGGACTCTATCTCCCCCACACACACTCTTCAACTAAACTCCGTCTTGAAACCTTGTAAGCCAGTCACTTTGCGCCTTTATTTCTCCCTTATTTTAGGTAGCCAATGTCTATCTACCCTGCATACAGAGGGGATAGCATTGATACTTGATGTGAAGACTCCTTCCCTCTCTGTTGGTATTTTGAGCTACTACCTCCATAAGGAGCTCTGGTAGCATAGTGGTTATGATTCGGGCTGTGAGCCACAAGGTCAGCAGTTCGAAACTACCAGCTGTTCTGCAGGAGAAAGATGAGGCTTTCTGCTCCCGTAAAGATTTACAGCCTCGGAAACACTGTACAGGGTCGCTATGAGTTGGAACTGACTCAATGGCACATAGCACTACACCTCCATAAGTATAGGTCACATTAATCAAATTGTAGCAACTTGCCAAACAAAAACTCTTTGTTTTTTTATCTTCCTCTAGTCAAGCCATCGAGGGTAGGTCAAATGGGTACTACCTGAAAGTTTGGGTGTTCTTGTGCATCTCCCCTCACTTCATATCAGCTGGATGCTTCACTCTCAGCTCTAGCCCTCTGTGGCTATGTTCTTGTTCATGGGCTCAAGTTTCCCCAGGTCTCACCACACTTTGGACCAACCAACCCTTCCTCTTCTCTCTCTCATCTCCAGGTCAATGGGAGTCTATCGAACATGATTGAACCCAGCCCGTTTCTTCATTGCTGCCTTTCTCCCTCTTCCATTCACCAGGAGACCAATGTGGTGGCCAGCAAACTTACATGCATGCTCATCTCATGTGTTCCCTTTGAGTTTCAGTCTTGGAGGGGGATTTGTCCTGAAGGGACTTGATGGCTTGTCTTAATGGCTTCCTGATGAACAACTTGCTAATTCTTGTAGCAGCCAATCATATTGCCATTTTTGTTTGGGGCTTTTCCTGCTGATCTTTCTTTGATGATGTATCTCTGTTGCTCTAGCTATTCTAGACTGGTCTGCTTGTCCTTTCTAGTGGGAATATCCCACGTCCGGATGGGGCTCAGGATTCCACCTAAGGTCCTATACTCTGCAAAGGCTTTGCAAGAGGCCTATTTCACTGGGCAAGTTGTGGAACCCCTTTTAGGTATTCCAAACAATTATAGGCTGAACACAGGCTTACAAGCTTTCTGTAATCATGTTTTCTGACATTCCTTTCTATCCCACTCAAGTGTCTATTTTATAATAGTAAGCAAGGGAAACCAATATTCATAAGACAGTTAAGCATCTTAGTATTATTGCCCCTTTTCAGACTATGCCTCAATCCCTGTATCACAAAGCCATGTTGTTCCAAGATTGAGCATGTATCACTATTTACCTCTGTCCCATTTAGTCCATGCAAACCTCTTAGTGTTCCCCTATCTACCTTGTTCTTCCACCCCCACCCCCTTCTTGTGTATTGTCCTTCCAAACACCCGAACTATGATGTGTCTACCCCCTACCCTGTGCTCTACCGTTGCCTCCCTCCACCTCCCCCAAAGCTCCTCACCCCACCCCCACCAGTAAACAACAAATTTTTTTTTTTCCCTTTTAGTATGGGTATCTTTACTTAAGCTTTTACAATAATGGTCTTATGCAATATTTGTCCTTTTGTGACTAACTAATTTCACTCAGCATAATGTCCTCCAGGTTTATTCATGTTATGTGGTGGCTTACAGCTTATTATTCTTCAAGATAGCATAATATTCCATTGTGTGTGTACCAAAATTTGTTTATCCATTCTTCCATTGATGGGCATGTAGGCTGTCTCTATCTTTGTACTATTGTGAATAGTGCTGCTATGAACATTGGTGTGCATATATATCTACTTGTGTTATGGCTCATATTTCTTGTGGATATATACCAAGTAGAGGAATTGCTGGATCATATGGTGTTTCTATTTCCAACTTTCTGAGGAAGTGCCATACTGTTTTCAAGAGTGGTTGGACCATTTTGCATTCCCACAGCAATGTAGGAGGGTCCCAGTCTCTCCACATCCTCGCCAGCATTTATTTTCCTCTGCATTTATGAACTTCACTGTTATTGCTGGTGTGAGATGATAACTCGTTGTTGTTTTGATTTGCATCTTTCTAATGGCTAAGGAGCTCTGGTAGCATAGTGGTTACAAATCGGGCTGCTAACCTCAAAGTCAGCAGTTTGAAACTACCAGCTGTTCCACAGGAGAAAGGTGAGGCTTTCTGTTCCCGTAAAGAATTGCAGCCTCAGAAACCCTGTGTAGGATCACTATGAGTCAGAACCAACTCCATGGTACTTAACAGCAACAACTATGGCTAATGTTCGAGAACATTGCTGCATATGTTTGTTGGCTGCCCAAATGTCTTCCTTGGTGGAGTGTGTGTTCATGTCCTGTGCTGTTTGATTGTGTTACTTGTCTTTTTCTTGTAGAGGTATTGTAGTTTCCTATAGATTTTAAAAATTAGTCCCTTGTCTGATATGTTATTGCAAAATATTTTTTTCCATTCTGTGGGTTCCGTTTTTACTCTTTTGGTGAAATCCTTTGATGCAGATCAGTTTCTAATTTTTAGAATGTCCTAACCATCTATTTTGGCTTCTTTTGTTTGTGTAATTTTCACAATATTTGGTAGTCTGTGTGTGCCCTGGATTAGAACCCTTAATTTTATCCCTATTTTTTCATTGATGACCTTTATAATTCTTGGATTCACATTTAGGTCTTTAATCCATGCTGAGTTGGGTTTTGTATATGGTGTGAGGTAAAGGTCTTGTTTCAATCTTTCGCATATTGATTTCCAGTTCTTCCAGTACCATCTGTTGAAGAGACTATGTGTTCCCCACTCAATGTACTTTGATCCTTTCTCAAAGATCTATTGTCTGTATGTGGATGGGTTAATTTCTGGATTCTCAATTCTGTTCCATTGATCAATGTATCTTTCATTGTACCAGTACCAGGCTATTTTGACCACTGTAGCCATGTAGTAAATTTTGAAATCAGGGAGTGAGAGGCCTCCAACTTTCTTTTTCTTCTTAAGCAGTGCTCTGCTTATCCCGGATCTCTTTCTTTCTCATATACAGTTTGCAATTGTTTTTTCCATGTCTCTAAAGAATGTAGTTGGGTTGGGATTGCATTATAAGTATAGATTGCTTTGGGTAGTATTAACATTTTCACAATGTTAAGTCTTCCTATCTAGGAGCATGGTACATTCTTCCAGTTTTGTAGGTCTCTTTTGGTTTCTTGTAGTAGTGTTTTATAGTTTTCTTAGTATAGGTCCTTTGTTTCTTTGGTTACATTTATTCTCCTTTGGATGACTATTATAAATGGTATTGCTTTCCTAGTTTCCTTTTCAGCTTGTCATATTAGTATATAGGAATCCACCTGATTTTTGTATGTTGTCCTTGTACCCTGCCACTTTGCTGAATCTTCCAATGAGTTCCAGTAGTTTTTTTGCTGAGTGTTTGGAGTTTTCTACGTATAGGATCACATCATCTGCAAATCGAGAGAGTTTTACTTCCTCTTTGCCAACTTGGATGCCTTTAATTTCCCTATCTTGTGCACAAGACTTTTTTTAAGTGTTCAAGAGCAAGGATATCAGTTTTAAGATTAAAATATGCCTGACCCAAGTCATGGTATTTCAATAGCTTCATATGCATGTGAAAGTTGGACAGTGAGTAAGGAAGACCACACAAAAACTGATGCTTTGAGTTATGGTATTAGTGAAGAGAAGGGCCATGGACTGCTAGAAGAGCAAACAATTCTGTGTTGGAAGAAGTACAGCCAGAATGTTTCTTAGAAGCCAGGATTGAGGGACTTTGTCTCTCGTACTTCAGACATATTATTCAGAAGGAAAACCCCTGGATAAGGACATCATGCTTGGTCAAGTAGAGGGTCAGTGAAAAGAAAGGAACCCCAACAAAATGTATTGGCACAACAATGTGCTCAAGTGTAACAATGATTGTGAGGATGACAGAGCCAGGCAGTGTTTCTTTCTGTTATGCATATGGTCATTATGAGACAGAATCGAGACTTAATGGTATCGAACAACAACACATACTCATTTCAGTAAATGGGGTCAACCAATAAAGATTGTGGTCTCTAATGATCTAATCATAAAGAAAATGCCGCTCAGTGTTGGCTGGATAAAAACAGGTAGTTGTCCTTTTAATACTTCTGGATTCTTTGTTAAGTTGTTAAGTGCCATCGAGTCAGTGCTGACCCATATTGACCCTATATAGAGTTTCCAATGAGCAGCTAGTGAGCTTGAATCACTGACCTTGCTTTTCAAACTGACTTTGCAGTCCAGTGCATTAACCCACAGTACCACACTGGAACCTAGAAAACAAGAAAAAAGCCAAATGGGCATTAGTTAATCTATTAATGTAGGAATTAAGTCTAGTTTTGGATTCTGTTTATATTTCACTTTTTTTGGACACAATTCTTTGAATACCAAAATGGAAAAGAAATTACAAAGCACTTTGGTGCAACTGCAAATAGTTCAAAAAGTTTGTCAGCGGGGTGTAACTAGGGAGGGCGAATAGAGAAAGAGAAAATTAACAGAGATCAAGTCTTAAATTTGTTTTTCTCCCACACTGACCCCAGTACATGACCTTAAACATAGAAGGATTGACATAAACAGTTCAGTTCGATTGAACCAATATTCACTGTCTACTTCATGCAACACATTATACTAAGTACTGCAATCACAAAGAAGAATAAGATAAATTCTTGCAGATATTCAATGAATACTAACTGAATGAATGAATTAAACAAAAGGATGCAATCAACTTTGAATTTATCAGGAGAATGGGGAAGATGAGGAAATAGAAAATAAACAGTTAAAAATCATGGTTAAAATAAAACTTATTATAATATACAAGATATATTTAGTAGCTACATATTTAATAAAAATTGAATCTAATATGTAGGAACACATTTACTATTCTACCTACCAGCATATCAGAGGTAGATAAAATCATGGGAATACATAAGCTTGTTCCAGGAAGCAGGAGGGGGAAGCCATGGAAACTTGGATAAAAATTATGTAAGGAAAGAGCAAAAGAGAAGTTCAATAAAATAGGCAATGAAGGAACAGAGGGATAAGAGGAGATTCAGTCAAGAATGTAATATAAAAAAAGACAAAGAAGTATTAGTAAAAGCTTATTGCTGTAACAAATACTGTAACCCCAGATCTTAGTGGCTGAACTCAATAAAGTTTCATTTCTTATTCATATCATACTCCACTTTTAATGGAAAGGAAAGGGAGACCTCTGAACAGTCATTCCGGAGCCTAAGTACCTTCCATCTTGTGGTTTTCCAATCCTGGTGAGACGCTGTAGGATAAACACTCAACCTTAAGGTCAGTTTGAACTGCAAGGTCAGTGGTTTAAACTCACCAGCTGCTTCTCAGAAACCATATACAGGGTCACTAAAAATCAGAGCTGACTCAAAGGCGCTTAAAAACAACAACAAAGCCTCAGAGTCTTCCACTGGATACCCTGGCAAGAAAGAAAGTACACATGGAGGATCATGTGTGCAAGAAGTTGAAAGGGCCAAGCCTGGAAGTGGCACACACAACTTCTACCTACTTTCCACTAGTCAGCACTCAGTCACATAATCCCACCTAACTGCAGGGGAGGCTATATAGATAGCTTTATGCCCTGGAGGAAGGGGAAATGGGGTTGGTAAGCACAAAGTAGTGTCTTTGTACACCATGAATATCTTCAGCAGAGAGGTCAAGGAAGATAAGAATGACTCAGCCCACTGCAGACACCAGAGGTCTAAATGAAAAGAAAAGGCAGTGAAATAGCAGCTGAATCTGATCAACTATAGAAAACAAGCAAGATTACTTGTCTGGACTCACAAAGCTAAGCGACTAATCTGAGGATATATGTAAAAGCCACTGTCCAAGGATTCTTGGCAACTAACCATCAGCATTTTCCTGATAAGTATTCACCTTTACCAGGCCCTCATCAAACTTTCACACACATTAAACTTGAGCAATGTCTTTGTTGTTTATTTTTTTCCACAGTAAAAGATTCCAGATGTTCGAGAATATTTGGTTGACATCCATCCAGGGAAAAAGGGCATCTGTAATTTCAGTCATCCTATGTACTTTATTACATAAAATGAGCATAAAATGGTCAGCCAGTGTATTGAATTATAATTTTTTTCTTTGTAACCAATAATTGAAGAACTTATTTTATAAATGTGTTCCTTTTATTACATGGCAATAATTAAAAATTGGATTTTGACATGTCTAGTTTATTCATAAATTAAATTTAATAATTTCACAATGATTAGAGATCTTTTTCAAATACTATTTATTGAAATTTTCTAAATATTTTCTATTTTAAAAATGCAATCCAGAGTGCTCCTTGAAAGCCAGGATGGCCAGACTTCATCTCTCATATTTTGGACATATTGTCAGAAGGGACCCATCACTGGAGAAGGACATCATGTTTGGTAAAGTGAAGGGTCGGGGAAAAAGAACAAGACCCCCATCAAGATGGATTGGCACAGGGACAGCACTGATGGGCTCAAATGTAACAACGATTGTGAGGTTGGCCCAGGACCAGGCGATGTTTCGTTCTGTTGTACATAGGGCCGCTATGAATCGGTACAGACTTGATGGCACCTAACAACAACAACAAATATCTTGTAAGAAGGGAAAAAATGATGCTTGTGTCATTTTAAAAATTAGTTTTAGGAAACATTGATTCTGAAATAGAAATGCAGGCCTAGACTATGTAACAGGATAATGTCATCTCCCCACCCCCTAGGATATTAGCATTTCTTTTACAAACTCTCTATCAGATTCCTTTGTGATTGCCATACTTCACACTCAACACTGAATGTCTGTGGTCTCCATGCAGCTGCTGAATGTAATCCTTTTCCACCCAGACCCGAAAGATGCATTGAAAACGTAGAGCCATTCTCTTGACTAATATTCATGTGGTGCTTCTACAATGTTACAGTCATTGTGCTGGGTCCCTTGGAGACTGCAAAGATAAATAGGTCACACTCTGCTCTCAAATAGCTTATGGTGGAATAAATCAAAAGCCACATGCTCAAAGTGCTATTTGCATTTTAAAGTTGACAAAGAAAGAGGTCAGTTTATTATTCAAGTAGTACCTCACCTGGTGATAACACTGTGGAGTGATTTTCCTCCAGGGTTTAGCTCTGAGCTTTACAAGTTGAGAGTCAGTTGAAGCACAATTGATCAAGCTCAGATCAATGATATGTATAAGAGAATAGTGAACAAGTCACATGCTAATATATTAATTTACACAGGGGCGGATTACCCAGAAAGAAAAGTACATATAAGTTTACTGGAGTTTACTCATCTGTAGTGAACAATTTCACCTGGGTTTCACCACACTTGTGGAGAAATACATATGAAACTATTCACTACAGATGAGTAAGTAAGCCTGAGCATACCTTGTTTATTGGATAATCTGACCTTCTCAGGAATTATAAATTTGAAAAGAGGGTTTGGTTCTGTTAAACAGGTGCCCTGGGGTTCAGTTGTACCTAGAAGAAGAATCTTTGATGTGGTGAAAAAAATGTATAAGTGTTCACTACAGATTAGTAGTTTAGCACAAGTAGAGCCCATGCTCTGTACAATAAGCACTGGACTATGAATCACAAGGTTGGTGTCTCCAGCCCACCAGCTGCTCCGCAGGAGAAAGAGGAGGCTTTCTGCTTCCTCAAAGATTTAAACCTTCGGAAACACTATACAGGGTACCTATAAGTTGGAACCAACTAAAAGGCACTTAACAATAACACAATAACAAGAGCCCGTGTTTACCTTGCTTATAGGGTAAACTGTGCCTGAATTTATAGAAGTTTTGACTGCCAAGCTTAACAGAAGACTCAGGCCAGCTGGTCAATACAGTCCCTTCTCTGTAAAGCAAAGTGCCAAGAATACCAAATTACTTACTTGATAAGCATTAAATTAGATGAAAATGATCTTAACAAATAGTATCACGAAACTTTGATAGCAAAGTGCACTCTGCCATGAAAGTGTACCTGCCAAGAAAACTTTGACCCTTTAGTCTGCTCTCTCCAGGAAAATACGTCTCATTTTTCTTAAAGATAAATAACAATATACAAACCATAAAATCATTAAGTATTTTATAATCCCTACCTCATTAGGGGAGCACAGTGACTCCATATGATAAGCATTGGACTGTGAACCACAAGGTCAGCAGTTCAAGCCCACCTGCTGCTCCCAGGAGAAAGATGAGGCTTTCTGTTCCCATGAAGATTTAAATCCTCAGAAGCACTATACATAGTCAATATAAGTCAGAACCAATTCCATGACACTTAACAACATCAACTTATCTCATTAATTTTAGGAAACCTCTTAAGAACATATCATAACATCTTGGATATCAGGATATATTTTACGAATACTAGTGTAATTGGTAGAGTCCTGGTGTACTGCTGTGGGGTAATGCACTGAACCACAAGGGCAGTTTGAACTGCAAGGTCAGCAGTTCAAATTCACCAGCTGTTCCTCAGAAACAATATACAGGGTCTCTATGAGTCGGAACCAACTTGACAGCACTTAACAGCAACACTGTAATTTGTACTGATGAAGACTAAAGAAATAAAAATACTCCTAATTGGACCAATAAATAACATCATGATGAATGGAGAAAAGATTGAAATTGTCAAAGATGTCATTTTATTTGGATCCACAGTCAGTGTTCATGAAAACAACAGTCAAGAAATCAAGGCAAATCTGCTGCAAAAGACTTCTTTAAACTGTTAAAGAGGAAAGATGTCAGTTTAAGGACAAGGACAACTGACCTTGATATTTTCAGTCACTACATATGCCTCTGAACGCTAAACAATGAATTAGGAAGACTGAAGAAGATTTGATGCATTTGAATTTTGGTGACAAATACCAAGCATACCATGGACAGCCAGAAGAATGAACAAACCTGTTTTGCAAGAAGTACAGTCACATTGTTCCTTGGAAGCAAGGATGGCGAGACTTTTTCTCACCTACTTTGGACATGTTGTTGTTGTTAAGTGCCGTCGAGTCAGTTCTGACCCACAGCGACCCTGTATAGGGTTTCCAAGGAGCAGCTGGTGAGCTTGAACCATCGACCTTGCAGTTCAAACGGCTTTGCAATTTGGCGTATTAACCCACAGCGCCACACCAGGATTCAATTAAATGGATTGACACAGGAGCTGCAACAGTAAGCACAAACATAACAACTGGACATTGCACACTCAGCTGGCCATGTCCTTGTCCATGGACTCAGGAGTCCCCAGGTCTCACCGTACTTCAGACCAACCAGCTCTTACCATACTGCCAGTTGATGGGGGTAACTTGGTCTAAAAACAACATTTTAACTGATAATAATTTTTTCTTTCTTGTTGTTGTTGTTGTTGTTAAGTGCCGTCGAGTCGGTTCCTACCCATAGTGACCCTGAACAGGGTTTCCGCGGCTGTAAATCTTTACGGGAGGAGATAGCCTCATCTTTATCCCGCGGAAGTGCTTAAAATATTGGCTCATCTTTCACTGAGTGACATATTAGAATCAATCGTATGCAGACACTGAACAATATTTCTAGAAACTTCTCTAACTCTATTTTGGTAAATTGACTTTCATAAGCTTAGTAGTTACCCCAGTACATCATTACTTACTGTCTTAAGTTTTTTAAAATGATGTCCAGATTTAGTCTCCTTAACTGTAATTTATCTAAATTCTCTAGGAACACAAGGCATTGAGGATAGTTCATGTACCTGTATATTTTTCACTCCTAAAATAACCTTGGGTTTTGTCACTAGTGTTTCTTGAATGACCCTTAAGGGATTCTCAAGTGAACTCAGGAACAGATCTTATCAGCTCACCTAATTGGACAAGCTATCTCCATTGGCTACTAATGAGTCTTCCGTGCATGGCACCGCCATTTTTTCCAAGCAAACCGATAGCCATAGCGGACAGTCTGGAATACACATGGTGCTAAGGTATCGTTGGGGTCCCTAGGGTAAGCTTTAATGTTATGAACTGATGGTGGTGGTAGTGGTGGTTATGTGCTGTGTAGTCGATTCCGACTCATAGCGACCCTGTATAAGGTTCCACAACTGTAAATCTTTACGGGAACAAAAAGCCTCATCTTTCTCCCAGGGAACAGCTGGTAGTTTTGAAATGCTGACCCTGAGGTAAGCAACCCGATTCGTAATCACTATGCTACCAGAGCTCCATTATGAATTGATAGGCTACCTAATACACTCTCCCTCTCCTTAAGAGTTTACGGTCTAGTGAAACAAGATAAAAAAAAAAGAACATTGTGACATGTATGAGAAGTGTCATGATAGAAGAAAGTACCCAGGGTCTTAGGAACACCAAGGAGAACATAACCCACTCTGAAAGATTAGGGAAGACTTCCATCCTGGCAGAGGTTCTCTTTGCCTAGATTCATATTGCTCCTTCACCTACTCATTCTTAAAATTTCAGTAAAATAACTCTCTTTTCCTCTCTTTTCTCACACTCACAAAGAACCATAAATTTTCCTTTTTCCTGCACTCATTTCATTTCAGTTAACCCTACTATGACTAACAAAGAGGATTCAAAAATTCAATTTCATCAACTATGGAGTCATATTGTTGGTATTGTTAGGTGCCTTCAAGTTGGTTCTGACTCATCATGACCATGTACTACAGAATGAAAAACACTGCCCAGTTCTGCACCAGCCTCACAATCATTGCTATGCCTGAGTTCATTGTTGCAGTCACTGTGTCATGTGATCTGGTTGAGAGTCTTCTTTTTCACTGACCTTCTACTTTATTGAGCATGCTGTCCTTCTCCAGGGACTGGTTCTTCCTGATAACATGTCCAAAGTATGAGATGAAGTCTTGCCATCCTTGCTTCTAAAAAATATTCTGGCTATACATTTTCCAAGACAGATTTGTTCATTGTTCTGGAAGTCCATGGTATATTTAATATTTTTCACCAATACCACAATCCAAAGGCATCAATTTTTCTTAAATGCTCTTTATTCATTGTCTTACTTTCAAATGCACATGAGTTGAATGAAAATAATAGAATTCTATGGACACAAAATTGAACAACATATAAAGCATCAAAAGAAGATAGAAGGAATTTAGAGTCACTGTCCCAAAAAAGAATTGCTCTACATTCACCCATTTCAGGAGATAGCACATAATCAAGAACCAATGGTACCAAAGGAAGAAATCTAAGCAGCATTGGCAAAAAAACAAGGCTCCATAAATTTACAGAATACAAGTTGAGATGTTTCAACAAATGGATGAGATGCTAGAAGCATTCACTTGTGTATACCAAGAAATTTGGAAGTCTGGCCAACTGACTGTAAGAGATTCATATTTGTGCCCATTCCAAAGAAAGGTGATTCAATGGAATGTGGGCATAATAGAACAATATAGAATCATATTACTATGGGGTTAATAAAATTATTGGAGTAAGTCTCCATTGTTTGCTGGCTAGAGTTCCAGGGATTTGGCTATGTGATCCAAATCTATCCTGGTCTTAGTTTATAGTTTTGGAACTATCTGCTGAAACTTGATGTCTCCAGTTTAAATGTACTTGGGGATGAGCTGGGTCCCAGAACTAGCTTGTAATTCCAGCATAACAGATGACAGGAGTCTCCCTATTGCTTGGCACTTGCTTCTTCTACCTAATCCAGGAAGGCTGGGTTGAGAGAATGTCAGGAATGCAGAGACCAATTTTTTACAATGAGGTTGCTTTAGCTTGTCCTCTCCCAAGATAATGTTAGCTCTCTGCATTTGAAAATGGTAACTGGTCATAAGACCATAAATAACGGCCAGATGTGATACTTGGGTTTGCATTATCAGTGGACATTCCTTTGTTGTTGTTGTTGTTGTTATGTGTCTTTGAGTTGGTTCTGACTCATAGACCCTGTATAGGGTTTCCCAGGCGGGAACAGAAAGCGTCATCTTTCTCCCACGGAGTTATTGGCAGGCTCGAATCACAGATCTTGTAGTTCACAGTCCAGTGAATATTGCATGGAGCCACTGTACTCCCTGATGTGCCTTTATTATATATTATTTTCTACATGAATTTACATGTGAATTTTCACTATAATTACTGTACTTGCCTAATGTTCACATCCTCCATGAGGAAAAGGCATATTATATCCCTTACCTGTGGCACATTTCTTAGCACAAACTAGTTGCTTAATAAATATTTGTTGAAATAAATTGATGTAATATTTAAGCTGAGACCTGAGAGACTTTTAAAAGTTAGCTGCAAAAAAGAGTGGAAGGAATGATAGTCTATATAGAGGAAGCAATATGAAAATAGTCTAAGAAGGGAAGAGCGGATGATATAGTTGAGGAATAATGAGTAATTCATGTGGCTCCTTCTCCCTAAGGAGTTCATAGTCTAGTGGAACAAGATTTTTAAAAAAGAAGAAGACTATTGTGACAGGTATAGCACATGAATGGAAGAGTGAGGACTGGTAAGAAATGGTCTGTCTACAAGGGAAAGCAGAAGTCAGATCACAAAAGGTAAGGACCTTCTACTTTATCCTGTGTGCAATGGGAAACCATGAAAGGGCTTTCAGAAAGAACTATAATTAAGTTTGGGAGCACAATGGCTTCATACTATAAAAACTGCAGTGTGAACCACAAGGTCAGTGGTTTGAGCCCACCTGCTGCTCCATGGGAGAAAAACGAGGCTTTCTGCTTCCCCGAAGATGTATAGCCTTGGAAACCCTATACAGGGTCACTATGAGTCAGAACTGGCTCCACTTAACAACAACCAATGATTGAGTTTGCATTTTAGAAAGATTTCCAGTGTGGAAAATTCCTGAAAAGGAACAAGACTGGGGAAAGAGATAGGAGTAAGTTTTTTTCAGATTACAAGCACCTGTTGCCTGTATAACTGTAGTAGTAGTTGTTGTTGAGTGCCATCAAGTCGATTCCGACCCATAGTAACCCTGTATAGATTTCTGAGGAGCAGCTGGTGAACTTGAACCACTGACTTTGCAGTTCAGCCGGCTTCGCAGTCTGGCACATTAACCCACAGCGCCATACCAGGACTCCCTATAACCATAGTTGTTGTTGTTGTTAAGTGCTGTCAAGTTGATTCCGACCGATAGCGACCCTGTATAGGGTCTCCAAGGAGCAACTGGTGCAATATGTTAAAGGAAACTGTTCTCACCTCCTCCCATATGATGGGGGGGCGGAGGGCGGGTAACCCTTAGCTGCACTGCTTTGTCCAGCCCTGCTCCCGTTAACACTCAGTTGTAGCTCACTAAACCATGGATAAGTGGAACTAGATCTTTTAAAAAAAAATCTACAGACTGGTTAAGTAGTCTATGACATGACTGGCTTAGAAAATTTTGCCCAACAACAAAGAATTTAGAACTCTTCATCTTGGAATTTTGAATTAAGAAAAACAAAACGATTCTGAAAGCAAATAGTAATATTTTAGAAGGTCTATAGAAAGAAGTTGAGAATAGAATTATAAGCAAGCCACAGTCGTTCACCTAAACTTATTAGAAAGTATAAACCATAAACAAAAATAATGATGGAAAGTTAATCTAAAGAAACATGATTTTGATTTTGCAAATCAAAGCAAAAACACAAGTGCATTTCTGAGTGTCACCTTAATAAAAGAATACTAGTGAAAAATGCCATGAACTCTTTCTTCTGAGGTGTCTAAACCTGTCTTAGACCTGGTTCCAGTATCTGTGAAGCTTGGTGAGCCCCATGATGTTTCACATCCTTAAAAAATAACAAAAGACTTTATCTAACTTAAGTAAATCTCTTTCCTTATGAAAAAAAAGTAGTCTAAACCAACAGATAGATACTTGTTTCAGAAGGTTGAACAGTTCAAAAATTATCTCTAGCTCTTATATGGAGAAGGAATTGAAAAACAGTATGATCTATTTCAAGAAAGACATCATTGCCTAGAATGGAAAAAAAAAAAACTGAATAGGTTTAAGATAAATAAATACAGGAGACGATTATTTTGTTGTGAGAGGCAGCAGTAGTAAGAAAAAAGAACAGCAGAAAGTTATTATTTATGTGTTTGACACCTGAATGAATAAAGGTGCTAAATTGCTGTAAGGTTCTTATATGCAAAATGGTATAAGTGGACTTGAGCATACACTGAAGTTACACTGTGATAACTTAAAAATATGTATTCTAAGCCCTAATACAATTACTAAGACAGCACAGTAAAGAATTTTATCTAATAAGCCACACAGAAGAGAAAATTAAATCATAAGAAACAGCTAACCAAACAAAACCAGAAAAGGAGTAAAAATGTAACCAATAACAGATGGAACAAATAGAAAATAAATGGTTGATTTAAACCCAACCATATCAATAATTACATAAAATGTAAATGGTCTAAATACCCAAACTAAAAGGCAGAGATTATCAAATAAGATAAATTTGCAAGACCCAAGTATCTTTTGCCTATAAAAAGTCCACTTGAAATATAAAAAACATAAACATTTTAAAAACAAATATATGAAAAGTAAAAATATGGAAATAGTTATATCATGCTAACACTAATAAAAACTATAGTGGTTATGTGAATATTAGATGAAGCTGACTCTAGATAAAGAATAAAAAAGGTCATTATAGAACATTAAAACAGTTATTTCATTAAGAAGAGAAATATTCCTAAACATTTTTTGTACATTGTAATGAAACTTCAAAGTACATGGGAAAAAAATGTATGGAAAAGCCAGGACACATAGACAAATTAGAAATTTTAGTTTTAGGTTTCATCACTCCTCTATCAAAAATTCCTAATTAAACTCTCAGCAAACTAGTAACTTTCTCAATCTGAAAAAGGGAATCTATGAGAAACCTACAGCTAGCACAGGAGTGGAACAAGAACTTGGAATGAGAGATATTATTGCTGACGTCAGATGAAACTTAGTTAAAAGTAGAGAATCCCAGAAAGATGTTTATTTTGCTTTATTGACTATGCAAAGGCATTCAACTGTGTGGATCATAACTAACTATGGATAACATTGTGAAGAATGGGAATTCCAGAACACTTAATTGTGCTCATGCAGAACCTGTAAATTGACCAAGAAACAATTGCTTCAACAGATTAAGGGGATTCTGAGAGGTTTAAAATCAGGTACTGTGGGCCTCAGCATTGTATCCTTTCATCATAATTATTCAATCTGTATGATGAGCAAATAATGCCAGAAGTATGACTATATGAAAAAGAACATGCCATCAGGATGGGAGGAAGACTTATTAACAACCTGCAATACGCCGATGACATAACCTTGCTTGCTGAAAGTGAAGGGAACTTGAAGCACTTAATGATGAAGCTCAAAGAATATAGCCTTCATTATGGATTACACCTCACTGTAAAGAAAGCAAAAATTATTACCACTAGACCAGTACACAACATCATAATAAATGGAGAAATGATTGAAGTTACCACATTTTTCATTTTACTTGGATCCACATCAATGCTTATAGAAGGAGCAGTCAAGAAATCAATGATGTATTGCATTGGGCAAATCTGCTGTTAAAGACCTCTTTAAAGTGTTAAAAAGCAAAGATGTCACCTTGAGGTCTAAGGTGCACCTTACCCAAGCTAGGGTATTTCATCGCCTGATATACATGTGAAAACTGGACAATATATAAGGAAGCCTGAGAAAAATTTATTGATGCATTTGAATTATAGTATTGGTGAAGAATATTGAATATACCATAGTCTGTCAGAAGAATGGACAAATCTGTTTTGGAAAAAGTATGGTCAGATTCCTCCTTAGAAGTGGCAACTACAAGACTCTTATACTTTGGGCATGTTATCAGGAGAGACCAGTTCCTGGAGAAAGACATCATGCTTCATAAAGTAGAGGATCAACAACAACAAAAGATTTTATTAAAGGAGATAAACTGACAGTGAGGGCAACAATGGGCTCAAACATAACAACAATTGTGAGGTTGGCACAGGACCAGGCAGCATTTTATTCTATTGTAAGAGTCACTATGAGTTGGAACTGACTTGCCAACACCTAACAACAATGCCATAACAACATAGTAGTTAATGGTGAAACTGCATGCTTTTCCCCTAAGACCAGGAACAAAGCAAGGAGGTCTGTTCAGACCACTTCTATTGACCATCGTACTGGTGACTGTAGGCAGAACAATAAGGTGTAAATGAATGAATGATAAAGTGAATAAACTAGCAAATTAAAGGCAAATGGCACCTGAATTGGCAAGAAAAAGTAAAAATGTCTTCACTCATTAATGACAGTTGTCTGGTCATAAATCTGGCCCACTGCTTTCCTTTGTTTGATCTGTAAGCTAATTATCAGAATTTATCAAATTTCAAGTTGTATACTTAAAGTATGTATGACTTATTATATGTCACTTGTTGTTGTGTTGTGTTGAGTCGAGTCAGGTCTGAGTCATCGTGACCCTGTATAGGGTTTCCTAGGAGCAACTGGTGAGCTTGAATCACTGACCTTGAAGTTCAAACTGGCTGCGTTTACATTTCAATAAATAGATAGGAAAATTAGACATGGAAGGGGAGAAATAGCACTTCCACTTGACACATTACTAGGTAGGCTATCAAGTAGTTAATAATATACCTTCCACCTGGAAGCTGTCCATTTTCTCTGTAAGTTGGTAACCAGGCTTTCTGCACAAAGTGACCTGAAGGACAGTGGGCAGAAGGTTTGAGGAGAGAGAAGGAGGTTTCAAACAGCTAATGTGGAAAATTGGTTAGCACAAGCCTAGAACCCTTAGTATTTGGGCCCTTGTGGGGGTTTTGGTGATACTGAAGACTAAGAATTTGTACTGATACTATTTCTGTTTCATTTTCGTTAGCACCTATCAGCAATCCAAGTAGAGGAACAGGTGTCTCACTTCTGAATATATCTTACCTTCCAGAAGCCTTCTTAATCTCTTGACCACTCAAATTTCTAAGCTATTTTGCTCCACTATTTTGTCAGACACACCAAAACATATTTCATTCATTCATTCATTCAACAATTATCTATTGAGCCCCTTCAACTCAGATGTGAAATATCTAATTGTTTTGACTGTGCAGTACTTTATAATAGACACAGTCTCTGCTTTCAGGCTTGTTGGACTGAGTAAATTATCAGCGCCTCCTGGTTCCAACATGTCCTTTCAAAGCCCTCAGGGGGACCAGGCACTTTCCAAGTCTAGGCCACCCCTGAGACCATACCAATCAGTCAACCATAATTAAGATGGTCTCATTTCATGTCCCCATTTTCACACTTGATCCATGTCGTGCTCTCCCTCCCTGGTGTGGTTATTATAAATTGGGAGACACATGGAGAAAATCCTGAGTTCCTAGGATCTACAACTAGAGACCACAGGGGAAAACTAAATGGGCCCAGACATCTAATACAGTTAGATAAGTTTAAATCTTTTCTTTACTTAAATTCAATAAATCTTCAAAATGATCTCTCTTTAAAGCTGACTGCTAAATGGCTGTTTCACCCAGTTTGGATTACAGATTAGGAAATTTTCACATATTAAATAATGAATCACTGCTGTATGGCACCGTAGGATAGGCACTAGACTGCAAGGTCAGTTTGAACTGCAAAGTTGGCAGTTCAAATCTACCAGTCACTCCTCAGAAACCCTATTGGGGTCGCTATGAGTCGGAACTGACTCAACAGCACTAAAAAAACAACAATCACATCAGAAAGAGTCCTGGTGTGGCACTGTAGAGTGAGCACTGAACTGCTAACCACAAAGTCAGTGGTTCAAACCCACCAGCCACTCCTCAGAAACTTTATATGGGGTCGCTATAAGTCAAAACCAACTTGATAGCACTTCACAACACAAAATAACATCAAATGTAAGTGACATTTGTTTATAATTTTTAAAGACAACATAATAGTCAATACAAATGAATGTGTATTCATATAAAGGGAATGTTGAGTTAGAATCACTCTAGGTTAGCTTTGAAGAGAGAAAATCAAGATTTTTTTCTTTCTTTCTATTTTTGTAAGTCTATTTTGAGCAGCATAGGAAATCCCATATGAGATCACCATGATGGGCCAGAATCCAGTGTACAGTGATCATCTGACTGACAATATTCCATCTGCAAGGGCACTGCCAAGAAGAGACAACTAAACAGAGATGGAGAAAAAAACAAAGACAGACGGATAGATCCATGTTCTTTTCTGTTGTTGTGATCCCCAAAAGTGGAATTTTAAAATGTACACAGATGTGTATGAGATACATCTATTCCTGAAAAAGGGGGAAAATGAATCCCTAAGGATTGGAATTAGAAATTGATGAGTTTGGCAGTAGGCTTTGGAAAAAAGTGGTGATAGCCAATCTGACTAATAAGAAAAAAATGTTGCAAAGAAGCACTAAGACCAAGTGTACAGAAAAACAAACTGTTCTTCTAATAACCCCCAGTAGAAGCTTTCTTACAGCAATGAGAATTTCCTAAGAAATAAAAAAATGGAAAAAAGACTGCAAAATCTTTAATCTTTCCAGCCTTTGTGGCATAGTAAAATTTTTATCAGAAAATTAACCATGTATCACAAATTTCACAAAAGGACGTCTACGTTTACATTCTTCATGTGTTGCTAAATGCCACTGAGTTGGCTCCGACTCATAGCGTCCTGATATAGGGTTTTCAAGGAGCGAGTGGTGAGTTTGAACCGCTGACCTTGTTGTTCAAACCAACCTCCCAGTCCTGCACTTTATACTACAACGCCACACCAGGACTCCATTATTCACAAAGCCAAGCTAAAAAACCTAGCTAAGAATTGCAGGATGAGTACCACCCATAATTAAGTGTAAATGCTACATCTAGCTAACTATCAATATTTTGCCTGCCAGGAAAAATTGCTGAAATGGTAACACAAAATAAGAGAGGATCCCATGAGTTTACTGTAATTTGATTACCTCCTTCAAATGAAGAAAGTTGGTGCTGGAGTTCTCCAGCTCTTTGGAAACTTAACTATTAAAACAGGGAATTCTTAGAGCTCACTATTATGTGTGTTCTTGGTATTTTTTTATTTAGGTAAATAAACAGTGATTTGTTTTAAATTACTCTTAGAACAAATTTCTTTGTGAATTATCTCTGGTGATTTGTGAAGAATTTCCCTTTCCCCCAAAGCAATCTACTTCACTTTTTTCTTGGGTTTGTTTGTGTCTTGAACGACTGGCCCTAGAGAATTCGGGCAAACTTCACAATGCTTAGTTGAGCTTTTGATAGGTACCTGGAATCCATGATTTCTCACTCTTTGCAAAGTGCTGAAGCATAGCATGTCTAAATTACTGTTAACAGTTATCCTAGTTTCGGGCTGTACCACCACTAGGTTGTTTTGGTCAACCATTATCTATTGTGTACCTGCCTACTGGTTGCTGGGAATTACACGTTCATGATAATGGGACTATTTATACGAACAAGAACTATATGGTTTCTCTTCTCACAGAGCTCACATTCTAGTATATTGATTGACTAGAGCTCTTCACTAGTAATTGATTAATTAAGTTTAAAATGTTCTAGGGGCCTCAAAGCAAAGGAATTTTAAGTAATCGTATGAATCATGTGGGGCAAAGGACTGTTGTTAGGAAGGGAAATCTGTAGTAGAGTTTGGATCCCAGAAAACCTTCCTGCTTAGGAAACCGATAGTTTGTTCAGGCAGGCAGGGTTAGGTGAAGAGATCAAGGAAAATCCTATTTCTTTGCAGATAGGGAGGGCAGCTCAGTTAGATACAGAGTAGAGCATTCTTGGAGACAGAGCAGGCTGTCGCTTATGTGCTATGACTTGAGATGAATTGGGAAAGCTGCCAGTTCAAAAATGCCTCTTCCACAGATGTCTGGAAAATGTGAATGTTTACTTCTCTAGGGAGAAGTGGTGGTTAAAAGCATGGACTTTGGAATTAGGCAGACTTGTTTGTAAATTGCAGCTTTGTAACTCACTATGTGACTTTGGAGAAATTATTTTTCTCTCTTAGCCTCAGTTTCCTTATCTATAAAATAAGATAGTCTTGTTCCCACTCAGGATTTATAGGACTTAAAAGAACTATCATAAAATGCCCAGAAACGGTAAATACTCAATAACACAAAAAACTAAACCCATTGCTGTTGAATTGATTCTGACTCATGGTAACCTAGTATGTGTCAGAGTAGAAGTGTGCTTTGCTCCACAGGGTTTTCAATGACTGATTTTTCAGAAGTAGATCACCAGGACTTTCTTTAGTGGCACTACAGGGTGGATACAAACCACCAAACATCTCGGTTTGTAGCAGAGTGAAAAGCGTTGGTGCCAACCAGGGAGCCTCAATATTCAATACATACACCACAGGATCACTATGAATTGGAACCAATTCAACAACACTTAACAACAATGAGTCTTAATAGTATTAACATTGATTGGTTCTTCAATGAATGCATTCACTCTATATTCATTGTGCCCGGTATTGTTCTGGTAATCATGGCATGAACTGACTTTAGCAAAATGTGAAAAGTAAAAGTACTCTAAGAGATAACAATAGGGGAAATTTGTTTTTTAATTCTAAGTTCAAGATGAAGGAAGGACTTTCCAGGAAGATGGGGGGAAATGTCTCTGTATAAAGGGGGTTCAAAAGTTCATAGAATAATGGAATGGAAAAATAATGGAATTTTTCCATGAACTTTTTGAAGCCCCTTGTATAAGAAGAAGTGTTTTAGATCCATTTCTCCCTGGAACCTGAGCGGTAAATGGTAGAATGTAGACTGCCCATATAACAGGATTGTTGTTGTTGTTAAGTGCTGTGGAGTTTTTTCCAACTCATAATGGCCCTGTGTAGGGTTTACAAAGGATAGCGTGTAAGTTTGAACCACAGACCTTGCAGTTCAGACCGACCTTGAAGTCCAGCACACTAACCCGCAGGACCACACCTCATTAATGCACTGTCTTCCCTTTACTTTGGAGGCACTACATTCTCCAGGTCTTCCTGCCATCTCTCTGGTAGGTGCTTCTCCGGCTTCTTTGCAGCGTGCTTCATCTGTGTTTTTAAATGCTGGAAATCCCCAAGACGGTCTGAGGGATTTCTCACACTCTATATAGTCTCTGTTTGAACTGCAAGGTCGGCAGTTCAAGCTCACCAGCTGCTCCTCAGAAATCCTATGCAGGGTCACTATGGATTGGAACCGACTTGACGGCACTTCACAACAGCAACAAACTTAGGCATCTCATTCACTATCAATAGTTTCATAGGGGTTTAAATTACCACCTAAGTAATAAATCCTCAAATTTTTTTCATTAAGTCATATCTGTCTGTAAGTCATATCCTCCTATTTCTAAATGACTCACAGTTCTACTTACTTATTGAATATCTTCACTTGGGTGGCTCAAGAATGTCCAAAATTAACATCTCCTTTCCAAAACCTCTTCCAGAACTTCCTGACTCAGAAAGTGGCACCAACATTCACTCAAGCATTGTTCAACTTAGGAGTCAATCAGTCATCAAGTCTTGTTGCTTCTACCTCTTAAATATGTCTCAAGTTTATTTACTTCTGTATCCTCTTTGTCCACCTAGCACTACACCACACCACACTGAGTCAATTCTGACTCATGATGATCCTATGTGTCATAGTAAAACTATACCATGTATGGTTTTCAATGACTACATTTTTGGAAGTAGATCACCAGTTCTTTCTTCTGAAGCACCTCTAGATATACTCAAACCTCCAACTTTTCAATTAGTAGCATATTATGTTAAGTGTTTGTTGTACTCAGGCAGTCCATAGTCCTCCTATTGTTGTTAAATACTGCGATAATGTGGAGTTTGTTCCAACTCATACTTTTCATCTACATCTCCCCAACCCAGTACAGTCTCCATACAGCAGCCTGAAAAATGCAAGCCTTTTCATGTTACAACCTTGTTTCAAACCCTTCAAAGGTTTCCAATGCCCTTAGTGTAAATTTCAAACGTTTTATCAAACCATCTGCTTGTCACTCTCCTAGCTCCAACCACTGGCAGATCTTTTGTGATCTGGACGCACGGTGAAGGCTGTTGCTTACTTACAAGTTTTCCCACTTATTATTCCCTCTTCCTGGAATGTTCTGCCCTCCTTCTCTTCACCTAACTTCTACTTATAGGTCATGTCTCACTCAACTTCTTCACTGAAACCTTCACAATCTCAATCCAGATCCAACACCCCTCATCCTCTGGTGTTTTGTTGTTGTTAACTTTTTATTTTGATTTGGGTAAAACTTCTCAGAGCAAATTAGTTTTCCATTCAACAATTCATATGCATTTTGTTTAATAACATTAATTGCAATCCTTTCAATGGAACAGCACTCTTCCTACTTCCTCCCTGCATTTCCATTTCCACTGTCATTCTTTCTTTCCTGTCCCTTCCTGCCTTCTTAGCTTTTTCTTTGGGCAAACACTGCCTCTTTGGTCTCATATGGTTGATTATTTAAGGAGTACATTGAGGCCTGTCTGTTGTTTGGTCACAAGTTGAGCCATGAAGGTGAGCTCAGTTTTAGCTTTGAAGGGCATCTAAGGGCCATCGTCTCAGGGGTTCTACTAGTCTCTATCAGACCAGTAAACCTGGTCTTTTTTGTTTTTTTTATGAAAGTTTTGCGTTTTGATCTACCTTTTCTCTCATTCTATTCAGGACTGTCTAATGTGATAGCCATGAACTATCTAGTTATTCTGGTGTCAGGATAATGGAGGCTGAACTTCTAGTGGCCCATTTGTTCTTTGAACTAATTGTTTCCATATGTCTTTGATTTTTTTTCCCCACTAGTCTTTAATCTGGATGAGGAAAGGCCAATAGCTACATCTTAGATGACTGCTCAAGAACTTTTAAGAGCCAAGTTGCTACTCTCCAAAGTAGGTTGTGGAACATTGTCTTTGTGGACTATGTAATGCCAATTGAACTTGATGTCCCCAGGTTCAGTGACTCATTTCCTCAAGGTGTTTGACTGTGCTAAGAATTTTTCATAACTTTGCCCCATACAGGTCTACTATACATGGATATAGTTGCTGCACATACAAACGTATATGAAACACATAGAAATACTGTCTGGCAGATTTATGTATAATTCTGGTTGTAGTCCCATTCACCTTTTCATCTTCCCCTGTTCAGCTTGCATGTCCACCTATGTATACATTTGTAGATGATTGTTAGTAGTTATTGCAAGATTGTGTACGCACTAGTGGCTACCTTTGCTGCCTTTAACTCTTGTGTTCTTTTTAGTGTCTTCCTTTGCGTTGGTTACTTTGTGCTGACCTTACTTTGGTATGTTGCCTTTCCCTTTACCCAAGTTAACATGGTGATTTACTCTCTCTTCCCCTCTGCCCACCCCACCCCTGGTAATAATCAAAGAGTTTTTCTTCCTGTATATACATCTTCTCTTAATTTTTTAAATTATAGTTGTCTCATATAATTTTTTTTGTTTGTGATTGACTGATTTTATTCAGCATAATGTTCATCCATGTTATGAAGTGCTTGGCAGATTTACCATTACTCTTTAACACTACAAAGTATTCTGTTGTGTGTAGGTGTCATAGTATAGTTTATTCATTCATCCATTGATGGGTACTTAGATTGTTTTGAACTTTTTGCTATTGTGAATAACGCTGCAGTGAAGTTGGGTGTGCATATATCTATTTGTGTTACAGCTCTTAATTCTGTAGCATATCTACCCGATATGACAATTGCTGGATCATATGGTATTTCTATTTCCAACTTTTACAGAAAGCATTATGCTATCCTAAACAATGAAAATTATTATTGTACCATATTCCAGTCCCACCAGCAATGTATGATGCCTACAAGCACATGAAGAAATGTTTATAATCATTACCCTTTAGAACGATGCAGATTAAAAGAATTAATGAGGCATTATCTTGCCCCAGAACTAATAGCAAAGTTAAAAAATCACAAAAAACAGCATATGCTCATAAAGTTTTGGAGACACTAGAACACATAGTTTGCGGCTTTAACAGATATTTACCAAGAACCTGCTATCAACAAGTTATTATTGGAAGGTATATCAATGCACTGGATTGCAAGGTCAGTTTGAATTGCAAGGTTGGCATGTCAAGCTCACCAGCTGAGCCTTGGAAACCCTATACAGGGTTGCTATGAGTCTGAACTGACTCCATGGTAGTTAACAACAACAACACAACATCAACAAGTGTTGTTACTAGAGTTCCAGTTCATTCGTGCACTGGTTAATTCCAAGAAAAGCATATTTAAATGTGTCTCTACAGTCAATGGATTGACTGCAAACAAGTCCTTTCAGAAGTACACTTGTCTTAGTATGGTAAGACTTTTTAAAAAGGGATACTTTTTATGCTATGGGGGAAAAATCTATGAACTGAACTAATGTCAAATTTTTAACAAAACTCAAGTAGACATCTTCCAAAATCATTGAAACTTTGCAACAAATTTACGGGAATGCTGTTCCATTAACATGCCAATGTGTAGATAGATGAAAAAGGGAAACCTCAAAGATGAGCTAAGAGAGGGGAGACCATCAAGTTCAATGAATAAAACTGTGCCTGAAGTCTAGAAACTGGTGGGAGAAGACCAAACATTTACCACTGATGATAAAGCTACTGCTGATGGGATCTCACATGGCTTAGTCTTTTCAATTTTAAGGGAACATCTTGGTCTCAGCAAGCTTTCAGCTTGATGGGTGACAAAAACATTGAGAGTATCAGCTAGCTCAAAGAGCTGATCTTTCCATTGGTCTTTTAACTAAGATCAAAGCTAATGAAGATGATTTTATAAATTGAATCATTACCAAAGATGAGTCTTGGATTTACCTATATGATCCAATGAGCAGGATCCAATAAAAGCAGTGGTTACCTGAGGGGATCTGCAGAGTCCCTTAAATTCCAAGCATTATATGAGCTCAATGTTGTGGTTCAAACTGACTTTGCAGTCTAGCACGTTAACCCACAGCACCACAACAGGACTCCATATAGGACAGAGCAAAATGGTCCCATGGGGTTTCCAAGGCAGCAACGTTGGCAGTTCAAGCTCACTAGCCACTCCTTGGAAACCCTATTCAGGGTCGCTATGAGTCTTGATGGCATTTAAAAAGCAATAATAGGGTTGTAATGAGTTGGGATTGATTTGGCGGCAGTTTTTAATATATATTCATTACTATATGTGTGTTGCCTGGTGTGGTGCTGTAGGATAGATTGGTAACCTCAAGGTTGGCAGTTCAAACCCACCAGTCATTTTCAGAAATACAAGGGCACTGTACTTTAATGCGTTGGACCATAGGTCAGTTTGAATTGCAAGGTTGGCTGTTCAAACTTATCAGCCACTCCTTTGGAAACCCTATACAGGGCAGCTATGACTTGGGACTGACTCAAAGGCACTTAAGAACAACAACATGAGTTGGAACTGACTCGACGACACACAACAACAACAGCCGTGTATGTGTCTGTGTACATGATGTTCGGATGAATCTTATAAACATTATGCCACATCTTTCTCCCATGCAATGGTGGGTGGGTCCCAACCATGGACCTTTTTGCTAGCAGTGGAGATTTTAACCACTTTGCCATCAGGGCTCCTTTCATAAAGGTTATAACCTAGACTGTCCTATTGAGCAGTTCTACTCTGTCACCTGGGGTCTCTGTGAGTCAAAATAGATTCAACAGCATGGAACAACAATACAGAACTTAGCACTTAGGTGCTCAAAACCATTTATGAGTACATGCATGCCTGAATGAATGAATTCTTGAGAGAGTGGATATCATCTAACTTCTCTAGACCTCCATTCTGTCATCTCTAAACGAAGAAATCAAGACAGTTCAGTTCACTCATGTATTCTGAAATATTTTATATGCCTATTAACTGATCTGTAGCTTTCTTCAGAGAAGTAAAACACAATGAAAAAGAAATATATAGTATAAGCATTATATATGTTTAAATTTATCTATCACCTTCTTTCCATCTATAACATTTCTTCATCTGTAATTATTAGCATCATTGTGCTATTAATTAAACCCTTTAATGTTAGATAAACTATAAAGACTATGAGGATATTTGAATCTTAGTGTGTTCCAGTATAGAAGCATTAACATACTTGATTTTTTTTTGAAATGTGTCTTTTTATTTTCAAGGAAATTTTATAGATTTATGAATGCAGTTAACTAGCTTTATATTACTTTCTTTCCTTTTTTATTTTACTACAAACTTTTTTAATATTTTCTTTGTAATTGATGCTGATAACAGAAAGCAGTGAATATAAGAGACATAAATTGCTTATATTTGTTGTGTCTCATTTATTTTTCTTATTCTACATTCTGTAATTGGAGCTACAGAGTGTTATATTTTATTTTCTACAGGCTGCTGCTTGCTCTTTTTCTTTAGTTTATTTTGTCTTAGTGCAAATGTATTTCACTTTCTCAAATAGAAAAATTTAAGGAAAAAAAAAACTTACTCTATGTAAAGAAACGTCTGTTGTAGCTGTTTCATATACTAAACCTATTTTACACATCTAGTATTTAAAATATATTAAGAAACAGCAGTACATATATATTTTTTAAATCTGATAAGTTGTATGTATTTAGAATTTACTTATATCAGGGTGGTATATGGGTAACACTGTTTAATGTATATACATTATCTGGTTTGGATAAGAACTTTCCCTCTGAAGATTACTTATTAATGATATGCAGCAAGAAGAATCTTAAGATAAATACAATCTCTAAAAAAAAAAAAGCAATATTTTATGATGGTTATTCTGTATGTATTAAAAATGCTGTCATTAAAATTTCCAAGTTTTCTAATGAGCCTAGTAAACTGCCCTGGTTGGAGATGTTCTGAATAGCAGTTTCCTGAGAGCAGACCCCTGTGACAATTCAATTCAGTTGTAACTAGTAACTACAGGGAAAGTTCATTTTCACTTAAGAAAATAAGCAATACTAACTGGTGTGGCACTGTAGGATAAGCACTGGACCCTAAAGTTGGTTTGAACCTCAAAGTTGATTGTTCAAACTCACCAGTCACTCCTCAAAAACCCTATACAGGGTGACTATGAGTTGGAACCAACTCAACAGCACTTAACAACAACAATAACACCAAAAAATGATTGGAAGAAATAATGGAGAAATGAGGTTAATTTTTTCCAGTTATAGAAATAATATAAATTAAATGGCGAATTCTGTCATATTCAAGAGTTGAAAGATTAAATGTTATTAATATAGCCATACTCCTCAAATTGATGGAAAGATTCAATACTATCTATAACAGAATTCTGGAAGGCATTTTGTTTTTCTGTAGTAATTTAAGTTGATCCTAAAATTTATATGGAAATGAAAAGAACTTGGAATAGCCAAAGCTTTTTTTAAAGAAAAACAATGGAGGACTTACACAACTGATTTAAAACTACTATAAAGATGGTGTATAGGAGTCCTGGTGTTGTGCTGTGGGTTAATGCGCTAGACTGTAAAGTCGGTTTGAACCTCAAGGTTGGCAGTTCAAGATTACCAACCACTCCTTGGAAACCCTAACAGGGTCGCTATGGGTCGCAACCGACTTGATGACACATAACAACAACAAAAACAAATAAAGCTGGTGTGGCACTGTAGGATAAGCACTTGACTACAATGTTGGTTTGAACCTCAATGTCGACGGTTCAAATTCAGCTGCTCCTCAGAAACCCTAAACCCTAATAGGATCACTATTAGCACCAACTGGATGTCATTTAACAACAACAACCATCAATGGATAGAAAATAGAGCCCAGAAATAGATATATGGTTAATTGATTTTTTGACGAAGGTGCTAAATTAAGCCAATGAAAAATAAGTTTTTTCAACAAATGCTGCTGATATAAATAAAAACTGAACATATCATGTGTAAAAGCAAAACCTTTAGCCCTTACCTTACTCCACATACAAAAATTAACTCAAATGGACCTAAATGTAAGAGCTAAAATTTGAACTTAAAGGGAAATAAATATTAGAAAAATGTCTGTGACCTTGAGTTTAAGCAGAGATTTCTTAGGTTTGATACAAAAACACACAAAATAAATAAATTTAATTTAATCAGAATTTAAAATACTTGTTCTTCCAAGGACCATTAAGAAAACAAAAGGATAAAACACAGATTGAAAGAAAATGTTTGCAAGATGTGTATTTGATACAGGAATTGTATCTAGCATATTAAGGAGCCCTGGAGATACCATAGTTTAGTGCCTAGCTGCTAGCCAAGAATTTTTATCTAGCATATATATTTTTTATAATTCTTATAATTCAACAACAAAAAGACAAAAAGTGCAATTAAAACTTGGATAAAAGATTTAAATAATTATTTTACTAAAGAATATATGCTATCATTGTTGTTGTTTAGTGCCATCTAGTCAATTCCAATTCATAGCTACACTGTAGAGGCTTTCCAAGGAGTGACCGGTAAGCTTAAACCACCGACCTTGTGGTTCAAACTGGCCTTGTAGTCCAGTGCATTAACCACAACAATTAAATGTATTCTTGAGATGGTGTCTATGTTCAGGTGGGATATATATCCAAGGTCATATTTTGGCTCTTGTGGACTTAACTTCCTAGCCTTGTTCTGGTTGATGATATTTTCTTCAGTGTCTCTTTCCACAGATATAGTTGATTTAATTCTATACATTCCACATGGTGAGGTCCATGTGTATAGTCACCATTTTTTGTTATTTACAGAAGGATTTCCAATGAATAAGTTGCTGATCTGAAAAATTTGTCTTCATACTAACCCCATCATCACTTCTATCACCAAGGCCAAATTTTCCAACTACCAATCCTTCCTCTTTGTTTCCAACTTTCACATTCTGATAATCATCTATATTTCCTTACTCTTAGTTAGTTTAGCCCTTCCCCTGTTGTCCATCTTCTAAGCCCTTTCTCTCTGCCTTGTGAAACGATTCCAATATCTGCAAACAGACCTACATTCCCAGACTCATCTTCCTGAAGCTGGCTATTTAATACTGTAGTTCACTGAGGCCCAACCCAAGGGAACACTAGCCCTCTTTCTCTATATATAAATGAGTTTCTTCATAGTTGTGTCCTATATGCTGGCAACTTCCAAATTTGTATTTCCAGCCTGTATGTTTGAGCCCTGGACTTATAAATGTAATTAGCTACTTTATATTACCACATCATATCTTAAAGTTACCTCTAACTCTGCATGCAAAAACTAAATTTGTGAGTTCTGACCGCTCCCTTTGAAAAAAAGAAAAGGCAGAAAAAGGGGGGGGGGGGGAGAAAAATACCATAGTCAATCAGTTGTATAAAGTAGAAATCCCAGTCATCATTGCTTATTGCTTTCTATCTCCCCTGAAATCTGAATGAAGTAAGAAGTAGATTAACAATTAGGAAGAGAGACATTAATATGCCAACTCCATTACTGATGAAAGCCAGATAGAAGAATGTGACTTAGGTGTGTGTTAAAATGAGTTTCCTAACATCTACACCCAGCTTTAGGAAGATTTAACTATCTAGTCCCTTGTAGCACCAGACTACTCTAACCTTCTCCTGATAGGCTGGCTCTTTATCAAAAGTCATGGCCTTCTGCAGCTTAGGAACACTTCCTGTGATGCTCTCTGCAGGCAGATCAGACCCAAAGAGAAAGCATGAAGTGCTGAGCCTCAAGTCCTGTTCCTCTCCTAATTACATCAGTCTGGTTGCAAGATTATGAGATGAGGCAAGAAGCCAGAAAATTTTAAGGACAATTCCTCTTCGTGGAAACTAAAGGAGTAGAAAAGCATTCCCCTACTCATACAATTCTGAAACCTACTGATTCTGGTAGTGTAGTGGTTACGAATCGTGCAGCGAACCACAAGGTCAGCAGTTCGAAACTACCAGCTTTTCCACGGGAGAAAGATGAGGCTTTCTGCTCCCATAAAGATTTATAGCCTCAGAAACCCTGTACAGGGTACAACAACAACAACTGATTTTCTAGGATCGCTGGCGGCAGAGTAGTTAAAGTAGTTGGAAAGTTTGGTGGTTCAAACTGTTCAATCAGAGAAAGAGATGGCAAACTTCTTCTATAAAGATTCCATATAAAGCAAATATCAAGTCTACCCCTTTGGAAATGAACACAATCACTATAACTTGCTGAGCTGACCCCTCTGCCTTGAAATTTAACTAGCCCAGCAGACTCCCTTGGAAGCCACTGTTTTGATTGGACCTTTCTTTAAGACATCCTAACAAGTCTAAAACAGGTGCACTACTGAGAGGACTTGTCTGCAATCATTCAGTGATCACAGAGACATGTTTAAACACATGTTGGAATAAACCTGTGCATGTATGAACTGGAACCCTAGTAGCTATATTTTTTAAATTTACACTTGCATATATTCACTTAACCACCAAAATAAATACAGCACACACACACAAATATTATGAAATAGATAATATAAGCCACTTAATTTTCCTGATCAAGAAACTGAAGCACAGGAAGGCAAGTAACTTATCCAGAATTTTGTAACTAGTAAGTGATGGAAGAAGGTTTTAGACTCACTACCCTAGCCCCAACTCTTAACCAATTGGGTACAACCGCCTATTAATGGATGTGGTTTTGTTGAGTGATATCCATAGCATGACATAATATTTTAAGGCAAAATTATGAAAACATTATGACATTTATACTACAATTTTAGACTTCCCACAAAAGAGACTGTATCCTCAGAGCTATACTCTGGCAAAAAGGCCACTCTGATGTACAACTTGAAATACAGAAAAGCCACCACTTGTCTGTCAGTTTGTCATACTGTGGTGGCTTGTGTATTACTGTAATGCTGGAAACTATGCCACTGGTATTTTAAATACCAGCAGGGCCACACATGGTAGAAAGGTTTCAGCAGAGCTTCCAGGCTAAGATAGATCAGGAAGAATGAGAGACAGAAAACTTCTGAATGGTTAGCCATTGAACACTTTATGAATAGCAATGAAAAATTGTCTGATATAGTGCTGGGAGATGAGTCCCTCAGGTTGGAAGCTATTCAAAATATGACTGGGGAAGAGTTGCCTTCTCAAAGTAGAGATGACCTTAATGATGTGAATGAAGCAGCTTTCAGAACCTTCATTTGCTGATGGGGCACAACTCAAAATGGGAAGAAACAGCTGCATTAATAATCAGAACACAGACTATATGAACTATGAATCTAGGAAAGTTTAAAGTCATCAAAAATGAAATGGAATGAATAAAGATTGATATCCTAGGCATTAGTGAGCTGAAATGGACTGACATTGGTCGTTTTGAATCAGAGTATCAAGTGGTTTACCATGCTGGGAGCAACAAATTCAGAAGGAATGGCATTGCATTCATCATCAAAAAGAGCATTTCAAGTTCCATCTTGAAGTACATTGCTATCTATGATAGGATAACATCCATATGCCTTCAATGAAGATCACTTAATACCACTATTATTGACATTTACATGACAACCACTAAAGTCACTGATGATGAAATTGAAGAATTGTACTGACTGTAGTCTAAAATTGATCACACATGCCATCAAGATGTATTGATAATTACTGGTGATTGGAATGC
>NW_006408520.1:22539422-22551014 GCF_000296735.1 Chrysochloris asiatica | reverse complement strand
GTGTGGGTAAGATTGTGAACACTTTATGTGCTCAGAAGGAACCTGTACATCGACAAAGAGGAAATTGTTAGAACAGAACAAGAGGGTCCTGAATGTTTTAAAATTCAGGAAAGGTATGTGCTAGGGTAGTGTCCTTTTACCATATTTCTTCAATCTGTATGGTGAGCAAATAATCCAAGAAAACGGATTATGTGAAGAAGACTGTGGCATCAAGACTGAAGGAAGACTCATTAACAGCCTGTGATATGCAAATGATATAACTTAGTGTGCTGGAATTGAAGAGGACTTAAAATACTTACTGATCAAAGACTATTCCCTTTAGTATGGATTGCAACTCAGTGTAAAGAAAACAAAAATCCTCATGATAAATGGAAAAAGATTGAAGTTGTCAAAACACTCAAGGAAGTAGTCAAGAAATCAAAAAACATATTGCATTAGGCAAATCTACTGCAAAAAAATGCTTTAAAAAGCGTTCAAGAGCAAAGATGTCAATTTGAAGACTAAAGGTGCACCTGACACAAGCCATGGTATTTTCCAATCACCTCTGATGCATGTAAAAGTTAGAAAATGATAAGGAAGACCATATACATTAACCAGAGTTGATGTATTTAAACTATGGTGTTGAAGAAGAGTATTAAAAGTACCATGGGCTTCCAGAAAAACAAATAAATGTGCCTTGGAAGAAGTTTAGCCAGAATGATCCTTTGAAGCCAGGTGTAATTTAGTCTCTCATACTACAGACATGCTATCAGGAGGGACTTGTTTCTGGAGAAGGACATCATGCTTGGTAAAAATGGAGGGTCAGCAATAAGAGGAAGACCCCCAACAAGGTGAGCTGACACAGTGTCAGCAATAATGGGCTCAAATGTAACAACAATTGTGAGAATGCTGTAGAATTGGGCAGTGTTTAGTTATGTTGTACATATGGTAGCTATGAGTTGGAACCGATTGATGGCACCTAATAGCACTAGCTGCTCCTTGGAAACCCTATACAGGGTCGCTGTGGATCAGAAGTGCCTCGGTGGCACTTAACAACAACAATAGCAACAACAAATTCGTCAGATGAACATAATTTAGGGTGAAGATTCTTGTTTCAACACAGCTGACTTTCATTTAATGTTAACTTGTTTAGACCAACATTTAGTGCTTTTTAATGTAATGGAACATGATCAAAGGAGTAATATATGTGTGAAGCTCTATAATTGTGTATCTGTCTCTACTCTGCACTACGCTCTCTAAAAGATAACTTTCAAAACATGTTTAGTCAAATGATTAAAAGTGCTTAGTAAAATGAAAAAAAAAAATCCCTTAAAAGAATATCTTAGATTTTAGTAAGATAGAAATGAATATTGAGAAATATATATGATTACAGAAAGCATATAAGACCATCTTCAGCCTCTAACTGATTGGATTACCTAACAGGGGTTCTAGAACTTGCCCTGTGAAATAAGCTTCCTGCAGAGTCTTTGTAGTATATAGGACCTTAGGTGGAAACCTGAGCCCCATCCATAACCTTCTGAGGTGGGACATTCCCACTTGAAAGAACATGCAGACTAGCTAGGAGTGGCTTGAGGAACAGAAGATATGTCCTGAAAGAAATACCAGTAGGAAAAAAATAAACTTTAAAAATAAATTAATTTAATTTAATCAAAATTTAAAATGCTTGTTCTTCCAAGGACCATTGGCTATTAAATGAACAAGCAAGCTGTTCATTAGGAAGCCATCAAGGCAAGCAATCAAGTCCCTTTAGGACAAACCCCCCTCCAAAATTGAAACTGAAAGGGAACACATAAGCAGGTATGTAAGATTTCTGGTGACCACGTTGATCTACATGTGAGTGGAAGTGGGGGAAAGGCAGTAATGAAGATATGGGTTGAGTTCAACCACATTCCATAGACTCCTGTTGACCTTGAGATGAGAGAGAGAAGAGGAAGAGCTGGTTGGTACAAAGTTTGAAGAGACTTGGGAACTCCTGAGACCATGGACATTGACCTAGCCATGAAAGACTACAGCTGAGAGGGAAGCATCCAGCTGGTATGAAGTGTAAGGGGTGGGGAGATGCACAAGAACACCCAAATTTGCATACAGTACCCATTTTACCTAGCTTTGATGGCTTGATGACAAGCTTGACTAGAGTAAGATAAAGAAGTTTGATAACGGAAGCCAGTTTAAATTGCTACAATTTGATGAACTTAACCGATATGTAGTAGATCAAAGTACCAACTAAGAGGGACAGAGTCTTCATATTAAGGATCAAGCCTATCCCTTCAGTATACAGGGTTGATAGGAATTGGCAACTTAGACTTTGGCTACCTAAAATGGGAGGGGTGAGGGTTGTATAAAGGCATGAAGTGGCTGGCTTATAAGTTTTCAAGAGGGACTTGAGTTTCAGGGTGTTTGGGGGAAGGTAGAATCCCCAATGAATAGTTTTCATCTTGTCTAGATGGATCTGGTGAAAGGAGATGGGGATAAGATTCTTTTGATTTGATAGTGAGTAATTGTTATCATGACTAATTGCAACTATCACACCTGTAAAGGTAGAAGTTTTGTAATATAAAGAGGGAAGTAGTTAATTTAACATTCCAGGAACAGAGGACCCTAAGAACATCAAGAGAGAAAAGCATGAACCCAGTGGGCTACAGGTGCATTTCCAGTGCCTGCAGCAGCTGCTAGAGTTGAAGTCTAAGCAGCTGGAGGGGACCATGGCCAACAGCAAATGTATCTTCATTACCATCAAGCCTGATAGAGTCCAGCAGGGCCTTGCGGGAGACATCATCAAATATTTTGAACAGAAGGGATTCCTTCGTGTTGCTTTGAAATTCATGCAGGATTCTGAAGACCTTCTTAAGGAAGGCTACATCCGCCTGAAGGACCATCCATTCTATGCCAACCTGGTGAAATATATGCACTCAGAGCCTGTGGTCACCATGGAACATTATTCATGGCAGTGATTCTGAGGAGACTGTGGAGAAGGAGATTGGCTTGTGGTTTCTCCCTGAGGAACTAGTAAATTACAAGAGCTCTGCTCAGGACTGGATCTACTAGTGATGTGAAAGCAGACCACAGAACTTTCCCACTTTGCTTCCCTTCTCTTCCACAGGCAGGCAACCAAGTTTTAGTGAGCCTAGCTACTTCTGGGGACTTCTTTATAATCTATAGGGAAACATGAAGCTTTGAGTGCTCCTTGAACAGTGTTATGTGCTGCCATCAGATTTAAATGTTTCAATCCCCCACCACCACCACCAAAAATAAAAGAAGAAAAAAAATAGCATAAATGGAATGTGAAACCCTATCCAGAGAAACAGCACCAGAGATGGAGGCAGAGATAATGATATGAGAGAGGGAGCAGCTAGATGCATGGAAAGAGAAAGGCTGTGTGCTGGCAGCCAGGAGGCAGACTTATAGAATGTGCCCTTTGGTTGTTTAAATTATTATACATTCCGAGTATTTTTTGTACATTAAAAACAACAACAAAAAACAAAACAAAACAGAGGGAAAAGAAACAAAAACTGTTACATGAGACTATATGGAGGGGATTGTAATCATTGCAATGAAAGAAAACACAATAAGATGAGTGCAAAACCGATACTCTCCCATATAAACTATCACTCAATTCACAATAGAAGCTTAAAAAAAAAAAAAAGATAGCCTAGAAAAACACTTTAATTCAGAAACTATGGAGGTGGTGGTGTACTGTGGAGTTGTTTCCGACTTGTAGCAACCTTGTATAGGGTTTCCAAGGATGTAAATCTTTATGGGAGTAGAAAGCCTCATCTATCTTTCTCCTGCGGAATAGCTGGTAGCTTCGAACTGCTGACTGTGTGATTAGCAGCCTGACTTGTAAACACTACGCTGCTAGAACTCTTCTATTACATAACTAAATTAGGTATATGTTGGAGTCCTGTCAAATAAGCACTGGACTGCTAACATAATGTCAGAGGTTCAAACGCATCAGCTGCTCCTTGGAAACCGTATATAGAGTCACTATGAAACAAAACTGACTGGATGGCACTTAACAACGACATATAAATCTTTAAAAAGCTCTTAACTATTGAAAATCATATTAATGAGTTATTTAGTAAATGGTGCTGGTGAAACTGACTATGCTTTTGGCAAAAGTAGATTTTTACTTTATATTATCATGTAAGAATAAATTTCATTTGTTTTAAAGATCTAAAAATGTTTTCTTAAAAATGAAAAGTATTAGAAACATATAATTTTTAAATAAAGTATTGGGGACAATATGACCTTTTTAAACAAAAAACAAAATTCAAACAACATAAAAGAAAAGATTGGCATGATTGTCTACATAAAATTTAAAACTACAAAGACACAGGGGATAATAGTGTCTCTCTGTACACACACATACACACACACACATCTTTTCTTTCAGTGGTGGTGGTGGTTATATGCTACAGAGTCAATTTGGACTCATCGTGACTCTGTAGAGGATTTCCTAGGCCATGGCACTATAGGATCAGCACTGGCCTGTGAATCACAATGCCGGCAGTTCAAACCCACCAGCTCCTCAGGAACCCTATACAGGATCGCTATGAGTTGGAACCGATTTGACAACTATTAACAACAACAATATGGAAGCAGAAAACCTCATCTTTCTCCCACAGAGCAGTTGGTAGGTTTGAACTGCTGACCTTGTGGTTGGCAGTCTAACTTGTAATCCACTACGGTACCAGAGCGAACTTTGGAAAATCAATATATTCAGGAAAAACACTTAAAAGTGGGCAGGGGATATGTGGTGAGAAGACTGTAAGATGACCCTAGGGATCTCCATCTTCTGATATTCACACCTCTTGTGTAATCATTCAAGTGTGAGTGGAACTTCTAACAAATATAATACAGCAGAAGTGGTGGAACGTCATTTTTGTGATTAGTTTACATAAGATTGTGACCTTTGTCTTGTTAGCAGACTTTATTACCTTCAAAGTTTGCATGTCTTGATGAAGCAAGCTGCTGTGTTGAAGAGGCCCAAGTGCCAGGGAATGGAGGAAGGACTCAGGCCAACAAACAGCAAGGAATTGAGACGGTCAACCCAACAACCCTCAAGGAACTTAACTTAGCCAACAAACCCATGAGGTTAGAAGCAAATCCTGAAATGGAGGCTTCATGTGAGACAGCAGCCTTACGAGAAACAGAGGATCCAGGTAAGGTGCGCCTGGACCCTGATGCACAGAAACTGAGAAATAGTAAATGTGTGTTTTTTAAAGCCACTAAATTTGTTGTAATGTGCTATGCAACAATGGATACGTAATATAGAACATGACAAGGCAATTTTGAGAAGAAAAATATACTATATATACATATGTGTTTGTGTCTATATCCTTATTAGTGATTAGGAAAATAATGAAAAACAATTACAATGAGACATCAGTTTGTGATGCCAGAAAAACAAGTCATAATTCCCACAAACACTTGAAGGATTACATAAGAGATATGTGACTGCTAGGAGACAGAGATCACTCGGGGTGAGCTTAGACTCTTCTGGCCACATATCCTTTGCCAATTTTTGTCTGTTGGTTAATAAAAATGTTAAAGATTGATAATTTCTAGTGAAGGCTAGAGTACAAGGAAAAGACTGCTCCCATACAGTGTTGGAAGCAGTATAAATTGGCATAATTGCCTTGTTGAAGAACAATTTGACAGCATCTTTCAAAAGTTTAAGTATATAGACATTTTGTCTAGTTATTCTATTTCTAGGGATCTAACTCTGGTAGCGTAGTGGTTACGAATCGGGCTGCGAACCTTAAGGCCATCAGTTTGAAACTACCAGCTGCTCCGCGGGAGAAAGACAAGGCATTCTGCTCCCGTAAAGATTTATAGCCTCGGAAACCCTGTCCGGGGTCGCTATGGGTCGGAAACGACTAGATGGCACTTAACAACAACAACAACAAGCTACACATGAACAGCATTGGATGTTATAACAAACTATTGGAAGTAATATAAATCTCCATCAATATGAGAATTGTTGAGTAAATTAATGCCACTCAACTGTACCAATTAAGTACCAATGTTATTGTGTACCGCTAAGTCAACTGTGTCTCAGGGTGACTCAATAGACCCTGTAGGACAGAGTAGAACTGCCCCATAAGGTTCCCTAGGCTGTAATTATATGGAAGCATATTGGTAGGTCCTTTTTTTCACCGAGTGACTGGTGGCCTCCAATGGCTGAACCTTTGGTTAGCAGCAGAGCCCTTTAACCATTGCACTACTAGCGCTCATTAAAAAACCAGTAAAGTGTAATACTGCCAGTTGTAGTCAATACAGATCAATCTGCACATACAAACTTGAAAATATATTCATGATCTGTTATTGGGGTAAGAGAAACAGGTTTGTAACAATATGTTTAGTAGGACTCCATTTTTAATGTTATAAACATACACATATATGACACATATATGCATGTGGAAGAACACACACCAAACTCTATTAGAGGTTACCCCCAGGAAGGAGAAGGAAGGAGGGCGAGGGAGGGGCTTCCCACTTTGTACTTTCTGTTGCTTGAATTCTTTCAGGAAGCCATTCTTACTCTTTATACAACATTTGTAGTTTTTTAACCCAATGAAAATAAATAAAAGGAAATAAATAACAAAACCAAAACATTCCTTCCTTGTTGAAGAAGGAGAACTTTGATACTTCACTTGGTGTAACAAAAGAACACTGAAAGCAAAAACAGATGTCCCCATTTAAGTTTAGAGAAGGAAACAAAAATAGAAGTGTTTAAGAAAGAAAAGATTTTAAAACAAAGGTAATCTCTTAGAATTTAGTCAACTCAGGCACATACAGTTTACATTATTTTTTGTTATCATTTTATAAATATAAAGGAGATACAGAAATAGTTTCTTGCTCATTTTATCACTGTTAACAAAAACCACGTTTGACAGCCACCAGCGTTTTACCAAATAGAAAGTGTCTAAGATAGATGAAACAAACAAAAAGCAAAGCATTTCTCTAATAGACCAAGATTATGTGTGATTAAAATGAGGAAACTTAGATTGAACAATGTGAAGCTACTATTTTTTATAAGCCAAATGGTTGAAAATCAGTACTTTTATGTAGTTCAACCAAATACTAAAGGATGTCTACATTGTGCAATAAGAAGGAAAAACATAAACCCGAATCTTTGTCACTTAAAAAAAAAACAAAACACTTAAAAACTCCCCAAAAGCTTTCGTGGGATAAGCCTGCAAATCTCAGTTTGTTTTTCAAGCAGAATATTTTTTCCATTATAACTTGCAAGTATGAAGGTTAATATTTCATGTGCTCTTTGTGCCTAATTATTCAGGTGCCCTTTGTGCCTAATTAATGTTTAAGGCAGAAAATGAAACAAAAAAAAATTCTTTCATGAAATAAATGATGTTCAAACAGTGAAGAGACAAAATTTAGAGAAAGTTTTCCCACTGACAGGTGAATTTGAAGTAATGTCTATATGAAAGGAAATCATCAAAATTAGATTGCTTCCAAATAAATTCATATTTTAAGAGTAAAGGAAAACAAAGATCCACTTAACTGTGTTGTTGTCAAGCGCCATCATAGTGATGCTGTATAGGGTTCCCAAGGAGTGGCTGGTGATTTTAAACTGCCTACCTTGCAGTCTGGTGCTTATCTTACAGCACCAACCCAGGACTCCATGTACTGTAGGCAAATTAATTAACAATATGACACATATTTAGGTGGTTCATAGTGGGGGGGGGTGGAGAAAGGGTATCAGTAGATGAAAAAAAATAAAAACAGAGAAATAATATTTCTATAAATTGGGTTCCTTAATTTATTCCTCATAATATGAAATTCTGAAGGACAACTTGGATGGACATTGGCTGCCCAAATTGGCGGGGTTGGGGTTGGGATGGGGGGTTACAAAGGCAAGAAGTGACTGGCTTCCAAGCTTCCAAGAGGGAGCCTAGATCCAGAGGGCTCAGAGGAAGGTAGACTCTTCACTGAATAGTATCCAGTCTGTCTAGGTGGGGCTGATGAAAGGAGATGTGGATAAGTCTCTTGTGATACAATAGTGAATAATTGTTATCAGGACTGTTTGTGAGGGTTGGAAATGTAAAGGTAGACATTTTGTAGCAAAAGTAGGGGTGTGATTAACTTTCCAGTTTAGGAGTGGCTGTCCCTGGGACCATCAAGGGAGAAGAGTGGAAAGTGGGACCCTACCCAGAGAAGCAGTGGTGCCTGAGATGGAGGCAGAGATGATGATGTGCAGAGATGGAGTGGCTGGGGACTTTAGACACAGAGAGGGAGACGGGCTGTGTGCTGACGACCAAGGGGCAGGCTTGCAGGGTATACCATTTGGTTGGTAGATGATGCATGGAGGGGATTGTAACCATGGCAGTGAAATGATATACGATAGGATGAATATAAAGCTACTGTTCTCCCATGTAAACTATCACATAATTCACAATAAAACATTTATATATATATGTAATTCTACCTAAAAATAAGAGGGTAAGTCAAAAGTATTGATACTTTTCATACATGCAAGGGTTTATTCCAAATCAAACATGTTTAAATATGTCTCTGCAATCAATGGCTAATTGTAGACAAATTCTCTCAGTAATAAACTTATTATAGTCTAATTGGTGCTGTATGTAGTTTCCAAGTGTGTTTGGTGGGTTTGAACCACCGACCTTGAGGTTAGTAACCCAACACATAACCCTTATGCCACTAGGGCTCCCTATAGTCTCGTTAGGGTGCCCTTAATAAAGGGGGTATCCTGGATCAGTATATATAATTTTTAAGAGTTCAGTCAAAACAGTAGCTTATGAGGATCTACTGGACCAGTTGGGCATATTCAAGGCAGAGAGGTCAGCTCAGAAGGTAATTGCAACTGTTTTGGGGATTCCAAAGGGATCATTTTGATAGATTTTTCTAAAAGGATACATGACAAGAAAACAGAAAATTGCACTGGGGAGGAAAAAACATGGAAAATTGTATTGAGGACATTTTTCCCATCATAACAATGCACCTCCTCATTCTTTGAAGGTAGCAAGGGCTGTTCTGTGAGAATTTCATTGGGAAATCTTATCCCATCCACCCTACAGACCTGATCTTGCCCCTTTATCTTTTTTTGTTCCCCAAACTCAAAGAACAATGAATAGGAAACATGATTTGGAGTCCCTGGAGGATTTGAGTCCCTGCTGTTTTGACAAAGAGCGTAGAATTATTCAGAGAAGGATTAGAGAAAGGGGAACACTGCTTCAGAAGTAAATAGAACTAGATGGAGAATATGTCAGGAAACAATAGTTTTACAGTTTAATAAATAAAATGTTTGGTTTGATATTTTTGTAGCAATGCATTATATATTTATTCTCATGTTCTAGAACTTCACTGCCCAGTACACAGAGATAAGCCATATGAGGCTACTGATCCCTTTTATAATAAACATTTTGTAATAGAACTTTTCAAACATAGAGCAAATTTGGAAGAATACTATAATGAATATTCATATCCTACTTCCCAGATTTTGCTATTAACATTTCTATACTTATTTTTTTATCCCATACATCTCAAGAAAAAATGGATTTTCTTGTAATTGCTATTAAATAACATAGCCATAACATCATCTTCCTTGTCTAATTTGTCTAATTCAGTAGGGTTTTCCAAATGTTAAAGTATGTACTGTTAAAAGTACTTTTAGACTGTAATAAATTACTATAGTTTGTAGTTCTTGCCAAAATTGTATCTCCCACCAGAATCAGAGGAGGTCATATTAATATAAATTTTTTATAAGACCTCAAAGAAGTTAAGGGTATATTGCTGATGCTCAATAAACAAAGGGAAATACTACTATAAAAAAACATAATCTATAGAATATTAAATGTTATACTCTATCAAGAGGGTGTTTTTGAATGTATTGTTTTTTTTCTGGCAACTGTAAAAGGGTTTATGTTGATTAGCAGTGCTAGGTTTGTGATTTAAATTACGTTTGGCAGTCTAGATTCCCCCTTTCAACTGATGATTGGATTTCCAGTTTCTAGATATTTTATGAAGGTAATGCTGTCAAGAATTCTTAAGATTTTTTTTTTTTTTTAGTTTCATACACTCCTTTTAATTATTTGAATATGCTAGAAGGAATCTACTGTGAATATATACATATTATAATGCATTATAGGAGGACAAGGAAAAGATGGGCTGGAAAATAATCCCTCACTTATAAATGAGTGCTTTGCTAGTGCATATGCCAGGTGAGAAGGCATTTCTGGCCATTTAAAAGATATAAATTGGTGGAACTGTATGATAAGCATGATGAGACAGTTCAAACCTACCAACGGCTCCAAGGAAGAAACATGAGGCTTTCTGCTCCCATAAACACTTATAGCCTCAGAAGCCCTATTCAAGGTCTCTTTGAGTTGGAGTCAATTGAGGCAGTGGGGCAGTAGGTTTGGCATTTTTGGTTTAATTTGGAACCAGGCCTTACTTCATGTGTTCCAAACTTCAGTGCTCATGAGAATTATCTGTAGAGATTATAAAAATAAAGACCTGATGTGCTCCCCCAAATTCTAATCAGTTGTGCTGGATGGGGTCCCAGAATCCTTTCTGACAAGGATGCAAATAGTGCAAGAGCATACTTTCAGAGGCACTACTGAACAAGTCCCCATGTATCCCCATGCTGTGGCACTCAGTTTGACTGAGCATATCTTCCTTTATTTACCAAGTCCATTTGGAAATGATTTACAAGTTATCCTTTATTAACTGCTCAATATATGTTAATATTGGCAATATGGGTACAAGTTAGTTGAACAAACCCTCCTGCTGAAAACAACTAAAATTACCATAACACTCACCTGAACAGGGCAAAGGCCAAGGGGCAGAGTGGCTGAGAGGCCAAGGTCCATAGAAATGCCTCCCTGTGGACACGGCTAAGAAGAAGCTGTCTAGACCAAAAACTGTATCCTGAGTCATTTCTGATACTGAATTGTAGCCTGTTGTTGTTGTTGTTATGTGCCACGGAGTCGTTATTTCCCTAATAAAGGAGTTCTGGTAGTGTAGTGGTTATGAATTGGGCTGGGAACCTCAAGTTCAGCAGTTCGAAACTACCAGCTGTTCTGCAGGAGAAAAATGAGACTTTCTGCTCCCGTAAAGATTTACAGCCTCAGAAACCCTGTACAGGGTGGCTATGAATCGGAACCGACTCCACAGCATAAAACCACCATCACCACCACCACCACCACTTCCCTAATAAACCCCATAGTTATGAGTATTGTCTGTGAGTTCCGTGTGACCCTAGCAATGAATTACCCAACCAGCAAGAAGTAGAGAATGACATGAGAGGGCTTTTAAAAAGTATTTGAGTTTAAGGTAAGAAATCATCAAGCTAATCTAAATGAAGATAGAAACCCTGAGGGGGTAGCTGGGAACAAAAGTTCCTTTGGTCTTGAGAATGCTTACTGAAAGGGGAAAATTTGAGAGGCAGTTTTTATAGTTTTAGCTTTATGAGTCACCCAAGACAGGATTTAATAGGAGGAAACCCACTCTCAAGAAAGTGTAGGATGATCAAGGACCTAAATGTGAGTCCCAGAATTATGAAGATCATCAATGAAAAAATTGGGACAAATGTGAAGGCACTAATGATGG
>NW_006408520.1:22527350-22537417 GCF_000296735.1 Chrysochloris asiatica | reverse complement strand
AAAAAAAAAAAAAAAAAGAAAGTGTAGGATGGTTCAGAAATGCATACCCCTCCCCTCAAAAGAAAAATCTCACTCCTATAATAGGGCAAGGAAAACATCCTTGATACTTAGAGTTTGAAGAGTAAAGGATTTTTAAGAAGCTTTAACCACAAACTGGTATTTCAGCCATTTTCAATCCAAATTATTAGCACCTGAATAATACAAAAAGAAGAAAACTCAATCCATGACTTGAATTTTGAAAATTCCTGCACTAGAAGACCCTCTAGGAACCGACAGAGATAAATATAAGTCCTTTCTTGGGAAGAACTCCTTTATTATAGGTCTCAAATAATTTCTAATAAATACATTTCCAAGTAAAGCAAGTGTTATAAATTAAAACCGTGACCCCAATTCTTCATCATAGCTGTACCTTTTGTCATGTAACATTGCAGTGCCACACTCCCATTGTGACAGGGCATGTCTAACCAAAACTAAACAAAACCTATGCGTATGATTTTAGTAAATGGACCCATTTGTAATTGGATATATAAAAAAAACACAATGTTTTTCAGAGAATTGTGCTGGCAAAAGCACCTTCAGTCTGGACTAAAACTGTTGAAAACGTTTAGTTTTGTTAAAAAAAAAGGAAGAAAAAGAGAGAGAACCCTAGGACCCTCAACTTTCTGTGGGCAGGAAGTAGGCTGAGAAAGTTGCTCAAAGGACATATTTTGAAATCCCTTCTTAAAAAATACAGGAGGAGAGTAAAGGAAAGGGAGAGACATCACAGAGGGAGAGCCAAAAGCCATGGAAAAAAATAGACTGAGAAACCTGCTCCGTGGATCCAAACTAGGACCTAGTCAAGGATCATGTTCCAACCCCAGAGTAAGAAAACCTAGCAACATTTGCCTAGCAGGATTCTAGAACTGCTATGAATCAGTGACTGCTAGGTAGTTCCTATTCCCCTGCCCCCCATTGTGAATGGAAGTTTTTGGTGAAGCTATTTGCTAATTATTAATAATTTTGTTTTGTTAAGTGCTGTCGAGTCAGTTCCGACTCATAGCAACCTTGTATCAGGCTTCTGAGGAGCAGCTGGTGGATTTGAACTTCAGACCTTGAGGTTGAAACCAACTTTGCAATATAGTGTGTAGTGAACCTCAACTATTGCTAGGTATGTAGAAGGCAGACAACTTGCTTTTAGTTCACATGACTCCAGATTAAGAGAAGTATTTGAATCTAATGCAGATCCTGAGATCCTGGATTTTGAGACAGCATTCTTATCAAAGGAGAAAAGATTGAAGTTGTCAAGGATTTCATTCTTCTTGGATCAACTATCAATACTCATGGAAGCAGTAGTCAAGAGATCAAACAACGTATTGCATTAGGCAAATCTGCTGCCCAAGACCTTTTTAAAGTGTTAAAGAGCAAAGATGTCAGCTTGAGGACTAAGGTGCGCCTGACCCAAGCCATGGTGTTTTCAGTAGCTTCATATGCATGTGAAAGCTGGACAGTGAATAAGGAAGACCATAGAAGAATTGATGCCTTTGAGTTATGGTGTTGGAGGAGAATATTGGAAGTGCCATGGGCTGCCAAAATAACCCATAGATCCATGTTGGAAGAAGTGCAGCCAGAGTGCTCCTTGGAGGCCAGGATGGTCAAACTTCATCTCTCATACTTTGGACACATTGTCAGGAGGGAGCAGTCGCTGGAGAAGGATATAATGTTTGGTAAGGTGGAGGGTCAAGGTAAAAGAGGAAAACCCCAACGAGATGGATTGCCAAGTGGCAGCATCGATGGACTCAAGCGTGGCAACAGTAGTGAAGTTGGCCCAGGATTGGGCAGTGTTTTGTTCTGCTGTGCATAAGGTAGCTATGGGTTGGTACCGACTTGATGGCACCTAACAACAACAACAACAACAACCTGTTGAAATGGTTGAACATTGAGCATTCTTTTGGGTAGAAATCTTTGGGTACATTAGCCACTTATTTTTGTAACTTTATACCATCTAGTTTTTAGTAGTAGTTGTTGTTGCTAATTGCCATGGGGTCAGTTCCTACTCATAGTGACCTGTATAGGGTTTCCGAGGAGTGTGGCACTGTGGGTTAATTAGCTCTGGACTACAAAGTCTGTTTGAACCTCAAGGCTGGCAGTTCAAGCTTACCGGTCACTTCTCAGAAACCCTTTACGGGGTCACTATACGTCGGAACCAACTTGATGGTACTTAACAACAATGTAGAACTCTCAGCTCGTAGAATTCCTGGAAACTTTACAATGAGCTCCTCTAATACAGCAGGAGCTGGCACCATTATTCCACAGGGTATAGGAAATCAAAATGAAGTAGTCTATAATAAGGAATTATATATTATAAAAGGAACCCTTGTGGTGCAGTGGTTAAGTACTAGACCACTAACAGAAGTCAGTGGTTCAAAACGGCAACAGCAGCAGCGGAAGCAGAAGCGATGGTATAGAGAGATAGAGCAGCTGAGGATTCTAGACCCATAGAATGAGAAAGACTGTGTGCCTATGGGCAGGAGGCTGGCATGCAAAATTTGCCCTTTGGTCATCTAAACGAATATATATTTTCTACGTGTTTTGTGTACATGAATAACATAAAAAGGGAATAGAGGTAAATACTGTTAACCAATGCTTCATGTAAGGGATTGTAATCATTGCAATGAAACAAAATATGATTGGATGAGTGTAAAACTGATAATTTGCCTTGTAAACTATCATTTAATTCACAATAAAAGCTTTGAAAACCAAACCAAACCAAAAAGAATTGAATAAAAATGTTAACTGGCAAAAAAAAAAAAAGGGGGGGGGGCGGGTTTCAAACTATCAGCCACTGTGTGAGAGAACGATGATGTACCATGTGCTTTCTTAAAGATTCAGAGACTTGGAAATCCTCTGGGGCAGTTTTACTCTGTCCTGTATGTTTCCTGAGTCAGAATTGATTCAGTGACAATGGGTTAAAGGATGGAAGGAAGGATCACTGAGTCAATTTCAACTCATAAGGACCCTGTATAGGGTTTCCAAAGAGCTGTGGGTGGGTTTGAACTGTTCACCTAGGCTCTGGAAATTAGGACAGGGCCATAGATGGAGACTGTTGTTGTTGTTAAGTGCTGTTGAATCGAATCCAACCCATAGCAACTCTGTATAGGTTATCCAAGGAGAAGCTGGTGAGCTAGAACCACTGACCTTGCAGTTCAAACTACTTTGCAGTCTGATGCATTAGCCCACAGCGTAACAATGGTTACATAGTTGGTTGCTAACTAAAAGCTTGGTGGTTCAACCGACCCAGCAGCTCTGTGGGAGAAAGACATGACAAGCTACTCCTGAAAGGATTATAGTCTAGAAAACTCTATGTGGCAATTCTACTCTATCACATAGAGTCACTATGAATTGAAATGGATTCCAAGGCACCCAACAACATATTGGATGGGGAGTGGAAGGGAAAGAGCTAAGCCACTACAGATGGTCTGAGTTCACTAGGAAAGGGAGTTGGACATGGGTGTAAAACCCTGACTTTAGGGCAGCAAATCTGATCAAGAATCAAATGATTCAATATCTGAGTCGTTACCAAGCTTGTTTCTGTTTTGTCACCTTGAGTTTTCTATCACGTACTAAAAATAATCTTTAAAAGTATAAAGGAGTGGTGTAGGGGAGGACCACTGCTGGAGGAGATTGTGAGCCAGGGGGCAGGAGACCTGAGCCCCCTGGCCAGTATCAGTGGAGAGTCACTTCTGCAAAGACAAAATCAGCTGAGTCGTTCTGCTTGCAGTTTCCTTGAGCTGTGTTTTGTTATAGGTTGGCAGGGAGATCTTTGGGGGTTGGAAAGTCTAAAATTACACTGTAGAAATGAATGCTTGTACATAAGTTAATTCTTTCAAGAAGCTTACTAAATAAACTTAGACACTTTTCTTTTGCTACTTTTCTGAAAGTTCTCTGCATAAGGTGCAAGAATAATTACACTTTCATTCTATTCAATCCTTTCTTCTGATATTGAAAAGTCACTCTCTACAAAAGAACTAATACATTGTTGAGTCAGTTTGACTTTTATAATCATGGTTGCATGTAATTCAGAATTATGATTGGTGTGAGATACCCCAGTAGGCAGCATTTTTACTCTTTCAGAGAAATATTTCAGAGAGTAGCTGTATTATCAACATCTTCCTGTTTGCAAAAGTCCTGTTTATTTAGGCTACAGTGGCAATTATAGGCATTTTAAGGTTTCATTATATTTGATTAGGCTTTAGAAGCAACAGCAAAAAAACAGAAGGGAAAACCTAAGAAGAAAAATAGGCAAAATTGGTTAACAACTAAAAGAAATGGTATACATTAATATAGCACTTCACAAAGCAATCACATTATCAGGGCAGGTAGGAAGAATTATGGTGGTGGTGAAGTGAAGGAGGGGCAAGCATACAGTTGTTAGTTCCGGACATTAAAAATAAATGAGTAGTTCCTCAAAAAGCCAAACAAAACTGCCATAAGATCTAGCAAATCTACTGCTAGATACATGCCCCCAAAAATGGAAAACAGGAACTCAAACAGACTCTTATACATCAATGTTCACTGAAGCACTATTTATGATGGCCAAAAAGTAGAAACAATCCAAGTGTCAAACAGATGAATGGATACACAAATTGTGGTATGTACATATAATATTTTTCAGCTATAAAGAGAAATGAAGTCCTGATGTATGCTGGGTAAATCTCGTAAACATTATGCCGAATGAAATAAGTCAGACAATAGGACAAATACTATCTAAACTTATTTAAATAAAATCCCAAGAATAAGCAAATTAAGAAGGAGCCCTGGTGGTGCAGTAGTTAAGTGCATGGCTGCTAACTAAAAGGTTAATTGTTGGAAGCCACTAGCTGCTCTGTGGGAGAAAGATGAGACAGCCTGCTTCCATAAAGATTGCAGTCTTGGAAACCCTGTGAGGCAGTTGCACCCTGTCCTACAGTTATCGTGAGTCTGAATGCACATGACAGCAATGTTTTGCTTTGTTTTGTGTTTTCAGTACTAGAGGTATAAGGTATAGTGGGGTGGGAAGTAGGAAACGGGGAGCCATTCCTTAAGGGGTACTGAGTTTCTATCTTAAGGGTGATGAAAAAATGGAAAAAGTGACTCTAGTTGTACATCATGTGAATGTAATGAATGTCATTAAGCTGTACACTTAAAAGTAGTTGTAATGGTAAATCACTGTATATGTTTCAGGCAATAAAAAAATAACTCTTAAAAAGAAATGATTGGTTACTGTCATTTCAGAAAAGAAAGATTTTAACACTAGAGAGATAGTAAGGAAAAAAAAATCTTAGAATAAAAGATAGTCCTTTCAAAGGGATACATTTTTCTTTAGGGAAAAACTAAAGACATTGTTTTTATTTTACTCATTTAGGGCTCGGTGGTGAATGTCTCTTAATGGATTACTATAGGATACTAATAGGAGGTCTGGTAGTGTAGTGTTTACTAATCAGGCTGTGAATCGTAAGGTGAGCAGTTCGAAACTACCAGCTGTTCCGCAGGAGAAAGATGAGGCTTTCTGCTCCTGTAAAGATATTATAGCCTCGGAAACCCTGTACAGAGTCGCTAAGAGTCGGAAGCGACTCCACGGCACATAACAACAACAATAGGATACTAATGGTTATTTGGATTTTTGTTGTTGTTGTTTCATTTAAAAATCCTTTCTTCTACCTTGCATCAGTTAGGCAAATCTGCTACACAAGTCCTCTTTAAAGTGTTCAAGAGTAAAGATGTCAGTTTGAGGTTTACCTAGCCCAATTCATGGTATTTTCAATAGTCTTATGTGCATGTGAAAGTTGGATAGTAAGGAAGACTGTAGAAGAATTGATGCATTTGAGTTATGGTGTTGGAGGAGAATATTAAAAGTACCACAGACTGACAAAAGAATAAACAAATCTGTGTTGGAAAAAGTATACCTAGAATGCTCAGAATCCAGATTTTGTCTCATACTTTGGACATTTTGTCAAGAGGGACCAGTCCCTGGAGAAGGATATCATGCTTGGTAAAGTGGAGGATCAGCAAAAAGGAGGAAGACCCCCAATGAGATGGATTATCACATTCGTAGCAGCAATGGGCTCAAGTGTAGCAACGATTGTGAGGTTGGTTAGTATTTCGTTCTGTTGTACGTACAATTGCTGTGAGTTGGTACTGACTAGACAGCACCTAACAACAACAAAACCTTTTTGATATATCCTTTATGTTCTATCTTAAAAAGAGGGGGACAGTATGATGTTCGTAGATTAAAAGATAGTTTTCTTTGAAACGAAAACAGAACAACAGGGGTTTTCATCACTCTGATTGGAAGAGGGATATGATTGGAAAGAAAGTTGTGATGATGTTTGGTCTGGCAGAATGGTGAGAAAATGGCTTCAAAACTGAGCAAAACCTAGGCTCAACTTCCAGTCCTGCCCCTTTGAAATGTGGGGATTGTTGGAAGGTCACTGATTCTTCCTAAACTTTAATGTTCTTCTGTTCAAAAGCAGCAGGTTGGTTGGTAATTCACAGACCAATATGATGATTTTTATGAGATAAAATATGTTAAGAACCTAGTACAGTACCTAGCATTCAGTAATTGTTCACTCTTCTCTTCTCCATTCCTCATATGAGTATCTTTCTTAAATAATGACAGTCATTTATTTTTAATGTCCTAAACATTTTGTTTATTACTCCTTTCCCCCTTCACATATATGTCAATAGCCTTCCCACCATTGTCAATTTTTCTAGATCTGGGACTGCCACACTAGTACAGATAGCCCAAAGAGCAAGGTTTTGAACCGAAGCTTGCGTTTCACTGTCCTGTAGCTTCAAGTACACATTCCCACCCTTCTTCATTCTGGAGGTTCTTCAGCAACTGGTTTTGCATAGGCTAACAACATGGCTTTGCTATTACTGTGGATTCTATAGGTGTCCAACTATCATTCTGTGTGAACATTATCATTTTATTTTAAATGAAGTAGCTCAATTGACTTCTTGGTCTATTTACTAAGAAGCAGTCCTTTGAACAGAGCAAGGGGATTCTGCGTGGTGTGCACATGAACTCTATTCTATCACTGTACTTATTCAACCTGTTTGCTGATCAAATAAGCAAAGAAACTAAACTATATGAAGAAGAACATGGCATCAGGATTAGAAGACTTACTAACCATCTATGATATGCAGATGATGCAACCTAACATTCTGAAAGGGCGGACTTGAGGCACTTGCTGATGAAGATTAATGACTACTGACTTCAGTAAAGATTGGAACTTAAATTGAACATGGTATGTTCAGTTGCCTCATATTACATCTTAACAAGTGGACCAATAGACAACGTCATAATAAATGGAGAAAAGATTGAAATTGGATTTCATGTTACTTGGATTCACAATCAATGCTCATAGAAGCAGCAGTCAAGAAATCAAACATGTTGCATTGGGCAAATCTGCTGTGAAAGACATCTTTACAGTGTTACAGAGCAAGGTTGTCCTGACCCAAGCCATGGTACTTTCAGGTGCCTGATATGCCTGAGAAAACTACCCAGTCCTGAGACATCCTTGCAATTGTTGTTACATTTGAGCCCATTTTTGCTGCCATTGAGTCAATACATATTTGTAGGGATCTTCTCTTTTTCACTAAGAAACAATGCTTTGGCATCCTTTCTTCTAAGGAGCATTCTGACTGTATTTCTTCCAAGACAGATTTGCTTTTTCTTCTGGCAGCCCAAGGTATTTTCAATATTTTTCACTAACACCATAATTCAGATGTATCATTGGATCTCTGGTCTTCCTTATTCATTGTCTAACTTTCACATGCATATGAAGCAATTGAACATACCATGGCTTGGTTCAGGCACACCTTGACATCTTTACTCTTTAACATGTTAAAGAGGTCCTTTGCAATAGATTTGCCCAATGCAATATGTCATTTGATTTCTTGACTGCTGCTTTCATGAGTGTTGATGGTTGATTCAAGCAAAATGAAGTTTTTAGCAACTTCAATCTTTTCTCCGTTTATAAGGATATTATTTGTTGGTCCAGTTGTGAGGATTTTTGTTTTCGTTACACTGAGTTGCAATCTATAATGAAAGCTGTAGTCCTTGATCTTTATCAGTCAATATTTCAAGTCCTCTTCACTTTCAGCAAGCCAGGATTGTATCATTTGCACATCACAGATTGGCAATTGGAGTCTTCCTCCAATCCTGATACCACATTCTTCTTCATATAATCCAGTTTCTCATATTATTTGTTTAGCATACAGGTTGAATAAGTATGGTGAAAGAATATACTTTCCTAATTTTAAACCACCTTGCTCTATTCAAATGAATGCTTCTTGTCTATTTACAAGTTCCACATGAGCACAATTGAGTGTTTTGGAATTCCCATTCTGCGCAATGTTATCCATAGTTTGTTAGGATCCATGCAGTTAAATGCCTTTGCATAGTCAATAAAGCACAAGTAAACTTCTTCCTGGTATTCTCTGCCTTTAGCCAATATCCATCTGACGTCAACAATGATATATCTGATTCCACATCCTCTTCTGAATCTGGCATGAGTTTCTGGCAGTTCCCTGTAGATGTACTGCTGCAACTGTTTTTTAGTTATCTTCAGTAAAATTTTACTTCCATGTGGTATTAACGATATTCACTAATTTCTGCATTGTGCTTGGTCACTTTTCTTTGGAATGGGCACAAATATGAATCTCTTTCAATCAGTTGGTCAGGTAGAGCTGACTTAGAGATTTTTTGACATGGATGAGTGAGCACCTTCAGTGCTGCATTGTTTACTGAGACATTTCAATTTGTATTTCATCAATTCTTGGAGGTTTGTTCTTTGCCAATGCCTTCAGTGCAGCCTGGACTCCTTCTTTCAGTACCATTTTTGTTGTTGTTAAGTGCCGTCGAGTCGGTTCAGACCCATAGCGACCCTGTATAGGGTTTCCGAGGAGAAGCTGGTGAGCTTGAACCACCGACCTTGCAGTTCAAACGGCTTTGCAGTCTGGCGCATTAACCCACAGCGCCACACCAGAACTCCTTAGTTCTTGCTTATTTGCTATGAAATGGTTAAACATTGACAATTTTTTTTGGCACAGTGACTCTGTATATTCTTTCAATTTTATTTTGATGCTTTCTATGTTATTCAATATTTTGCCCACAGAATCCTTCAATATTGCAACCTGAAGCTTGAATTTTTTCTTCAGTTCTTTCCGTTGTGGGCCAGACTTAACAAATGCCTAGTGTCTTCTTTCCTTTTGGTTTTCTAACTCCGGGTCTTTGTACATTTAATTATAATATGTTACTTTGTCTTCTCCAGGGGCCCTTTGAAATTTTCTATTCAGCTTGTGAATTTTCATACTTTAGCAATTTTCTTTTCTGTTCTAAATGCAGTTTTTCCTGCTTATAAATCAGTCTTTCACTGTCATTAATACTTGGCACTTTCCCCCAAATTGAACAAAATTATCCTCTGAACCACAGTCATGGTCACAATAACAAGCCAAGAACCCAGAAGCCAAAGACTTTCTCCTAGTGATGTTGTTGCTAAGTGCCGTTGAGTTGGTTCTGACTCTTAGTGACCCTGTATAGGGTTTCTGAGGAGCGGCTAGTGGGCTTGAACCACCAACTTTGTGGTTAGCAGAGGAGTGCTTATCCTATAGTGCCATAACAGGATTCCTCTCCTAGTGATACCAGTTATGTATATACTATTTTCTATTCATATGGCATTCAGTCTTGCTTCTGACAATTTTGTGTTTTCATACTTTGTAACCATTTATTTTGAGCCTATGGAACAAGTATAAGGTTGAATGTTGGGTGAATAGAATGTAGGCTAGCAGAATGGAGCATCTGAAGTTTATTTATTTCATTAATATAGTCAACAGAAATGTAATGTCTGAGTTAGATGCTATTGTTGTTAGGCACTATCAAATTAATTCTAACTTCTAACGACCCAAAGTAGAACTGCCTCATAGGGTTTTCATAAAAAAAAAGTATTAGGAAGTTTTCCATCCTCTTCTGTATTCTTGAGTAGAATTGGTGAGAGGTCTTCCCAGAATGTATGGTAGAACTCACCAGTGAAGCCATCTGGGCCTGG
>NW_006408520.1:22524794-22526620 GCF_000296735.1 Chrysochloris asiatica | reverse complement strand
GAATATGGAACTGAGGTTCTCTCATGTAAACTGTCATATAATTCACAATAAAACATTTAAAAAAAGATTTATTTTCACTAGAAAGTTTCTCCAACTTAATGAATTAGAGGGGGAAATAAAAAAAGGCAAGCTAAAGCATGAAATAAATAAATAAATAAAAATGTATCCATCTCTTCTAAGTTTTCGAATTTGTTGGAGTACAATTCTTCATAATATTCTGTTATTATCCTTTTGATTTCGTTTGGTTCCATTGTGACATCGCCCATATGGTTTTAATGCAAGTTATTTGTGTCTTCTCCCTCTTTTCTTTTTTTAGGTTTGCCAGTTGTTTATCAATTTTATTAATCCTTTCAAAGAACCAGATTGTTGTCCTGTTGATTCTTTCTATAGTTTTTCTGTTTTTCATCTCATTTATTTCTGCTCTTACCTTTATTATTTCTTTTCTTTTGGTGACTGTAGGTTCCCGCCATTGATCTGTTTCTAATTGTTGGAGATGCTGTGTTAATGTGTTAATTTTGGTTCTTTCTTCTTTGTGGATGTGTGCATTTATCGCAGTAAATTGTCCTCTCAGCACCGCTTTTGCTATATCATAAAGATTTTAGTATGTTGTGTTTTCATTCTCATTTGTTTCTAGGAAGTTTGTGAATTCACATTTAATTTCTTTTACCCAATCGCTTTTCAGCAGGGTGTTATTCAGTTTCCATAAGACTTTCCAAATAAAGTCTTATTTCCTTGGTCTTCTTATTGTTGATTACTAGTTTTATAGCATTGTAGTCTGAGAAGATGCTTTGTAGTATTTTGATGTTTGTAAATGTATGGAGGCTTGCTTTGTGACCTAACACATGGTCAATTCTGGAGAATGTTCCATGTGCACTGGAGAAGCAAGGTTGGTGGTTCAAGCTCACCAGCTGCTCCTTGGAACCCCTATACAGGGTCGCTATGGGTCGGAATCGACTCCATGGCACTTAACAACAACATCGTTGTATCCTGTAATCTACCTGACCTTCTTACCACCTGGATCTCTGTTCCTATATTTTTCCCTTATTTGATATTGGTATTATTTTGATCTTCAGTTGACCTCCCAGCTCCTTTGAATTCGTTGTTGTAATTTTGTTCTGTTCTAGATAATTCTATCTGTCGTCTGAGTTTCAGGTGGTGTTGTCATGTCTGTCAATTTCTGGTTGTTGTCTATTTTTGTTGATTTTCAGTCCAAAGAACTCCCTTTAGGATGTTTTGATGTGCTGGATTGGCTTTGACAAACTCTCTTAGCTTCTGCTTATCCTGGAATGTTATGATTGCACCATCATATTTGATTGACAGTTTTGCTGGATAGATGATTCTTGGTTGGCAGGTTTTTTTTTTTCTTTTAGGGCTTTATATATGTCTTCCCATTGCCTTCTTACCCACAGGATTTCTGCTGAGAAGTCAGAGCTTAATCTTATTTGCTTGCCCTTTATAAGTACCACTTCTCTTTTCCCTGGCTGCTTTTAGGATTCTATCCTTGTCTTTGATTTTGGAGAGCTTGATTATTATATGTCTTGGTGATTTTCTTTTGGGAGTCTATTCTTCTGGGGGTATGTTTGGCTTCTTGAATGTTTATCTTCTCATATTTCAAGATGTTAGGGAGGGACAAACAAGATGGTGGATCAGGTGGACGTGCAGTAAAGAACTCTGCCAACAACAACACAGAGTATCTAACCAAGCAGGCTCAGGGGGTGGTCCCAGAACTCTGAACCACATATAAAGGAATATTTAGAAGTTTGGAAGGTTTACAGCTGGAAGAATTTGTGGCAGAAGCAAGAAATCCATTGCTTTCTAGTCTGGGA
>NW_006408520.1:22507389-22508830 GCF_000296735.1 Chrysochloris asiatica | reverse complement strand
AATTACTGATGATTAGAATGCAAAAGTTGGAAACAAGAGTAGAAGGATCAGTAGTTGGAAAATATGATATTAGTGATGGAAATTATACTAGAGATCACATAATAGAAATTTTCAAAACCAAGGACTTCTTCATTTCAAATACTTTTTTCCAACATAAAAGATGACTATACACATGGACATCACCAGATGGAATACACAGATATCAAATGGACTACATCTGTGGAAAGAGATGGTGGAAAAGCTCCATTGCTGATGTTAGGAGCCATCAAATTGGTTGCAACTCATAGTGATATCATATACAACAGAACAAAACACTGTCCAGTTCTGTGCCAACCTCACAGTAGTTGTTAACACTTGAACCCAGTACTATTGCCAGTGTACCAATCCATCTCTTTAGGAGTAAACCATATGATTTTCAGGTTAAAAATTGCCAATACCAGTCCATTTCAGCTCGCTAATGCCTAGGATATAAATCTTTATGTATTCCATTTCATTTTTAACAACTTTCAATTTTCCTAAATTCATTCGTGATACATTCCATGTTCTGATTATTAATGGATGTTTGCAGCTGTTTCTCCTCATTTTGAGTTGTGCCCCACCAGTAAATGAAGGACCTTAAAGCAACAATAACAAAGCTTTACTCCATTCATATCTTCATGGTCAACTCCACTTTGAGGAGGCAAGTCTTTCCCAGATGTATTTTGAGTAGCAATCTAAGGGGCTCATCTTCCAGCATTATATCTGTCTATATTCTGGTGTTATTCATATTGTTTCAATATTCTGGTGCTATCTGACAGTATCCCACTGCTATTCATAAGGTTTTAAGTTGTTAAATATTCAGAAATAGTTCTCTACTCCTTGCTACTCTTATCTTAGTCTAAGCTCAGCTGAAACCTGTCCATCATGGGTGATCCTGCCAACATTCAATATCCTGGAGGCATAGCTTCCAGCATCACAGCAACACACAAACCACCATAGTACAAACAAAAAGATAGGTAGGCTACTTATCATCGACCCAAACAACGCCAGGGGCAGATTGTGCAACAGACCACCAATTGCTCATGTGCAAGCTAAGGCTAAAGCTGAAGAAAATTAAAACAAATCCACAAGAGCCAAAATATGACCTTGAACATGGTGGTGGTGATGTGCCGTGGAGTCGGTTCTGACTCATAGCAACCCTGTACCTTGAACATATCCCATGGAAATATAGAGATCATTTCAAGTACACATTTGATGCATTAGACACTAATGATCAAAGAGTTATGGGATGACATCAAAAACATTATACAAGAAGAAACCAAAAGGCCATTAAGAAGACAAAAAAGAAGGAAAGAGCAAAATGTGTGTCAGACGTGATCTAAAACATGCTCTCCAGTGTAGAGATGATAAAGAAAATGGAAGAAATGATGAGGTAAAAGAACTGAAGAAAAAATTTCAAAGG
>NW_006408520.1:22492233-22507289 GCF_000296735.1 Chrysochloris asiatica | reverse complement strand
TCTTACTTATTTTCCTCCATCCCTTTTCAGAGCATTTGAATTTGTTTCCATATCATTCTTCTGAATTCCTTCTCAGGCAAAATCAATGCCTGCTCTGCTTCTTCTGGGGAGCCTTTGTCTGTCTCCAGCTCATTTGTCTGTTACTCTGTTCTGTTTTTAGACATGTTTTTAGATTTTTTTTTTGTCATTTTCAGTAGTTAAGGTGGATTTTTAATGCTTAAGTGGATGTTTGTTGCTGTTTTGTTAAGCTTACTGAGTGTCTCCTGGTAGATATGATCAGGAGATAGGCCTCCCTTTTCACGTGTAATGCCTAGTAGCTGTTATTGGCTCTTGTCTCAATGGTGGAATATTATGGGGTATGCTTGTAGCTTGGCTATATGGCCATGAGTGCTGTCTCTTCTTGAATAACTTAGAGAGAAAAAGCACCCACCTCCAGGAAAAAAGTGTGATCAAAAGGACCAAAAGCAGAAGCAATATAAAAGCAGAGACAAAAATCACCAATCTAATACAAAAATAAAACTGTTGCTGATGATTAGTCAGTCACCTTTGCTACACAGGCAGTGTGTGTGCACCATAGAAGTCTCCAGTAGTGGGTGGGGGTGTCCACTTGCTCAGGTCCCTCCTCTAGTCGCCACTACAGAGGTGCACAGATAGATATTGAGAAGTTAATGGGAGAAAGATGGTCTACTATTTTTGTCTCTGAAGGTCAGTTAAGTATCTGTGTGTGCACAGTGTAATTCTTGAAATAGTTGTGTCCTTTTATGTTGGAGTTTTACAGATTATTCATATGGTTTGTCTGTCAGGCTAGACTTGCTATTTCTTGCTGGTAGGCAGAAGTAAAGGGTTCTGCACAAGTTAACTTTAGGGTTGGGACCCAGAGTCAGATGTCATAAGCAGCCACCAAAGAGTCTGCCCATGGGACCAATGGGGCTCTTCCTCTCTGTCTGTGAGAAAACTGTGGGCTCAATGCTGGACTCTTTTGGGGGTGTGCACCCACCCTCCTGAAGGTGTCCTGGCTGGGCAGAGAAGGCGCAACAGGGAAGAGGAGGAAAAATGTGTAAAATCCCCCCATACCTCCTTTTGCAAATGTCCCTGCACTGGTTTTAGCTCTGGTTCACTGTGCTGGTCTGGCTGTGGCCCCATCCTCTGAACTCATCCCAGACGTGGTGGCCGCATAGGGAGTCCCATGTCTCTATAGATTCCTAAATCACAATATTTTCCTTTACACTGTAATTTTTCCACCAGTGAGTGTGGGAAGCTGATGCCCTGCACCTTATGCTTGATCCAGAACTCTGGGACTGTTCCGTGAAAGCAGCTTCTCTGGGTTTTCAGCCCCTCCCCCATGGAACCTGTCCTACCTGACTCTGCCTCTGCCACCTCCAAAACTGGAAGTCTCATAGGGTTTTCTAAGCTGAAATTTTTATGTGAGCAGATCCAAAACAAAACAAGAAACACCATTTCTGCCTCCCAGAAACTGTCAATCTCGTGAGGTTGGCAGCTATATAAACAATTTCAGTTTTCCAACTAACTTTGAGGTAATGTGTGTCAGAGTAGAACCATGCTCCATAGGGACACAATTAGACAACTAGAAAAGAGTGTTGGTAGAGGGCTGCAGAGATCTGCATTGGCTTATGTTGCTATGTGAGTAGGGGTTAAGGTTTGGATGATGTCTCATAAGCCCCCTCAGAGAGGACTCACACTTGGGTTCAGCCCTGTTGTTATTGTTGTTGTTAAGTGCCTTTGAGTCAGTTTCAAATAATAGCCGCTCTATTATGGTTTCCAAGGCTATACATCTTTTTTGAGAGCATAGAGCCTCATCTTTCTCCCCCATAGCAGCTGGTGGACTCAAACTGCTGATCTTGTGGGTCATAGTCCAGTGCTTATTCTATGGAACCACTGTGCTCCAGAAGCAGAGTAAACGTCAGCCACGTAGAGGGGTAAGCAAGTATTTAAGCAGTTCAAGCAGAAGAGATAGCATGAACAAAGTCATAAAGGCTAGAACAGCTTGTGGGTAGTGCGTGTGGTGGTGGTGGTGGTGTGTGTATGTGGTATACACAGCTGGGTTTTGCTGAAATACAAACACTTTCTAGACAGGAAGGGGCGGGAGGTAAGTATGGAGTCAGAAGCCAGAACATGGAAGCCCCCTGGGCATCCTACAACAGTAATGGAAGCCTTCTAGTTCATCTGGTCTCAGCATTGGGGAGACTGGTATTCACGTGGTCCATTAGCCCACTAGACTAATTGTTTCTATGTGCCTTCAATTTCTGTCCTTCTCTCCTCCTTCTTTCAAAGGGACTGACAGTAGGTCTGTCTTGCCATCTCTGTGCTCTGTGATTCCCTCAGCTTGGACTGCTCACTCTCTTAGTCCATCAGGACACAACTCTTCTCCGTCAAAGTCATTTCCTTTGATTCCCTCAGGCCACAGCAATCCCCACTTCCTCTAAATTCTTAAGATGCTCAATGTTCAAATCTATGTCAGTTAAATTCATGGCCCTGTCCTATGAATTCTTTTTTTATGAAAATATTTCTTCATCCTTCCACAAGATAATAAGATTCTTGAGCACAGGATCTGCTTCTTTACCTCCTTCCCACCTCCACAGAGCTCACATTAGAAATTTAACAAACTGATTGCTCAATAAATATTTGCTAAGTTGTTGCATCTCTGGCTTTTGGGAAGGAGGGAACTATAACCACATATCCACATCAGATGTAGACATGTTTTTTAAAACAAAACCTAGTTTGCAGACCACAGGATGGGAAAGGGGGTTGTTGTTGTTAGGTGCCATTGAGTTGATTCTGACTCATAGTGACCCTGTATAAGGTTTCTGAGGCTATAAATCTTTACAGGAGCAGAAACTCTCATCTTTCTCCTACAAAGTGACTGGTGAGTTTGCATTGCAGACCTTGTTATTAGCAGTCCAATACTTATCCTACAGCACTACCAGGGCTCCTGGGAAAGAGGGTGGGAGGGTAATAATCTTAAAAATGTTTTTCTTCTTGGGTTCTAAGTTGTCACTCCTTCCTGGTTTCTTCCCAACTCTCAGGCTGTTCATTCTAGTTCTCTTTGCTGGCATTTCCTTCTCCACCTGATAAAGGTTAGGTGCCAGGGAGCCTCTCTTCTTTCTTGGAAGTTCTTTCTCCCTAGAAAGACTAGGGACCTCCAGTTCAGCTCCCCTCCCTCAGCTCTAGCCCCTTATGTCCCAGTGAGTCCATAATCTCTGCTTGGATATCTCACAGGCCACCACAAATTTTGGGTGTCCAAAACAAGTTATTATCTGCCTCCCCCAAAACAAACAAGCAAGAACAATAACAAAACAACCGCCCACATTGGTCCTTCTTTCAGTGGTGCCCTGCTTCAGAAATGGCCCCAGCTATTTCGTTGCTCAAGTCAAAACACCTGGGAGCTCTAAGTCTGTCTCACGCCCACATAAAATCAATCATCCATTGCTACATGCCCCTCTACTACTCTCCACTCCTGGTCCTGTAACCCTAGCCTTACACTTGGACTACTTTATTCTGGTCAGTTTCTCTCTTCCTTCCCTCCCTCCCCCTTCTCCCTTTCTTTTTCCTTTTTTCTTCCTTCTTCTCTTTCTTTCTATTGTGAGTTGGGTGAAGGTATATAGAGCAGGTCAGTTTTCCACTCAACAATTCATACATATTTTTGCTTCATCTCATAGACTACAATCTCTGCAATGAAACATGTTGTCTCACTTCCTCCCTGTGTGCCACTGAGCAGATTCTGACTCATAGTGACCCTGTATAGGGTTTCTGTTTACATGCCTCTGTCTTTCCTAACCCTTCTGAACTTTATCCTTGGGTAAAATGTTGTCCTTTTGATTTCAAATGTTTGATAATTATAAGGTATGCATACCTCCTGGTGTTATTATTATCCCTATAGACTTGTCAATTGTTTGGTTGAAACTTGAGCCATGGGGGGTGAGTTCATTTCCAGATCTGAAGGGTGACTACAAGATATAGTCTAAGGGAGTCCGCCATTTTTTATCCAGACAGTAAGCCTAGTCTTTTCTGTAGTTTTAAGTTTTGTCCCACATTTTCCTCCCACTCTACCCAGACCTTCTACTGTAATCCCTCTCAGAACTATTAGTAGTGGTAGCCAGGTATCATCTAGTTCTTTGATTTCAGGGTTGAAGAGACTGATGTTTGAATGGTCCTTTAGTCTATCGGACTAATTATTTCCATGCATGTTGGATTTCCATGCATGTTGGATTTGCTCTTCTTTCCTTTAGATAGGGAGAGACCAAAAGTTGCACCTTAGATAGCCACTAGAGAACCTTTTAGGGTCCAGTCACTACTCAGCCAAGTAGGATGTAGAACATTCTTTGTGGATTATGCTACGCCAAGTGACCTTAGTGTCCCCTGAAATTATGGTATTGAGTTCATGTCTGGGTTACTTTGAAGGGTTCACTGAATATATTACTAACATTCTGTGGTCTATTCTTTATCCTACAGCTAGAACAAAACCAGTCCAAAGCTGACATCTGACTTCCTTTTTTAATACTCTTCAGTGACTTCATTCTGTCCTTAGGATAAGTTTAAAACACATACAGCCTTCAGATATTGACTCTTACTTTTCTCTATAGCTGCCCCTCTCTTGCTCTTAGCCTGCAAATGCCAGTTCTCCTGGACTGATTTCCATGAATATTCCATGATCTCGCTCCTCTCTAGGTCTCTCTTCCTGGAATGTACTTACTGGCTGACTGTCACTATGACAGCCAAATAAATGATGAATCACTTGGTACTGCTATGATTGGTAGGGAAGTGGTAGCATCTAGTCTAAGCAAGGTCTCAGCTCTAGACACATTTATTGTCTCCTGTCCTAGTGTGGTGCTGCAGAATAAGCACTGGACTGCTAACCACAAGGTCAGTGACTCAAACATAACAGTTGTTTCTGGGAAATACATACAGGGTCACTATGAGTTGAAACTGACTCAACAGCACTCAGCAACAGCAACAACAGTTTACTCAAATTATCAGCCTTAACTGCATGTCCTTGTCCTCCAGTCTGGTATATATTCTCAATGGAATTATGGTCAAGCCAGGTAAATGGTGTGTCAAGTAACTGCAGTGTGCTAAGTCAATTTTTGATTGGCGCAGCTTGGCGGCCTACACTGGACCTTGCTCTGTTGTGTAGGTGCGAAAGTATTTAATGATCATGAATGCGCCATTAGTTCCAAAGAAATGTGTACCCCAGAGATAAGGTAAAATGATAGGGAATGTATAACCCATGAAATAAATATCACATAATATATATGCTTTTTAAAATGAGGGTTGCTCCTTATGGCTATAATTTCCCCAAGAAACTCATTAAAAATGCACATCAATTTACTGTTTCTCTGCTATTCATAAGGTTTTCAGAGGTTGGCCCAGGACTGGGCAGTATTTCATTCTGTTGTGCATAGGGTTGCTATGAGTTGGTACTGACTCAATGGCACCTAACAACAATAAACTTACTGGGCAAAAATATATTTTACTGATAACACAAATGTCACCCTGAAAGGTCATTAAAGTGAAGTTAAAAACCTAAAATCTCCTGCAAAATCAGCATAGGATTCTAAATCACTTGTATCCAAAAAAAAAAAAAAAACCATTTCATTCAAATGAGTCAATCAGTAAATGCAAGGTTATGGCAATTATATTAGACAATTTTTCCAAGAGATTGGATTATATCAAATTAATCCCAGGCTGAGACAGGTCTCTAGGCCAGGTATTTCCAGGAGTCACATGTTATGAATATTTGTGTCACATCTGGACTTCTGTAGGCCAAAAGGGCTGCTCATAATCATGACATGTATAAAATACATGCAAGTGAGTTGTACTAGAATGAACAATAGTAATCTCTTTTGGAGGAATCAATTAGGAAAGGTTAAAGAGACTATATTAACACTGCCAGTAATAAAACATTAAAAAAAATAATAAAAGGTTTCTAGAACAAATTGTAAGGTCTGAATGAAGAAATGGATGAATTATGTTTAACATCCAGCCATATGCCTTTTAAAGCACAATTTTTCCTAACTCTATAGCTGGTTACCTTTACCAATATCACATGTACTCATATAAATCTAAAATTTTTTCCTCACTCAACACAATTCATTTGAATATAATCATTTGGTAACTTGATAGGAATAGTGAGATGTTCTGCCCACCTAAGAAGGCAGTAAAAAACTGCAGGCTTTCTCTTTTTGAATCAGAAGTTGTTGCTTTAATCATTTAATGCTGATGTGTCAGCTGATACTACAGACTCTGTTTTGGTGTTTACTGTCTGAGGCATGGCACAATATAATCCTTTCCCAGGAAGGAAAGAAATTCCCATTGTCTTAGTACTTAAGGTGAGCTAAGGATTCCTGGTGGTGTAAACAGTTAAGGCTTGACTATTAACTAAATGTCTGATGATTGGTGCCTCAGACGAAAAGCCTGCAATTTACTTCCTAAAGGGACAGCCTTGAAAACCCTATGGTTTTCAACACATGGGGTTGCCATGAATCGTAGTTGACTCGATAACAACCGGTTTTTGTTGTTAATGTTGAGTTAGTTACTTAGTGCTGTTGTTGTTGGTTGCCTTTGAGTATTGGCACATGGCACAAGTTGGAATATATCATAACTTTCCTGTTGTGAAGTGCCATGCAGTCAGTTCCGACTCACAGTAACCGCATGAAGAGCAGAAAGAAACATTGCCCTGCTACATAGTCCTGCACCAGTTCAAATTGTTCTGTTTGACCACTTTATTGCCGCCACTGTGTCAATCCATCTTGTTGAGGGTCTTCCTCTTCTTCACTGACCCTACACTTTACCAAGCATAATATCCTTCTCCAGGGACTGACCCCTTTTGACAATATGCACAAAGTTCTAGAGATGAATTCTTGCCATCTTGGCTTCTAAGGAGCATTCTGGCTGTACTTCTTCCAACACAGATTTGTTTGTTCTTCTGACAGTCCATGGTACTTTCAATATTCTTTGCCAGTACCATAATTCAAATGTACCGATTCTTTTATGACCTTTGTTATACGTTGTCCAAACTTCATATACCTATGAGGCTATTGAAAGTATCATGGCTTGGGTCAGGCACACCTTAGTTCTCAAATTTGCACATTTTTTACTGAATGCTTTCAAAACATTCTTTGGAAGCAGATTGGCCTAATGCAACATGGCATTTCATTTCTTGACTGCTACTTCTATGAGTGTTCATTGTAGATCCAAGCAAAATAAAGTCTTTGGCAACTTCAATCATTTCTTTGTTAATCATGATATTATTTATTGGACCTGTGGTGAGGATTTTTGTTTTCTTTACATTGAGGTGCAATTCATGCTGAAGTCTTTGATCTTCATCAGCAAACAAAGTTGCATTATCTGCATATTGTTGTTGGGTGCCATTGAGTTGGTACCGATTCATAGTGACCCAATGTACAACAGAACGAAGCACTGCCCGATCTTGGGCCATCCTCACCATTGTTGCCACACTTCAGCCATTGATGCTGCCACTCAGCCAATCCATCTCGCTGGGGGTCTTCCTCTTTTTCTCTGACATATAGCTGGTTGTTAACAAGTCTTCCTCCAGTCCTGATACCACTTTCTTCTTCATATAATCCAGTTTCTAGGATTATTTGTTCAGTATTGGTGTGGCGCTGTAGGATCAACAATGGGCTGCTAACCACAAAGTTGGTAGTTCAAACCTATCAGTTGCTCTTTGGAAAACCTATACAGGATCACTGTGAGTCCGAACTGACTTGAAGGCACATAATAACTCACAGATTGAATAAGTATGGTGAAAGTATCCAACCTTGGCACACACCTTTCCTGATTTTAAACCATTAAATAGCCCATTGTTCTGTTTGTAGGACTGCCTCTTAGTCTATGTATGGGTTCCACATGAGCAAAACGAAGTGTTCTGGAATACCCCCATTCTTTGCAATGTTATCTATAGTTTGTTATAATCCACAAAGTTGAATGCATTTGCATAGTCAATAAAGCACAAGTAAACATCTTTCTGGTATTTTCTGCATTCAGCCAAGATCCATCTGATGTCAACACTTACGTCCTTCATTCCATGCCCTCTGAATAGACTTGAATTTCCGGCAACTCCCTGTTGATGTACTGCTGCAACTTATTTTGTTTGAATTATCTCTATCAAAAATTTACTTGATTGTGATATTAATGATACCACATGATTTCTGTATTTCGTTGGGTCAACTTTCTTTAGAATGGGCACAAATATGAATCTCTTCCAGTTGGTTGGCCAGGTCTTCCCATTTTTTTTTTTGGTATAGACAAGTGAGCACCTCCAGTGCTGCATAAATTTGTTGAAATATTTCAAATTATTTCATCACTTCCTGGAGTCTTACTTTTTGCCAAAACCTTCAGTGCAGCTTGGACTTCTTCCTTCAGTATCATCAGTTCTTTATCATACGCTACCTCTAGAAATGGTTGAACACTGACCAATTCTTTTAGGTACAGTGACTATGTATTCCTTCCATCTTCTTTTGGTGCTTTCTGTATCTTTTATCATTTTGTTGTGGTAGTTGTGCTTAAGTACCTTCAAGTAGGTTCCAATTCATAGAGACCCTGTGTAGGCTTGCTTAAGAGCAGCTAATGGGTTTGAACTGCTAGTTTTGTAGTTTTAGCAGTCCAGTGCTTATCCTATAGCACCATACATTTATCCATTTTGCTTAAGCAAAAGTTGGGATTTTGCTTCATGCAACCAGGGTTCTGACTAAATGTTTATTATGAAATAGTTTTTGTTTTTATATTTACTCTAAGGAATCCTGGTGGTACAATGGTTAAGCTCTCAACCGCTAATTGAAAAATTGGTCATTTGAACCTACCAGCTGCTCTGCAGGAAAAAAGACCTAGTGATAAGTTCTCTTAAAGATTGTAGTCAAGAAAACCCTTTGGGGTGTTCCATTCTGTCATGTAGGGTTTATATGAGTTGGAATTGACACAACACCACACACACAAATATTTACTATGAAAGTTGTTGTTGTTAAGTGCCGTCAAGTCGATTCCGACCCATAGCGACCCTGTGTAGGGTTTCCATGGAGCAGCTGGTGAGCTTGAACCGCCAACCTTGCAGTTCAAATGGCTTTGCAGTCTGGTGCATTAACCCACAGCGCCACACCAGAAAGTAGTATGCTATAATACAAAGCATATTTAACTTGAGATAATATTAGAAGGAACTTTATTAGGTACCAAACATATTTATAATACAAGATGTTGAGAAATTATGTGAGAGAGAATTATCCAAGGATCGAGCGGTTCATTCATCCCAGCTCTGGGATTGGTCTACCTGCTGCTGGGCCCCAGCTGCATCTGGGTTCTCTTCAAAACCAGATTAAGATGATCTTTTCCCACTTCCTACTCCCCATTGAGTTTTAGTGAGTCAACTTCTGTTAACCTCAGTATCAGACATGGCAGAGTCCCTACTATATGTTTTCAGTCATTGAACTATCACTGGACACAAGCATGGCTGGGCCAGCAGGACCTGAATATTGGCTGCAGTTACCAATTTAGTTCATAGCAGTTGCCACTGAGTCAATTTTGACTCATGTCACCCTCATGTGTGTCTAAGCAGAATTGTGCTCCATTAGGTTGTGCTCCATGTTAGAAACGTGGCTCAGTGTCTCAACAAAGACACAGTAGAACAAAAAAATCTCGGCAAGGCAACTTTTACATTTGCAGAAAGGAGCACAGAAGCACAAAGTCTGGCTAGCAAGCACACTGGGCCGGCAGTCCTCGTGCACAGGTTTTATCCCTGATGCAAGGCTGTGTCTCACCTTATTGGTTAGAGTTTCGACTGCACAGTCTTATCTTTACCCGATTGGTTAATTTGAACTGTGCTTGGAGGGAGGGAGTTAGGGTTTGAGGAAGTTTGGGATGTCTTTGTTCCAGGAGGTGATAGCATGCCAAGAACTGTTTTTTGGCTGCTTTGCAGCATGAATACAAGAACAGGGGAGTTTCCCTAAATGACCTCAAAATGGGCTAGAACCAAGCTTCTCTTTTGGCTCCAAACTTGTACCCTTTGAAAGGAAGACAGTTGTGCTCCTTTTTCCCACATCCATTAGCTGATTTTCCAGAAGTAGATTACCAGGCCTTTGTATTCAGGATCCTTTGGGTTGGCTCAAATCTCTACCCTTTGTTTAGCTGTTAAGTGTATTAACTGTTTGTAACATCCAGTGACTTTCAATTGTTCATAGTGTTATTGTTGTTGTAAGTGCTGTTGAGTCAGTTTAGACTCATAGCAACCCTGTATGGGGTTTCCAAGGAGTGACTGATGAGTTTGAACTATCAACCTTGTGATTCAAACCAACCTTGCGGTCCAGTGCTTATCCCACAGTGTCACAGCAGGACTCCCAGTTGTTCATAGGTAATGCTGAACTGTGGAACCACAGGGGCATGACTAAGAATGGAGGTTTAGAGACCCAGAACTAGGCTTAAATTTAACTCTATTCCTTACTCACGCTGGGAATTCTCTGAGCATCAGTTTTTCACCTGGAAAGTAGGAATAATAATGCTTTAAATTTCAGTGCTCATGAGGATTAAATTAAATCATTTTTAAGAAGTACGAGTTGTTATTGTTACGTACTATGGAGTTGGTTCTGACTCATAGCGACCCTATACAGGGTTTCTGAGGCTGTACATCTTTATGGGAACAGAAAGCCTCATCTTTCTCCCATGGAACAGCTGGTAGTTTCGAACTGCTGACCCTGAGATTCGTAACCACTATGCTACCAGAGTTCCTGATTAATGACATATGCAAGTTATAACGAACCAAATTTATGGCCTCTTTTTTTTTTTTTTTTTTAATTTACATCTTATGGTTAGTGATGGAACCATGTAGGATAAGCACTGGACCTCAAGGTCGGTTTGAACTGCAAGATCAGCAATTCAAACTCACTAGCTGCTCCTTGGAAACCCCATAGAGAGTCGCTATTTGTTGGAATTGACTTGCCAGAACTTAACAACAACATGATTAGTCATATGTACTACATACAATGTAATTTACTGATGTTCTCATTCTTACATGTCCAATCACATATGTTCAATTTTATGATTTACTGTTCAAAATACTGCTGTATACATTTAGATTTCCAAACTAAACCAGGGGCTTCAGTTGCTTAAAAACGGGGACCCAAACACTGACTGATACGCAGATTTGAGAAACACTGAGATGTTATCACACAATATGTATATGTGTGAGATATATATATATAAAGGACCAGGCAGACAACTTACTAGTTTTCTAACTAGAAACACTACGCCCATTCTGAGGGATAATCAAAATGATCTAGAATCTTACACAGATTTTTACCACAACTGACACAATGCCAATGTTGTACAACTCTCCTTCATTATTGGAGCACATTTTTATGGTCTGTGTATTTCGTATGTCTTTATGTATATTTTTTAAGTGGATTCCTCCCAGGTGTTTGGCCTGTCTCTTGTTTGGCTGAAAGTTGATCACAAGATTGAACTCAATTCCAGACTTGAGGGATATCTAAGGGCCTTAGTCTTAGGGATTCTACCAGTCTCTGCCAGACCAGGAAGTCTGGTCTTTGGTGTGATTTTGAGTTTTCTTCCACAGTTTTCTCCAACTCTATCCAGAATCTTTTAATGTGATCCCAATAAGAACAGTTGGTAATCATAGCTGGACACTATCTAGTTCTTCAGATCTCAGGGTAGGGGAGGTGAGGTTTGTTTGTATGGACCATTAGTGCCTTGGGCTAGTTTTCCTTGTGTCAATTGATTTTCTTCACTTTCCTTTGGACAGGGAGAAACCAATAATCACACTATAGATGACTGTTCACAATCTTTTAAGACCCCAGTTACTGTTCACTAAAACAGGATGTAGAACACTGTCTTTGTGGACTTTAGATCAAATGTCATAGATATGTCCTGAGACTATGGGCCTAAATCTCCAAGCCCCATGACTCCTTCTCTCGAGGTGTTTGGTTTATGGCTAAGACTTTTTTTGTTACTTTGCCCCCTGTATACCTTATCACATCCTTGAATATATGTGGGGGTTTTAAAAATTGGTGGGAAAACTCCATTATCTTTTAGCCCATTTTTCCATGAACCTCTTGACATTATAGATGTTGCACATATAAATATATATGTAGAAATGTGTTCTGCCTATACATACTTTTGTGGATGTACTATGTACATCCTGGTGTGTTGCTGCAGGGTAATTCATTGGACTGCAAGGTAGGTTTGAACCACAAGGTCAGAGATTCAAACCTACCAACCACTCCTCAAAAACTCTATAAGGAACCAACTTGAAGGCAGTTAACAACAACACTATGCATATATGTCTTAAAATATATCTATTTGTTTATATATAGTGTTTCCAATACCCCAAAGACAAATAAAGATTGGATTTATAAGATACAGATAAGAAAAGGCAATAATAATGAAAACTAAAAAACAAAAAAAGAAGAGGTGTTTGACTTGCATTAGAACCAACTTACGCCAGGGTCATCTGAATGAAACCTGTCATAAGTCAGAGACTACCCATACATGATGCAATGCCTAGAGCATTGTTGACACTTAAGATGCAGTAGTTGTGATGATGATGATGATAATATTTTTACTATAAAGCATCCTATGTTTTGCAATGGAGAAATACAGCATGGAAAGGTAGTTCTTTTCCTATAGGACAATCTGATTAGTCAATAAGACAGGATTCAAATAACAGATTGATTTAATGTATTTGTGTGTCTTTGTGTGGCGCTGTATGATAAGCACTGGACTGTCAACCACAAGGTTGGTGGTTCAAACCCATCAGCCATTCCTTGGAAACCCTATACAGGGTCACTATGAGTCAGAACTGATTCAACAGCATTTAATAACATGAGTAAAGATGCTCAGATCCTAGCTGTACTTAGTTTTATGGCAATAAGTCTGAATCAGCATTATCTTGGTTTTCGTTTGCTTTTATATTTTAATTTATAAAGTGAAATTTTATGAAAGTATAATTTTAAAATGTATTAGACCCCAATTTGGTGTGGTACCCCCATCTATTATATAGTACTGGAAGCACACCTCTAAATTCTTCTTTTTGCATTCTGAGTTTTATAATTTTTTAAGTTTTTAAAGTTTTCTTTACATTTTCCAAAGGTGAAGCACTTATTTCTATCTTGACTGAAAGAAAATGAAACTATTGCATTTCCTGCAAAGAGACATCTTGAGAAAAAGCAGATCCCTGAGAGGAGGATCTCATTAACTGCCTGCTTCTTATAATTGAAGCCTCTACTGAGACAGTCCTACTGTTTAATCTCAGCTCTCACCAACAACCCTTCCCTCTTTTTGATCAAGTGTTTAATTTCCTTGAAAGATTTTCTCAGCTATCAGCTATTACTGAGAGGATTTTCATTTGACCCTTTCCCTTTAATGGCTAAATCTTGCATATCCATTATTTCAAAAAAACATAGTTCTGTTCACCTAAGTAAATAGTTTGAGGATTTGATCTTCTTTTCTTGTCCATTATTAAAATGGAGAATTATTTGGAAACTTCTTTTGCTTAATGACTATCCTGTAAAAATCAGGTAAAATTAAGCATTTATAAAAATCAATCTCAGACAATTCTGAGTTATCTACCACAATATAGATTAAAGCGTAGATTACTAAAAAAATTAATTTCTGAATCTGATTTTGGCCATTCTTTCACATTCTTCTTTGAAAAATAAAATGCATACATTTATCCTTCAGTTTAGTTTTTCCTTACTTAAATTTTTTTTCTACTTTTAGGAAAATATGCAGTGGTCAAAAGGAGGTAACATATAAATGAACAAAGAAGTAGCTGGTATAATGTAAAATTTTAGGGTTCAGAATTATTGCTATTAATATTTCAGTACATAGAAACATGATTTGTTTTTAAAACATATAAAAGTGAAAGTAGCAATTCAGCATGAACCTTAACCAACTCTCTAATCTGGTGCCCTTCTTCAATTCTTCTGCTGTTATTACCTCTATTATAACACCCAACACATTGTTCTTTTTGTGTTTGTTTTCTAGTATTTAATTATGTACATGGTTAAAAAAACAGCATGTGGCTGTGTTATTAATAATCTTGATTTGATTTGTTGATATGAATCTAACACATAGCAACCTTATATGACAGAGCAGTTACACCATAGTGTTTTCTAGGCTGCAATCATTGTAAGAGCAGATCTCCAGTCTTCTCCCTCACAAAGCAGCTGGTTGGTTCAAACTGTCAAGCTTTTGGTCAGCAGCCAAATACTTAACCATTGTGCCACCATGGCTTTTTAAAAATTAGTAGTAGTTTAGTAATATTAGGGAAACGGGTTCAGAGGGATAAAGCAACGTGCCTAAGGTCATAGGGCTAATAGATGGTAGAGCTAGAATTTACTGGAATGTAGTCATTCTGGATCCAGAGTCCAAGTTATTCACCACATCATTTTGTCTCAGTATTTGATGCAATAGCAGAAACACAACACAAAGCCTTAAGCTTAAATACTTCCCCACCCCTCCAAGACATTTATTATTATAAAATCTCCCCTTTTTTCCTCCTGTCTCTCCTTTTCCCCAGTTGACTTCTGCTGTTGTCTGTGCAAAACCAATTAAAAGAGAGAGAGAGAGAGATACATAGGAGGTGGTAGGAGAAAAGGTAGTAATGACTAGAGAGATTTCAAAGGGAAAAATCAACTAGCCCTAAGGCTAACTGGATTTGCAAGATAAAGGAGAGGGGAAAAAAATCAATAAAACCTTTAAGGTTTTTAGCTTGGTTAATTTGGAGGATGCTGTTATCCATAACAAAACATAAGAGAAGGCAATAAATTCCTGTTTTTTCCTTTTAAAAAAACTATACCAAGTATAATTCACATAGAAAAAATTCACACATTAATAGCACACAGGGTAATGAGTTTTGCTAAATGTATATACCATTTACTCACCATTGTAATGAAGATAAAACAGTTTCAGATCTCCAGAAAGTTTCCATGTGGTCCTTCATTCCCTTGTCATGCCCCACAGTCAGTGGTTTCATTTTTCTATCACTTTAGGTTGGTTTTAAGGAGCTCTGGTAGTGT
>NW_006408520.1:22474585-22488903 GCF_000296735.1 Chrysochloris asiatica | reverse complement strand
CCAAAAGAACAAACCAATCTGTGTTGGATGAAGTACAGCCAGAAGCTCCTTGGAAGCCAGGCTGGCCAGACTTCGTCTCATACTTCAGACATATTATCAGGAGGGTCCAATCACTGGATAAGGATATCATGTTTGGTAAAGTGGAGGGTCAGAGAAAAAGAGGAAGACCTCCAACGAGATGGATTGGCACAGTGGTCGCAAGGATGGGGCTCAGGTTTAACGATTTTGAGATTGGTCCAGGGCCTGGCAGTGTTTCATTCTGTTGTGTGTAGGGTTGCTATGAGTCGGTACCAACTCGATGGCACATAATAGCAACAACATGTTTAAGATCAAGTTCCAGAGTGTCTTCTGACATCATTTTAGTCTTTTTTTCTCTGTCTTTTTAATAACCTCATTTATAATGTCCTTGACGTTATTCACAACTTGTCTGACCTTTGATCATTAGTGCTCAATATGTCAAATTTACTCTTGAGATGGTCTCTAAATTCAGACAACTATACTGATGTTTATACTTTGGTTCTTATGGACTTACTTTAATTTTCTTCAGTTTCAATACAAATTTGCATATGAATAACTGATGGTCTGTTCTGCAGTTAGTGGACTGCTAATCCTTTTTTTTTTTTTTTTTTAAGGCTTTTATTGTGGATTGAGTGAAAGTTTACAGGGCAGATCATCAGTTTTATATTCAATATATCATACACTTTTTTCATTACATTGATTAAAATCCCCTCCATGTACTATCATTTAACAGTATTTTTCTCTATTCACTTTAGCTCTTTAAAAAAAAAACTCAGGCATATATAATAATTTACACCAGCAAGCTTACATGCTTGTTCATGTGTTCCCTTTGCGTTTCAGTCTTAGAGAAGGGGTTTTCCTGAAGGGACTTGATTGCTAGCCTTGATGGCTTCCCAGTGAACAACTTAGTTATTCTTGTGGTAGCCAATCATACTGCCATTTTTGTTTGGGGCTTTTCCTGCTGATCTTACTTTAAAGATGCATCTTCTGTGGTTCTAGCTGTTCCAGGCTGGTCTGCTTGTCCTTTCTAGTGAGAAGTCCCATCTCAGAAGGTTCTGGATGGGGCTCAGGATTCCACCTAAGGTCCTATATACCACAAAGGTTTTGCAAGAGGCCTATTTCACTGGGAAAGTTCTAGAATCCCTTTTAAGTATTCTAATCAGTTTTAGGCTGTAGACAGGCTTACAAGCTTTCTGCAATTATATTTCCTGACATTCCTTTCTTTCCCACTCAATTGTCTATTTTATAATAGTAGGCAAGGGAAACCAATATTCATAAGACAGTCAAGCATCTTAGTATTATTTCCCCTCTTCAGAGGATGCCTCAACCCCTGTATCACAGAGCTCTTTTGTTTCAAGGTTTAGCATGCATTACTATTTACCTCTGTCCCATTTAGCCCATGCAAACTTGTCTCAGTGTTCCCCTATTTACCTTGTTCTTCTTTTTATTTTCATAATGCTATCTTTTTATTATTGTTAGTTTTTATAACAACTTTATTGAGATAAGCTGCATACCATAAAGTGTGGAATACATAGAAATCAAATTGACTACATCTGTGGAAAGACACAGTGGAAAAGCCAAAACAATGCCAAAGGCAGACTGTGGTACAGAGCATCAATTGCTTATATGCAAATTCAGGCTGAAGCCGAAGAAAATGAAAACTGAAGCTGAAAAAAAGTCCATGAGAGCCAAAATATGACCTTGAATATATCGCACCTGGATTGAGAGATCAACTTGAGAACAGATTTGATGCATTAGACACAAAAGACCGAAGACTGCCCAGAGAGGGAGAGGGGCTGTGTGCTGACAACCAGGGGGCAGGCTTTCAGGGTATACCATTTGGTTGGTTGATGAGGCATGGAGGGGATTGTAACCATGGCAATGAAACTTGATATATGATAGGATGAATGTAAAGCTAATGTTCTCCTGTGTAAACTATCACATAATTCACAATAAAACATTAAAAAACAACAAGAAAAAAATAAAAAGAAGACTGAAATAGTTGTGGAATGACAGCAAGAAAACCATTCAGGAAAAAAGCAATAGGTCATTGAAAAGACAAGAGAGAAGGGAACAACCAAAATGGATGTCAGAAGAGACACTGAAACTTGCTTTCCAGTATAGAGATGTTAAAACTAATGGAAGAAGTGAGGAGGTACAAGAGCTGAACAGAAAATTTCAAAGGTCAGCTCAAGAAGACAAAGTTAAATCTTATAACAAAATGTGCAAGGACCTTGAGTTAAAAAACCAAAAGGGAAAAACATGCTCAGCATTTCTCAAACTGAAGGAACTGAAGAAAAAATTCAATACCACAACTTGAGGTATTGAAGGATTTTATGGACAAAATAATGAATGATGAATAAAGTATGAAAATAAGATGGAAGGAATACACAGAGTCACTGAACCAAAAACAAATGGTCGATTTTCAGCCATTTCAAGAGGTACCGTATGATCTAGAGCCAGTGTTATTGAAGGTAGAAGTCAAAGATGCATTGACGTTACTGGCAAAGAACAAGGCACTGGGAACTGATGGACTGCAAATTGAAATCTTTCAACAAAGTGATGTGGCACTGGAGGCACTCACTCAACTATGCCAAAAAAATTTGGAAGACAACTACCTGGCCAACTGATGGGAGGAGATCTGTATTTGTGCCCATCTCAAAGAGAGATGACCCAATGGAATGCGGAAATCATGGGACAATTTCATTGATATCCTATGCAAGTAAAGTTTTACTAACAGTAATACAGAAACAGCTGCAACCATGCATTAACAGAGAACTTCCATAGGTTAACAATCTGTGATAGGCAGATGATACAACATTCCTTGATGAAAGCTAAGAGGAATTAAAACACTTACTGATGATGATCAAATACCACAGCTTTCAGGATGGATTGCACCTCAATGTAAAGAAAACAAAACTCCTCACCACTGGACCAATAAACACAATGCATATAAATGGAGAAAAAAATTGAAGTTGTCAAACACTTCATTTTGGTCAGATCAACCATCAACACTCATGGAAGCAGCAGTCAAGAAATTAAACTACGTGTTGCATTGGGCAAATCTGCTGCACAATACCTCTTTAAAGTGTTGAAGAGCAAAGATGTCAGTTTTTAGGACTAAGGTGTGCCTGACCCAAGTCATGGTATTTTCAATAACTTCATATACATGCAAAAGTTGGATAGTGAATAAGGAAGACTGTAGAAGAATTGATGCATTTGAGTTATGGTGTTGGTGGAGAATATTAAAAGTACCATGTACAGCTAAAAGAACAAATAGACCTATGTTGCAAGAAATACAGCCAGAGTGCTCCTTGGAAGCCTGCATGGCCAGACATCATCTCTCATACTTCGGATATATTGTCAGGAGGGACCAGTCCTGGAGAAGGATATCATGTTTGGTAAAGTGGAGGGCCAGAGAAAAAAGAAGACCCCCAGAGAGATGGATTGGCAAAGTAGCAGCATCAATGATTATGAGGTTGGCTCAGTACCAGGCAGTGTTTTGTTCTGTTGTGCATGGGGTAGCTATGAGTTGGTACTGACTCAATGGCACCTAACAACAACAGCAGCAAAGTTCACCCATGTAAAATTTAGTGTATTTACAGAATTGTACAACATCACCATAATCTTATTTTTGGTGAAATACAGTTCATCAGTTTTTTGGTTTTTTTTCTTTCTTTTATGAATTTGCTTTTGGTATTTTATTTAAGAAATCTTTCCCTAAATCAAGTCACAAAGATTTATTTTGTATCCTTTCAACAGTAATTTTCTAGTTTTAGCTCTTGTGTTTATATCAGATGAAGAACAGAGAATAACTGAGTGACATAAATGGTTAACTGCTCAACTTTTAGCAGAAAAATTGATGTTTCAAACTCATCCAGTAATGTCTCTGAAGGAAGACTTGGTGTTGTAAAAGGTCACAGCTCTGAAAACCCTAAAGAGTAGCCATAATCTGGCATGGCATAGCTATGAATTGGAATCAATTTAACAACAAGAAGCACCAGTAACATCAAAGGTGTATGATATAATGTTTGTATATCTTGTGAGATAAGGGTCTAAGTATACATTTCTGCATATAGTTATGCAGTTGTTCCAAAACCATTTATTGAAAATGCTACACATACCCTATTGAGCTGGTTTTCCATCTTTGTGGAACATCAGTTTATCATAAATGTAAATTTTATTTCTGAGTTCTCCATTCTGTTCCTTTGATCTATATGCCTATCCTTGCACTATACTTGTCTTGACTAGTGTGGCTTTATAGGAAATTTAAAAAATCAGACAATACAATTCCTTCATTTTAATTCCCATTAAAAAAAATTATTTTGGCTTTACCTTAGTCATGTTGGTCAAGGAAGACACGGAGAGTTGTATGAAAGTAAAAGAAAACAAAGGTAAATTTTATTACATACACAGTCTTACAAGAACACTAATGATGGTGGTTATGTGTCATCGAGTCAGTTCTGACTCATGGTCACCCCGTATAAGTTTTCTAAGGCTGTAAATCTTTACAGGAGCAGAACACTTTATCTTTCTCATGTGTAGCGGCTGGTAGATTTGAACTGCTGACCTTGTGGTTAGCAGCCCTTCTCCTTAATAACAGCAATAGCAAACAATAATCTACAAGTAGATAAATAGAAATGCAAGCTGAATATATGTGGGAAGGTGAATGCATGTATACATGAGAGTATATATGTATGGCACATGATACTTCTACATATATACTTGTGTGTGCTGCAAATATATTCATGAAAATAAGAGACCGTATAGTGGGCAAAGTTCTGAAAACTTTTTAGCCAAAACCAAGCACTGTGAGGGAATGAATCTCTGGGCTTTGGGGCTTAGGACCATAATATCAGGGGACATTCAGGTAAATTGTCATAACATAATCCACAGAAAGAATGTTCTATATCCTACATTAGCAAATAGTGGCTGGAGTCATAAAAGCTTGTTAGCGATCATCTAAAATGCAACTCTCTCCATCTGGAGTGAAAATTAGTTAAGAAAATCAAGGATTCAAGGAAGCAATTGGTCCAAGGGATTAATGGATCTTGCAAAGCTCAGCCTCAAATTCCCTAAGACCAGAAGAACTAGATGGTACCTAACCTTCCCCTACTGACCACTCTGATTGAGATCACAGTAGAAGGTCCTGAACGGAGTGGGAGGGAAAAAAATGTAGAATAAAATTCAAAATCATAGAGAAAGACTGGACTTGCTAGTCTGATAGAAACTGATGGAGTACCTGAGAGTCTGGCTCCTAGAGACTCTTCTAGTCTGGAACTGAACCTACCTCAAGGGATCTCATTTCAGTCAAACATTAGACAGTATAAAGTGAACAATAACATCAGGGAGGACCGTATCCTTCAGAACTACCAATCATAAAGACCAAAAGGGTAGCATTTGCCCCAAAACAAGGCTTAGAAAGCAAGAAAGGGCAGGAAAGAAGGACAAATAGGGAACACACCAATGTCATGAAACAAAATGTATAAATTGTTGAGTGGAAAACTAATATGCTCTGTAAACTTCCACTTAACAACAATAAGAAGTTCAAAAAAATTGTTTTGACTATTCTATATCCTTTGCTTATTGATATAAATTCCAGGGTTAATTTATCAATTTCTACTGAAGAACCTGAGGGATTTTGATAAGGATATATTTAATTTATAAATCATTTTGGAAAGATTTGCCATCTTGACAATACTGAGTCTTTCAATTTATGCATGTGGAATGTCTTTCTATTTATTTAGATCTTCCTTAATATATTTCATCAATGTTTTATCATTTCAATGCACATCTTTTTTCAGTAAATTTATTCATACATATTCTATTCTTTTGACATTACTTTCAATGAAATAGTTTTTAATTTTAGGGTTGTTTATTGCTAATATATAATTGGCATTTGAATATTGATCTTTTGTACTATAACCTAAGTCAACTTATTAATTCTAATAGTTCATTGTGAATTCTGTGTGATGTTCTACACATAACATTGAGTCATTTGTAAATGAAAACAGTTTTACATCTTATTTTCCAATCGGAATACATTTATTTACTTATTTATTTAACTGCCTTACTTTCCCAGTACAATATATGGAATGGAAGGATGAAGAGTAAATATCCTTACCTTGTCTCTGATTTTAGGGGGAATAGATTCAGGTTTTCATAATTTAAAAATTATATGAAATCATTTCAAGATTTTTCAGAAACATAGCAAACATGTCTGTACATCTTGCTGTAGATCTTTGTCCTTCTGTTATTATTAGCTGCCTTCATGTCACCCCTGATTTAGGGTGTCCCCATCCACAGCAGACTACGCGAAGGCTTTTGATTGTGTGGATCATGACAAGCTATGGACAACATTGAGAAGTATGAGTATTCCAGAACACTTAATTGTGCTTCTGAGAAATCTGTACCTAGACCAAGAAGCAGTTGTTCGAACAGAACATGGGAACACTGAATGTTTTAAAATTGGGAAAGGTGTGAGACAGGGTTGTATTCTTTCGTCATACTTATTCAACCTGTATGCTGAGCAAATAATACGAGAAGCTGTGTTCTATAAAGAAAAACGTGGCATCAGGATTGGAGGAAGACTCATTAACAAGCTGCGATGTGCAGATGATTGAACCTTGCTTGCTGAAAGTGAAGAGGACTTGAAACATTTACTTATGAAGATCAAAGAGCACAGCTTTTGGTATGGATTACATCTCAATGTCAAGAAAACAAAAATCCTCACCACTGGACCAATAAACAACATTCTTATCAAAAGAGAAAAGATTGAAGTTGTCAAGGACTTCATTCTTCTTGGATCAACTATCAACACTCGTGGAAGTAGCAGTCAAGAGATCAGACGATGTATTGCATTGGGCAAATCTGCTGCACAGGAACTTTTTAAAGTATTGAAGAGCAGAGATGTCAGCTTGAGAACTAAGGTGCGCCTGACCCAGGCCATTGTGTTTTCAATAGCCTCATATGGATGCGAAAGCTGGACAGTGAATAAGGAGGATCGTAGAAGAATTGATGCCTTTGAGTTGTGGTGTTGGAGGAGAATACTGAAAGTGCCATGGACTGCCAAAAGAACCAATAGATCTGTTTTGGAAGAAGTGCAGCCAGAATGCTCCTTGGAGGCCAGGATGGCTAAGCTTCGTCTCTCATACTTTGGACATATTGTCCGGAGGGATCAGTTGCTGAAGAAGGATGTCATGCTGGGTAAGGTGGAGGATGAGAGAAAAAGAGAAAGACCCCTAACGAGATGGATTGGCCAGGTGGCATCATTGATGGACTCAAGTGTGGCAGCAGTAGTGAGGTTGGCCCAGGATGAGACATTGTTTCGTTCTGCTGTGCATGGGATCTCTATGAGTCGGTTCCGACTCAATGGCACCTGACAACAACAATAACATGCATAGCAGAAGGAAGTGCTACTCTGTTCTTCCATATCACTATGATTGGTTGGGGGTTGGACTCTTGTGATCAATAGGGTTATCACTGGCAGATTTTTCATCCTAGTTTGTCTTAGTCTGGGGCTCTACTGAAACCTATTCGGCATCATAGCAATGCATTAACTCTACTAACAGATGAACAGTGGCTATGCATGAGAGGCATTGGCCAGGAATTAAAACCAGGTCTCCAGAATGGAAGGTAAGACCTCTACCACTGAGCCACCCATATTCCTTCTTGCTCGAATTGGCTAACATAAAGTCCAAGTACAATGTTACAGTATTGTCACCAAATATTTTGAAAGTTGGGAAATATCATAGTCTGAAAAAAGGAGAGCAATGGAGATAGAGATAGAAAAACCAGAGAGAGACATTGATTCTGACAAGATTAACCCAAATTTTTTTAAAATCTAGGAAGAAAAAAATTCCCTCATTATCATTGTCTATTCAGATGGTATTACCACCAAGGAATGGTAAAGGCATAATTGATAAATTTGAGTGACATCAGCCAAGCTAATTCTGTCAATGCATTGTAATTAAGAGGGCATGGAGGGACTGGACAGGAAATGATAAAAATCAAGACAATGCCCAGTGGCATCTTGTCAACTCTGAAGGACCTTTTCTTGTGATAAGAGCAAGTGTCAGGTTAAACTGAGGGCTGGGAAAAAGTGGCTCCCTGAAGTGGCATTATCTATGTGGACAATTCAGTTGGGAGAACAGGGTCAGGATGTAGACATGCAGTAAGGGAGGGTGAATCCCTTCAGCGTTAAAGTGGAACTTGAAAAGTTAGATTAGCCAAGTGTACCTGCTACCATGTCTATTAACTATTCATGCTAAATCCCTGTCAATCAACAGGAACAACCTTGTTCCACTCAAACCTACTAAACAGAAGCTGTGCAAGTTAATCAGCTAATTGTAAGGAGAAAGGAACTTGGACCATAATGATGCCCAGGAGCAATTACCCAATGAGCAAGGTTAGCAAGATGTAACTTGTATCTACTTATATTCGTGTAGTGAATTTACAGATTAGTAGATAAGACGAGTTTACTTGTGTTTACTTACTAATCTGTAGTAAACAATGATGTCCTTGCTTACTGGGTCCTCCATCCCTGCCAGGAATTGCTCATTTGAAAAGAGACTTTGATTCTATAGGATGGTATTGTGGGATTGGGAGACAGATGCCAACCATACTTAGAAGTAGAGTCTTTGATGTAGTGAAAAAATGTGAAATTGTCAAGTACAAATTAGTAAGTAAGCACAAGTAAGCCCGTGCTTACCTTGCTTATTGGGTAATCTGACACTGGTTGATGGCACAGAAGCAATAGTATTAAAGGTCAAATTGCTCTCCCTCTTTCCCTCTTTCCCTCTTTTGATAGAATGTACCTAAAAGCAGCCACAGTTCCTAAACTTGAATGTTCATGGGAATTACCTGACCACCTTATTGAAATGTAGATTCTTGGGTGTCCACAAGGCTCCCTATTACCTGTTCAATAAATTAGAAAGGGGTAAGGGGAAGAAATGGACATCAGGTGATTTTGATGTATGTGATTTTCAGACCACCTGAGAAACACTGGAGTGAATAGGAACATGGACTTCTGAGACAGTCTACATAGTTGTATAGCTTTTGTAAATGTAGTCTAACCTGGAAAGGCCTAAATTTTCTCACCTGAGGGATGGGGAGATTCATAATACCTATATCCTCAGAGGACTGTAATAAGAATTGAATTTATGTTGGTAAAGCACACATAGGAATCACTCAAGAAATGGTAGTTATCATTTAGAGACCAATTTTCCATTCAAATGGGGCTGCAAATGCATCAGCAGAAAGCTTAGCATACATACCCTGCCCCCTCAGTCCTCCTAGTATAAATTGGGATGTAGCAAATTACTGAATATCCCTAAAGGATTTTACAGGAAGCCACACTTCCCACAGAGAAATGGTGACCTGACTTATGGGGATGTGGTTTGGTATCCTATTGGCTGAGCCTGATTTGCATAAGTCTGACTGCAGGGGCCTGTGTGACTAGAGTCTGTTACTTGCTACTGCAGTCAAGAACTTGCAGGGAATATTAGGTTTCAGGAAACAGCAAAGGAAGGCACACTAACCCAGTTTCCTGTTCTGCCTCTCCCTCTCCTAGGCTGAGAAATTTTGCACCTCAAGTCACTTCTGTCCATTTAAATTTCCTGTCTCACCAAATAAGGTCAGAACAGATATTTGAACATGGGCATTGTGGTTTAGCACTTTGTCATACAGTTTCCCTTTTCATTCTCACAGGACTGTGGATTCCACAAAGCAGGAATTCTTACCTTCATTCACATGTGAGCAAACAGTTTAAAAAGCTTACAAAACTTGTTCAAATGGTGTACTATGTACATAAAACTCACCGACGTAGAGTTGATTCCTACTAATAGCAACCCTATAGGAAGAGTACAGTTATCCCATAGGGTTTCTGTCCGGTTATCTAGGGTTGCTAGAACAGAAATATCACAAGTGGATGCCTTTAACGAACACAAATGTATTCTCTCACAGTTCAGAAGGCTAGATGTACAAATTCAGAGTGCTGGCTCTAGGGGAAAGCTTTCTCATTTTGTAGGCTGTGGAGAAATGTCGTTGTATCCTTTCAGCGTGTGTAGGCCAAAGTTCTTTGGAGATCTCCATGTATCTTGGCATCAAACTTCCTCTGTATCTAGAAACTTCACAGTGCAGGGACCCCAAGGCCAAAGAATACACTCTATTCCTGGTTCTTCTTTCTTGGTGGAGGTAGGTTCTTCTAAGCTCTACTTCCCTGTTTAATCACTTTTATATCTCAAAAATGAATGACTCAAGATGCAACCTGATCCCATAGATTGCTATTAATAATATCATAGAAGTGAGGATCTACAACACATAGGATAATTAGATCAGGGCTGGTCACATTAAGTCACATAATGGGGAACGATCACATTATATTAGATCTTATCATGGGGGATTAATACATTACTAACTGAAGTTATAATAATAACTTTAATGTTATTAATGTATTACTAACCACTGAGAATCCAAGCCTAGTCAAGTTGACATGCAACCCTAACTATCACAATATTTACAAGGCTGTAATTCTTTACAGAAGCAGACTGCCACATCTTTCTCCTATGAAATGGTTGTTGGGTTTGAAGCACCACCATATCAGGTAACAGCCAAGCACTTAACCACTGTGCTAGGGCTTCCTGCTATGTAAATAGAATATGTGAAACCCTTGCAGGGATTGGTCAATTCCTACTAGGTGACTGTGCACATTAGTTCATTGTGGCCTACTGAAAGAACTGGTCATTTCATGGTCTCAGTGGGAGGCTTATAAAGGTTGAGGGAACCTCATTACCATCAAAAAGAAGAACCTGGAACAGAGGAGTCCTTTGGGCCCAGAATTCCTTTGCTGAGAATCTCCTCAACCCAGAGTCTGGAGCAGAATGCATCCTTTGGACCTAGGGCCCCTATGATGAGAAAGACTTGTGACAATGAAGACTGAGAGAGACAGCACGGTAGCACAAGTACCAAGAATCAAGAGACATGCACCAAGTAGCTGCCATGGACTGCCAACCTACAGAGTGAAAGAGAGTTAAATACTTTGGGGCAGGAGGTTTGCTGGTAGAGTGGGATGCCTCCAGGTACTTAATGACAGAGCTAGAAATTGGTGGCACTTGTCCAAACTGGGTAGAAGCTAGATCCACTGATGGCTGGGAGCAGTAGGCCCAAGACAGAAGACTACCCATAGTCATGGCCTAGAAGAAGCTAAAAGCTATTTTTTGTTGAAAGCTGTTCTAATTGAAGAACTCTATCCTGTCTCCTGAGTTGTATTCTATTATTTCTAAGTTGATCCTGATTCCAAATTGTAACCTGTTACTTTCCTTATAAACCACATCATCATAAGTATTGTCTATTAGTTTTTTGTGTACACTGTAATGAATTATGGAATACAGTTGAGAATTAGACAGTGCCAGGGGGAAATGGCTGGTGTCAGAAACAGTTAAAAAAAGAAAAAGTTGGACAGTGGAAAGATGTCTAACCTCTACCTCATAGGAATCAACTTTGTGATGATTTTGATTTGCTTCACACTGGAGTGAATAGGAAGGAACATGGACTTCTGAGATAGTCTACATAGTTGTATAACTTTGTAAATGTAGCCTAACCTGTAAAGGCCTACATTTTCTCATCTGAGGGATAGGGAGATTCACAGCACCTATATCCTCAGAGGACTGTAATAAGAATTGAATGAGATTATGTGGTAAAGCACACATAGGAATCACCAAGAAATGGTAGCTGTCATTTAGAGACCAATTTTCCATTCAAATGGGGCTTCTGATGGTAGTGTATTACACTGGGCTGTCATGGAGCACACTATCATTAACAATCTGTGATATGCAGATGATACAACCTTGCTTGCTGAAAGTGAAGAGGACTTAAAATATTTACTGATGAAGATCAAAGAGTACAGCCTTTGGTATGGATTGTATCTCAATGTAAAGAAAACAAAAGTCCTCATCACTGGACCAATAAACATTCCTATCAATGGAGAAAAGATTGAAGTTGTCAAGGCCTTCATTCTTCTTGGATCAACTATCAACACTCACGGAAGCAGCAGTCAAGAAATCAAATGTGGTATTGCATTAGGCAAATCTGCTGCACAAGATCTTTTTAAAGTGTTGAAGAGCAAAGATGTCAGTTTGAGGACTAAGGGGTGCCTGACCCAAGCCATGATATTTTCAATAACCTCATATGCATGCGAAAGCTGAACAATGAATAAGGAATGCCGTAAAAGAATTGATGCTTTTGAGTTATGGTGTTGGAGGAGAAATATTGAAAGTGCCACTGGCTGCCAAAAGAACCAATAGATCTGTGTTGGAAGAAGTGCAGCCAGAGTGCTTCTTGGAGGCCAGGATGACCAAACTTTGTCTCTCATACTTTGAGCATATTGTCAGGAGGGACGAGTCACTGGAAAAGGATATCATGTTTGGTAGGGTGGAGGGTCAGAGAATGGCAGCATCAATGGGCTCAAGTGTGGCAACAGTAGTGAGGTTGGCCCAGGATCTGGCAGTGTTTTGTTCTGCTGTGCATAAGGTTGCTAACAACAACATCATGGAACGCAAGCCTGACTTGCATCTGTTGTTGGTTACTATTGAGTCCATTCTGATGCATGGAAACCTCATTTGTGCAGAGTAGAACTGTCACATACATTTCTCAGAGTTGTGAACTTTCAGAAGCAGATTACCAGTTCTGTCTTCTGAGGCACTTCTAAGTGGGTTTGAACTGCCAAACATTAGGCTAGGAGTCAAGTGTTTCCCTGTTTGTACCAACCAGGTATCCCTGTCTCTTCTTTAGTGTGCTAGGTAAGATTGCTCTGCCCTTACTATCTGCATTGAAGGACAGCTCTAAGGAATAAAGGAGGTTATGAATATGAAATTTCTTGGGACACTTTGTGAGTTGAAAGTACCAGCCATCTGAGGACATAAAGTTGGGAGTCTATTTATAACAAACTATGGTTTGGCTTTGCACTGACATGCCACTGCATTTTAGAGAGACGAATACTGAAGGTCAAATGTGCTTAAAATACTGAGAGTTCTTCAAAGTTCCACGTTAGAAATGTATGCTTTCATCATCATTATTAATCATCCCCATCATCTTCATTACCATTAATAATTTGCTCTAATTATTAATGGTATGTTAAAATAGTATATTAATATACCATTAATATATTGGTATAGTATGTGTCAAGACCTCTATAAAATGCTTTACATAAAAAAAATCACATTTATTCCTACTAATATTAAGTAGGGATTAAAAAATACTTCTGCTCTGCTTAACTCTAGAATGTTCCTGTTAACATCAATATGCTTTCTATCTTCTGTTTGGAGGTGATACAGGTAGATTACTGTCACAAGTAAATGGGTATATTATTCAAGGACAGGGCCATTTAAAGATCTTTAGAGAAGATACCCATGTTTACTTTTGGAATCCTACTTAACAGTATCTGCCATTACTCATCTGTCAGTTTGTCACACTGTGGTAGCTTTTGTGTTGCTGTGATGCTGGAAGGTGTACCAACTGGTATTTTAAATACCAACAGGGTCACCCATAGACAGGTTTCAGCTGAGCATCCACACTAAGCCAGACTAGGAAGAAGGAGAGATGGACTACTTCTGGATGTTTAACCACTGAAAACCTTATGAATAGCAGTGGAACACTGTCAGATAGCACCAGAATATTGAATATTGAAATATTATGAATTGTTGTTGTTAAATGCTATCGAGTCAGTTCCTACTCATAGCAACCTGTTTAGGGCTTCTGAGGTTTTAAATTTTGCGGGGATCAGAATGACTTATCTTTTTCCCGCAAAGTGACTGACAGGTTTGAACCGCAGACCTTATGGTTTGCAGTCTAGTGCTTATCATATGGAGCCACTGTGCTCCCCACATTATGAATAGTATATTGTCAGATATAGTGCTGGAAAATAAGCCCCTTGGTTGGAAAAACAAAAGGGAAGAACACATTCATCAGAAAGAACTGAAGAAAAAATTCAAGCCTTGACTTACAATATTGAAGGATTCTATGGGCAAAAATGGGGCTCTAGTCTGGAACTGTAGGATAAACACTAGACTGCAAGGTCAGTTTGAACTGCAAGGTAGTGGTTCAAATGTACTAGTCATTGCTTGGAAACCCTATACAGGGTCTCTATGAGTCAGAACTGCCTTGATAGCACTTAACAACAACAACAACATGGGTAAAATAGTGAATGCTGCAATAAACTTCAAAAGAAGATGGAATGAATACACCGAGTCACAGTACCAAAAAGAAATGGCTGCTGTTCAGTCTTTTTAAAAGGTAGCTATGAT
>NW_006408520.1:22463338-22472089 GCF_000296735.1 Chrysochloris asiatica | reverse complement strand
AGCAAATACTGTTGAATGATGATGTATGGAGGAGATTGTAATCATTGCAATGAAACAATAGTGTAAAGCTGATGTTCTCTCATGTAAACAATCACTCAGTTCACAATTAAAAAAAAAAAAAGAGAATGTTTGTACAACTCAAAGAATGGAATCAATGTCACTAAATAGTACAAGTAAAAACTGTGAAATTAGTGGATGTTTTGTTGTGTATATTCTCACCACCAACAAAGATTTTTTAACAAGTGACACCATAAAATTCCATTTATAGTAAAATGCCTAGAAATAAACCTAACTTATAATGTGAAGGACTTACCCAATGGAAACTATATACAGTGAAAACTATATAACTCTTCTGAACAAGATTAAAGAAGACTTAAATAAATGAAAAGATGTTCTAGGCTAAAAAAAAAAAAAGATCACATCAGTATTGGAGGAAGACTTATTAACAACCTGCGATATGCAGATGATACAATCTTGATTGCTGAAAGCAAAGAGGACTTAAAATACTTACTGATGAAGATCAAAGACCACAACCTTCAGTATGAGGTGCACCTCAGTGTAAAGAAAACAACAATCCTCACCAGTGGATCAATAAATAACATCATGATAATTGGAGAAAAGATTGAAGCTGTCAAAGACTTCAATTTTGCTTGGATCACCCATCAATCAAGAAATCAAATGATTTATTGCATTAACCGAATCAACTGCAGAAGCCCTGTTTAAAGTGTTCAAGAGCTAAGGTGTCAGTTTGAGGACTAAGGTGTGCCTGACCCACGCCATGGTATTTTTAATAGCCTCATATGCACAGTTGGACAATGATTTAGAAAGACTATAGAAGAACTGATGCATTTGAGTTATGGTATTGTTGTTGTTGTTGTTATGTGCCGTGGAGTCGATTCCGACTCATAGCGACCCTGTACAGGGTTTCCAAGGCAGCTGTAAATCTTTGTGGAACAGCTGGTAGTTTCGAACTGCTGACCTTAAGGTTTGCAACCCGATTCGTAACCACTATGCTACCAGAGCTCCTTGAATTATGGTATTAGAGGAGAATAATAAAGATACCATAGACTGCCAACAGTACAAACAAATCTGTATTGTAAGAAGTACCAACAGAATGCTCCTTAGAAACCAGATGGTGAGACTTTGTCTCTCATACTTGGGACATGTTATCAAGAGGGACCAGATCCTGGAGAAGGACAGCATGCTTGACAAAGTTGAGGGTCAGTGAAAAAGAGGAAGACTCCCCCAACGAGATGGGTTGGCACAGTGGGAGCAACAATGGGCTAAAGTGTAATAATGATTGTGAGGTTTGTGCAGAACTGGACAGTTTCCTTCTGTTGTGTGTAAGTTCACTATGAATAGAGACCAACTAGTGAGTACCTAACAACAATGCAACTCCACAGCATGGATGGACTCCTGGTGTGGCACTTTAGGATAAGCCCTGGACTGCTAACCACAAGGAAGCAGTTCAAACCCACCAGCTGCTCCTTGGAAACCCTATACAGGGTTTCTATGAGTTGAAACCATTTCCATGATACATTACAACTCCACAGACTATACCATTTTAACTTTAATTTACATATAATAAAATACGAGCTGAGTTATGTTGAGTAATTACATATAGTTAAATTTTACAGACATTTAAACATATATTTTGATTTTGCAAATTTTACTTTCCTATTTTACAGGAATCCTAGAGTGGTGCTGTAGGATAAATCACTGGACTGCAAGGTTGGTTTGAATCACAAGGCCCATGGTTCTAGCTACTTCTTGGAAACCCTATACAGGGTCGCTATGAGTAGGAACCGACTCAATGGAACTTAACCACAACAACAATTTTACAACAATCTTTTTTGTTTGTTTGTTTCAGGTTTCCAAAATGTTTAAAGGACTTTAGGAATTGTGCCAAGAGTACCTTGCAGTTCCTGCAAAACAAAAGAAATGCAGCAGCAGGGAACTTTGCTTTACATAACAACTAGAAGGAATGGTGACCTAGTAAATGGCATGGTTAGCTCACTGTCATGCAAAAACAAGCCGCCAATGGAGGAGTTCCCATACTAAGAGGCCCATCTGAATCACTGAGTCAGTGGCCAGAATTATTCATGCGCTAGCCGCCCATCCCCTGTCCCATCTACCACCTCTACCTACTGGACTGGCTCATTCTCCCCCGCCACTCGTCTCAGTCTCAGCATATCCGGGGAGGCTCAGTAAACTCTGTGCTCCCTCTGTAAACGTCATCATTTATTCTTCCACTATCTTTGTTAGGGCTAATTGATTTTTTTTTTTTTTTTCAAGGATCTCTGAATGATTATGTGCTTAGTTACTAAGTGATAGGTTGGCTGTTCAAACCCACTCAGTGACTTTGAGGGAGAACGATCTGGTGATCTGGTCCTGTAAGGATTACAATTTAGAAACTTTCTAGAGCAGTTTACTCTGTGACATGGAGTCAGAATGGATTCAATGACATCTCACAACAACAGTGTAAATATAGCTTCCAGTCACACTTCCAACAAGATTGTTGCCCCCAAGTCCCTGCCGTTCAAGTCCCTTCCCCCACCTACCTTCACTCTATCTCTCAGGTTCTTCCTACTGGCTTAGCCTTAGCCTGGGTTTCTGGATGACCCTTCTCCCCAAACCCTAACTCTCCTGGGTATAGTCACTTTCTTACCTTTGCTTCACCTCCTGCTCTTTTTTAACTGGCTCACCACCTTGTGCCTGCAGACTAGCTCAGCACCCATCTTTTGCTTCCAGTTTCTCTGGCCATGAAATACTTCTGATTAGATGCAAATTATGGTCACCAGCTGGAACAACTACCTACCCTCAAACTTTGCAGGCCCTGCCAATATGTGTGTTAAGGAAATTCCATGATGGTAATAGGTTTCATCAAAACACCCCCCTGTGACATTCTGAGATAAATTCCTGAGGTATGTAGGTACCCGGGCAGAGCAGTAAGAAGTATTAATCTGATTTAGGAATTAGTGGATAGGTGGGAAGAGCAAAGAGGGAGTAAGGAAATAAAATATTATCTGAACATTTATACATGCAGGAAAAGAGATTTCCGTGTATTGTGTTATAAATACTCACAGCAACACTAGAAGAGAGATGTTGCTATTCCTGTTATATGGCTAAAGATACTGTGATTTAGGAAAGTAACAGGACTAGGATTAGAATCCAGGCTTGGCTCCAAAACCCATTGTTCTTTTCATGAGACTATAAATCCTGATACTATGATCCATTTATCCTCAGATTGTCTCCAGACTGAATTTTAAGAATGGGCGCATCTTAATAATTGAATTGAGAATGTCTTTTTCTTCTGACTCCATAAAACCCATCAGAAGATTTTGCCTTTTGAAATATAGCTTCTGCCTCAAAAAATTTGTAATGTTTGAGAGGCAAAAAACCTCCAAACCAAATCCCTTCTAGTTGAGTGGATTACAACATATAAAGACCCTTATAGGGCATAGTAAGCATTTGTCTGGTTCTTAAATCCATGTGACTTAAACACTGCAGAGGTGATGTCATCTAGTGGGAAGCTCCTGACCTGAGTCCCTAGGATCTATATATCTCATTCTGATTCAGAAAAGTTACCCATCTAGGACCATTAGAGCCTTTTCACTGCTAAGGTTCCAGCCCATGCTCTGTCACTAACTGACTCTTTTGAGTTTCTGCAACTCAGAACTTTAGACCGCTGCCCAAAAGTTGCTGCCTTTGAGTTGATTCTGACTCACAGCAACCCTATAGGACAGAGTTGTTTTGCTGTTAAGTGCGGACTCATAATGACCCTGTAAATAAGATTTCCGAAGCTATACATTGTTGTGGGAGCAAAAAACCTCATCTTTCTCCCACAGAGCTGCTTGTGGATGTGACCTGTGCACAGACCTTGTGGTTCCCAAGTCCAGTGTGAGCAGAACCATTGTATAGAGTTTTGGGGGCTGTAACTTTTTATAGAAGCAGACTGCCACAACTTTCTCCTTTGGAGGACTGGTGGGTGAGAAGTGATGAGCTTTCGGTTAGCAGCATGATGCTTACCCCAGGTGCTACCAGGGTTCTGTTAGACCACTGCAGTTGCTTGCAATAGTCTCTTAAGGACCTACTGTTTAATGCTACTAATTGAATCTTTTCATTTTATAAAGGTTTTAAGTCGACAGTAAAATCCCTTCTTGTTTAAAGAAGATTGATTGCAAATAGAGCCTTCTGCCTGTCAGGAAAACTTTCTTTGCATTGCAGGTTTGTCCATCATTACCCAAATGAAAAGCACAAGCACGAAGGAACAGAAGATTTTAAATGTGAAAAAAGAAAGGAAGAGTCAAATAGTAACCTACAGCAAAACCAAAATGCTACAGTTATTAAAGGCCCAGAGGTCCTTGTTTTTAATCCCCTTTTTTCTTAAAAAGTTATTGCTCCATATGCACAAGCCACTCCCTTCCTCAACCCGCTTTCAGTGCTAGGAATTCACTTAGTCAAAGATTTATTTAGTGTCAATCAACAGCCCATCTGCCTTGTACCAAAAAAAATTTTTTAAAGCTAAATATGGTCCCTTTTTGTTCTCTCAACACAGGAATAAACACCCTTCCCCCACACATCTCATTCACACACCTCCTTTTTCAAATTTTTTTCTGTGTGTGTGTGTGTGAAGCACACAGTTCCTTGTTTCGCTCTTCTTCCTACACGAACCAAATCTAGGCTATGCCCCTTAAATACACGGCTCCAGAAACTCCTGTCTTTGAGGAGTGTGGTTGAGCCCTAGCTGGCATTTTTAAAGTCAGTCTTCTCAGAGAGCTTTACCCACCTGAGAAGTCTTTTCAAAAGCCGTGATTCTGGATAAACACCAGGTGGCAGGCTGCCAGAGGCTCCCCTACCCCACAGGTTGTTTCCCTTTTCTTTAGGGCTATTTACATGAACATTGATCAGGATATTTGCAATGAGAAGATTACAATCTGACAACAACACTAAGTGGCGATTAAGATAGAAGAAAATTTTGTAGTAGAGGCTAAAGGTGAAAGCAGTGAAATTAAGGGATTTTGTTGAAACAAAGAGAATCAGTCTCCCCATTGGTTTTTCCTTCTGTTTTTGCTAAATCAACCAGCTTCAGCATAGGTCCCTTTTCTTAGCCACATGTTTTCCCTCTGGCATCTGAAAACCTGGGGTACTGCATTGAGATAGTTAATCATGAGCAGACACATAAGCATCTGGCTATTGCTCCCTTTAGAGCGTCAGTGGTGCAGAGAAAAAGCATTTGTTTCCTCATTAGAGGCGGAATGGAGCGGATTGGTGGTTCCGTGGTAGAATTCTTGCCATCTGTGTGGGAGACTGGGGATTGATTCTCAACCGGTGCACCCCGGCTCAAACACCGCGCCTGCCAGTTGAGATCTGTATATGGCTGTTGTTGTGTATGGCTGGAGTCGGTTCCGACTCACAGAGGACCTGTAACAGAGTTTCCGAGGCTGTAAATCTTTACGGGAGTAGAAAGCCTCATCTGTCTCCCGTGGAACAGCTGGTAGTTTCGAACTGCTGACCTTGAGATTACAGACAGATTCATAACCACTAGACTACCAGAGCTCCTGCTGTGTATGGCTTTTTGTTGTTACATTGCTATGTGCCGTGGAGTCGGTTCCGACTCATAGCGACCCTGTACAGGGTTTCCGAGGCTGTAAATCCTTACGGGAGCAGAAAGCCTCATCTTTCTCCCGCGGGAACAGCTGGTAGTTTTGAATTGCTGACCTTGCTGTTCGCAGCCGGATTAGTAAGCACTACGCTACCAGAGCTCCCTGTGTATGGCTATGACCTTGAAAAAGCTTCAGCGGAACTTCTGACCAGGATGGATTAGGAAGAAAGGACTGGTGACCTGCTTTGGAAAAATCAGCCAATGAGAAAACTATGGGGTCACCAGGAGTAGGGGCCAACAACAAGAGGCAGATTGGAAGCAATGATACAGCAGTACTGCTTTGACCCGGGACCTGGTGATAAGCCACAATACTTGCTGCTTCTAAGTAAGCTGTTTTAAAGTTTAAAAACTGATATAAAATCTATTTTCACTACTAAGCCGCCCCCTCCAAAAAAAGGTATGCGCTCCTGAGGTTGCACGTCTGTGACAGCAGATGCATTATCAGACAGAGGCTGGAGAAGGGGGGAGGTTGGAGGTGTGGGCAGCCTTTGGATGTACAAGAGAAAGCATAATAGAATGATCCGTATTTGTCATCCAGCAGCTACCTGCATCAGCAATTCCCAGGATGCTTGCTTAAAATGCAAATGTCCCAGATCTACTGAATTAGTCTCTAGGGGTGCCACCCCCCACCCCACCCCCACCCCAACTCTAAAGTTTCAGGTGTTTGTGATTCACAGTGAGGTATGAAGAGCATTGTTTAGAACTGGTGGAGCAAGTCTTACCTGTTACCATTTGGACCTAGAAAGAGAAGATCTATCATTGATTCCAGCAAATGAATGTAGTGTTGTGTGTCTCATGTGGTGCATGATTCTGACCTCTGTACAGAATCTTTGGGGGTCACCATTCAGCTAGAAAAAGTCCATGACACCGAAACTCCAGATTCTAATGAGGCTCTATTATATCTTCTTTCTTTCTCCTTCTCCAGTTCCTTTATCTCCCTACTGCAAAGGAGTGATTTCTAGACTTTTTGTTTTTGCAAAACAGTACAACAGCAAAACAAACAAACTAACACACAAAGCCAAAAACATTTTTGGAATCAACATAGGATTGTCAACTTTTTAATTTTACCAAGACCTGAAAAAAGAACAGTCAGTGGTTCAAACCTACCAGTCTCTCTTTGGAAACCCTAAACAGGGTCAGTATGAGTCAGAACTGACTCAACAACACTTAACAATAACAACATTATCCATTATCACCATGCTTACATGAAATAAAGAACATTTTAGTACGAAGTTTTAAAAGGAGAACGATCATGTGAATTGGTTTTGTGAAATTCACTATATTACTGTTATTGTTTCATATGTTGGCTTCCATTTTCTAAGAGCTACCGTTGTAAGGAGCTCTGGTAGCGTAGTGGTTACTAATCGGGCTGCGAACCTTAAGGTCAGCGGTTCGAAACTACCAGCTGCACCGCGGGAGAATGATGAGGCTTTCTACTCCCGTAAAGATTTACACCCTCGGAAACCCTATACAGGGTCGCTATGGGTCGGAAACGACTCGATGGCACATAACAACAACAACAACCGTTGTAAGGGGAGCATCGTAGCTCTGTACGATAAGCAAGGGATAGTGAACCACAAGGTCAGTGGTTTGAGTCCACCAGCTGCCCCGCGAGGGAAAGATGAGACTTTCTTTTCCCAAAAAGAATTTACAGCCTCTGAAACCTGATACAGGGTGGCTATGAATCAGAACTGACTCAATGACACTTAACAACAACAACAAATCAGTGTAAAATGCTGAATTTCTCCAAGGACAATGCAACTTGACTCATTGGAATGGATTAAATGAGGGAAGAGTTAGCTATGGAAAGAGTAATTTTTTGTGGCTGGGGAGAGGAAAGAAAAAGCATTTGAAGAGACAGATTTGAGTTTGATCTTGAATGCTAGGAAGGATTTCCATATTTCAGGTCAGTTTCTAGAGCCCAGGCATGGAAGCTGGGAGTGTGGGGTTTGCTGGATGCTGGGAGAAGGTACACCCGGTGGGTCTCTTAGACTTAGATGAGTTGAATATAGAACGCAGCAAATATCTTGGTTTGTGTCAATGAGTTGAGCACCACCCTCATTGTGCCCCATTTAACTGACAGAACAATCCTACAAGAAGGAGTTTAACCTTCGCTGTTCAGTGCCATCCAGTCAATTCTGAGTCCTGCCAATCCTAGCTGTGTTTTAGGGTTTTCAAGGTTGTGACCTTTTGGAAGCAGATTACCAGGCCTGCCTTCTGTGGGTGGAACTGTCAACCTTTTGGTTAGTGAGCAAGTGCTTAACCATTTGTGCCACCCAGGGACTTATGGAATTTTACCTTAAACCTCAAAACTAGACCCAGTGCCTTCAAGTCGAGTTTGGCCCATAGTGACTCTGCATAGGGTTTCTAAGGTTGTAAATCTGTACAGGAGCAGTCAGCCTTGTCTTTCCCCTGAAGACAGCTGGCGAGTTTGAAATGCCAACCCTGCAGTTAGTAGTCCAGTGCTTTACCTGTTGTTAAGTGCCATTGAGTAAGTTCTGACTCATAGTGACCCTGTATAGGGTTTCCATGGAGTGGCTAGAGAGTTTGAACCACCAACCTTAGGGTTCAAAGCAAACTTACAGTCTAGTACTTTATCCCACAGTACCATACCAGGAGTCTAAATGTGTAAATTGAAACACAGAAAGATTAAATTATTTGTTTGAGGTCACAAATGAACGGATTTGAAGGTAAATATTTCTGATTCAAAAGTGCATGCTCTTTGCTTGAACCAATTTTCTCTTTAACTTGGTGTGACAGAATAAATAGTTATGCTTGCCATTTACATCCAGCATATCCTGTGGTCCAGGGTCTGTGTTAGTACTCTATCTCCATCAGCTCATATATGAAGAGGCTTAAAAATGTTCAGGGGAAAGTTCCATTATCTTTTAATTCCATTATTTCATGAATTTTTTTGAAATCCCCTTGTGTTCTTTAGAACAACTCTGTGAGATACCTGTTCTTGTTAACCAGTAAGGACACTGAAACTCAGAGAAAACTATTCAGTACAAGTTCATTCTGGTGCAGTCTAACTAATTTTTATTGAGCACTTACTACATATTAAAAGGCTTGTTGTTGTTGTTGTT
>NW_006408520.1:22462098-22463238 GCF_000296735.1 Chrysochloris asiatica | reverse complement strand
TGACCCAACAGAATGCAGAAATCATTGGACAATATCATTAATATCACATGCAAGTAAAATTTTGCTAAAGAAATTTGAAGAGCAGCTGCAACAGTACATTGACAGGGAACTGCCAAAGATTCAAGCCGGATTCAGACAAGGACGTGGCACAGGAAATATCATTGCTCACGTCAGATGGATCTTTCTTGAAAGCAGAGAATACCAGAAAGATGTTTACCTGTGTTTTATTGACAGACTTTCAACAGTGTAGATCATGACAAACTATGGACAACATTGTGAAGAATGGGTATTCCAGAACACTTAAGTGTGCTCATGAGGAACCTGTACACAGATTGTTCTGTTAAGACAGAACAAGGAGACACTGAGTGGTTTAAAATCAGGAAAGGTGTGTGTCAGGTTTGTATTCTTTCATCACACTTATTCAATCTGTATGATAAGCAAATAATCTGAGAAGATGGATTATATGAAATAGAAAATCACATCAGCATGGATGTAGTAGCTCAAAATACCAACAGAGAGGAAAGGAGTCTTCACATCAAGTATCAATGCTATCTCCTCTGTACACAGGGTAGCTAGGGACGGGCAACTTAGACATTGGCTACCTAAAATGAGGGGGCAACAAAGGCACAAAGTGACTGGCTTACAAGTTTTCAAGAGGGAGTGTTAGTTTCAGAGTGTGTTGGGGAAGATAGAGTCCCCACTGAATAGTTTCCATCTTGTCTAGACAGGTTTGTTGAAAAGAGATGGGGATAAGATTCTTATGATTCAATAGTAGTAATTGTTATCATGACTAATTGCAAAGTAACAACTGTAAAGGTAGAAACTGTGTAACAAAAATGGGGGAGTAGTTAATCTTACATTCCAGAAACAGAGGACCCTAGGACCATCAAGGGAGAAGAGCACAAGTGGAACTTGGGACTCTAGCCAGAGAAGCAGGGACACCAGAGATGGAGGCAGAGATAAGGACATGAAGAGAGGGAGGAGCTGAGGACTATAGCCTCATGGAAAGAGAGGGACTGAGTGCTGGTGGCCAGGAGGCAAGCTTGCAGAATGTACCCTTTGGTTATTTAAATATATATTCCTTAGTGTTTTTGTGTACATCTCCCCACCCCCCACCCCCCAAACCAAACAAAAAACACA
>NW_006408520.1:22458254-22459890 GCF_000296735.1 Chrysochloris asiatica | reverse complement strand
AACTGCTGACTTTGCGGTTCACAGCCCGACTTGTAACCAGAGCTCCTTATTAAAGGCTTAAAAGGCTTAGGGTTTTTTTTTTTTTTTAACACTACGGTGACCAGTCATCACTTACCAGTCAATTTGTCATACTGTGGTGGCTTGTGTGTTGCTGTGAAGCTAGAAGATATGCCACCAGTATTTCAAATACATCAGGGTTGCCCATGGAGGACAGGTTTAAGCATAGCTTCCAGATTAAGACAGACTAGGAAGAAGGAAAGAAAGACCAATTTGGAATGATTAGTCACTGAAAAACCTCATGAATAGCAACAGAACATTGTTTGATATAGTGTCCAAAGCTGAAGCAGGGAGAAAAGTGCTCAAAATAGACTGAGAAAGAAGAGCAACCTCCTCAAAGTAGAGTTGAGTTTTTTTTTTTTTAAGTTTTTATTGTGAATTGAGTGATAGTTTACATGGGAGAACATCAGTTTTACACTGTTGTTTCACTGCAATGATTACAATCTCCTCCGTGCATCATCATTCAACAGTTGTTTTTTATTATTCTGTTTTTACTCAACATCTATTCCCTCTGTCTTTTGTTTCTTTTGTATGTGTCTTTTTAGGTTTCAGGGATGTACACAAAAACACGGAGGAATATATAACCATTTAAACAACCAAAGGGCACATTCTGCAAGCCTGCCTCCTGGCTGTCAGCACACGGTCTTTCTCTTTCCATGAGTCCAGAGTCCTCAGCTGCTCTATTTCTCCATGTCCTCATCTCTGCTCCCATCTTTGGTGTCCCTGCTTCTCTGGATAGGGTCCTGTATTTTGCTAGTGCTCTTCTCCCTTGATGGTCCTAGGGTCCTCTGTTCCTGGACTATAAGATTAACTACTCACCCCTTTTTGTTACAAAACTTCTACATTTACAGTTATGACAGTCACAATTAGTCATGAGAACAATTACTCACTGTTGAATCATAATAATCTTATCTGCATCTCCTTTCACTAGACTCATCTGTTGTTGTTAGGTGCCATCGAGTTGGTACCAACTCATAGTGAACCTATGCAAAACGAAAAGAAATACTGCCTGATCCTGGGTCAACCTCACACATCATTGCCATGCTTGAGCCTATTGATGCTGCCACTTTATAAATCCATCTCACTGGGGGTCTTTCTCTTTTTCTCTGACCCTCCACCTTACCAAATATGATATCCTTCTCCAGTGATTGGTCCCTCCTGACAACATGTCCGAAGTATGAGAGACGAAGTTTGGCCATCTTGGCCTCCAACACTCTGGCTGCACTTCTTCCAACATGAATCTGTTGGTTCTTTAAGCAGCCTGTGGCACTTTCAATATTCTCCTCCAACACCATAACTCAAAAGCATCAATTCTATGGTCTTCCTTCTTCACTGTCCAGCTTTCTCATGCATATGAGGTTATTGAATATACCATGGGTTGGGTCAGGCGCACCTTAGTCCTCAAGCTGACATCTTTGCTCTTCAACACTTTAAAAAGATCTTGTGCAGATCTGCCTAATGTAGTACGTCGTTTGATTTCTTGAATGCTGCTTCCATGAGTGTTGATAGTTGATTCAAGAAGAATGAAGTCCTTAACAACTTCAACCTTTTCTCCACTGAGAAGAATGTTGTTTATTGG
>NW_006408520.1:22456723-22457949 GCF_000296735.1 Chrysochloris asiatica | reverse complement strand
ATAGCTACAAACATCCATTAATAATTGGAATATGGAATTTATGAATTTAGGAAAATTGGAAGGCATCAAAAACAGTAGAGCACATAAAGATCAATCTCCTAGGCATTAGTGTGCTGAAATGGACTGGCATTGGCTATTTTGAATCAGGCAATCATAGAATTTGCTATGCCAGAAATGACAAATTTAAGAGGAATAGCATCCCATTCATCATCAAAAAGAATATTTCAAGATCTTTCTTGAAGTACAGTGCTGTCTATGATACGATAATATCCATATGCCTATAAGAAAGACCAGCTGATAAGCTTATCATTCAAATTTACACAACAACCAATAAAGCCAACTGAATAATTATACCAACTTCTTCAGTGTGAAATTGGTCAAACATGCAATCAAGACACATTGATAACTATTAGTGAATGAAATGAGAAAAGTGGAAACAAAGATGAAGGATCATTAGTTAGAAAATATGGCCTTGGTGATAGAAATAAAGCTGGAGATCTCATGAAAGAATTTTGTAAGACTAATGACTTACTCATTACAAATACCTTTTTTTCAAAAACATAAGCTGTGACTATACATATGGACCTCACAAGATGGAATACACAGGAATCAAATTTACTACATCTGTGGAAAGAGATGATGGAGAAATTCAAGATCACCAGCCAAAAAAGGCCAGAGCCAACTGTAGAACAGACTATCAATTGCTCATATGCAAGTTCAGGTTGAAGCTGAGGAAAATAAAAACAAGTCCATGAGAGTCACAACATGACCTTGACTATAGTCCATTTAAATTTTTTCCTTCTATTTAAAAAAAACAACAACTTTTTATTTTAAAGTGGATATGCCATCTGAATTTAGAGACCATCTCAAGAATAGATTTGACACATTGGACACTAATGACTGAAGATAAAAGGAGTTGTGGGATGGCATCAAGAACATCAGACTTGAAGAAAACAAAATGTCATTAAAAATACAAGAAATAAAGACAATACCAAAAATGGATGTCAGAAAAGACTCTGAAATTTGCTCTTGAATGTAGAGAAATTATAGCAACTGAAAGAAATGATGTAGTAAAAGAGTTGAAAAGAATATTTCAAAGGGCAATTTGAGAAGACAAAGTACAGTATTATAATGAAATGTATAAAGACCTGGAGTTAGAAAAAAAAACAAAAGGGAAGAACATGACTTTCATAAGCTGAAAGAACTGAAGAAAAAATTTCAAGCTC